>NC_083814.1:8175075-8615075 GCF_015708825.2 Lethenteron reissneri
GCCACTCGGCCACTTGTCAATGTGATTGCTCATGAGAGCACTGACTGACGGGATCTTTTTCTTCGCCAATGCAACGTACGTCAAGATTTATCAACCATTTAACCACCTCGGCATTCACCCAAACCTGATCCAGAATATCATCAGTAAATCTATCTTTCACGTATGTAAATGAAATGCACGGGAAATTACTTATTTAGAAATGCGGTGTGCAGAAGAGTAGAAAAGTCTAAGAAAACAATTACGTGGCTTGGTATTAGTGTATACAATATAAGCTTACATTTCTTTTTTTTCAGGCATTATTAGAATTCCTAGGATTATAATTACTTAATTTTTCCCTTGACCTTTAACATTCGCGACCTTGGGATTTTTTCTTCTTTCTTTTCAGGGGCCCCACACAAGGTACTCAGGCACGAGGGAAATCCAAACACCTGCTCTGTGTAATCTCCGTCACTTAGGCATAATTCGCAGTCCTCTTTCAAAGGAGGGCCCAACTCCCAAACGCATGGCATGGAAGTATTCTTTCCACCAATGCGGATTTCCTAAACCAATTTATAACACTACGTAACTTTAGCACATCATCCCCGTGTCGCCTTTTTAAATGTCAAAGCGTTCTCAATAGCCTCTGTACCTGCGAGTAATGAAACGTTGTTGATCGACTTTTTTTTGTTTGACTGATTGATTGATGCTGAATCTCCACTATAAAGCACTTTTAAAATTGTGTTTTCTGAGCGGCAGCAGTGCACACTTGTAAATCGATTACAGAATTCTCGTCTGAACAGCCACCTGTGATTAAACGGTGTTAATGCATATGAGTTGATAACCTCCGACGGGCACACCAATATGCACGTGAAATTTTTAATTAAAATTAGGTTTTCACTTAACTTTATTACAATTCCAGCTCTGAATTGTGGGTTGGTGAATTAATAGGGAGATCAATCCTGATCGAGACACGCGTGTCCAGGAAAAGGAGTTGCCTATCGGGGTGCCAGTACAGAAAGTAAGTTTCTGATTGCACCTATGCCACGTTTGAGTGGTATATTGGTGAGATGTCAACTACTTTGCCCGGTATACAGGAAGGTCGTGGGTTCGATCCCGACCGTGACGATGCCTGCATATTTGGAGTTTGCGTGTTCTCCCCGTGGTCGTGTGGATTTTTCTCCAGGTCCTCCGGTGATTCCATCAACATTTAGAATCAACGTGCGTTCAGAGTATTCTGCTGCTATAAATGTACACGTGGTAAACAACTTAATTGGGCCATCATTTGTGGCCTGGTCGCTTCCGACAAAGAGCTATATAGCTGAGTGGATCTTACCTGGTAACATTAAAACTGTTTGGTTGATATGTACCACGTTATTTTCTCCAGGCACTTCTGTTTCTTCCTTTGTACAAAATATACCAAATGAACCATTGGAGGTGGCCAGGACGGTCAGATGTCAAAGCACTTCAGCCAGCAACACTAAGGTGTCCTGGGTTAAAATCCAGGCTGACACCCAACATTAAACTGGGTTCTCAAGTGGAGCGAGTTGATGGTCTCAGCCCAGTGCATGAACGACAAAATATAATACTGGTAGGAACCTCCTGGTTACACCAGCCCACAGGGGATTATTGTGTCCGTCCGTCAGTCGTGCATCCAAAAATGGGAGGGGTGGGGCTGGGTGGGTGGAGAGGGGAGGGTGGGGAGGGGCTGGGTGGGGAGGGTGTGGGGAGGGGCTGGGTGGGGGGTGGGAGGGGTGGGGCTGGGTGGGGAAGGGCTGGTCACCCCGTGATGCCCTTATAAAACTCAACGTTTAACCTACTCACGCCGGCTTGTGCACGCCCTCACAGTCGGCCATATTTGCGGAATACACCACGCCGCCGTTGACCCTGGCCATTGACCGAGCAACCCAACGTGACTACCAGCTCCCTCTGCAGGAATGTGTTTACATCCTGTGCTGCAGGTCGCTTAGTTAAACTCCATCTGTAAGGAATAAAGACAGACTAGATCATTGTAGAGTGTGTTTAAAAGTGCAATCCCTACTGTGTAGAGGATCAGAAGGCCACTTCAAGGATGTTTTTGGGAGATGTCTTGTGAAGGACATCATCTACAGCAAATTATCTTGACACAATGGGGAATACATTCGGAGAAAATAAAATATGAAAGTAAATAAATAAAATGAACGTCTTTGTAGAGGACCCCTTTAAGAGTGTTGAGACTCACACAGAGGCCTTACCAAATAAATACATAATAATAATGACCATCAGCTAAGTTAATGTGACTGAGAATGCTTCCACACGATCTAATGCAGACCTCCGCTATATAACCGTACATGTTATTCTGAAGGCACAGAATGCAAGCCATTAATATCTACATTGCCAAAAACCCACTGACATTTGGGATAGTACGTGCTACCCTGACTTGCTGCGCATTAGGGACCTGCGTTAAATAAATAATACTCACACGGCTCATTCATTAGCGAACATCCATCAGTTCATTGATTATTTCGCTAATTAATTTTCATCTTCACTTCCGACAGTGTTGCTCAGGCATGCCCATTGTGACACTTTGTTCAAGGGCTCTCAGCCAGATAACAGATGATGATGATAATGATGATGATATCCGCCTACTATGGGAAAATGTTTACTGTTCTAGTAATGGTGCCAGTATTCAGACCATCCCAGGACACTGCAGATGTGGTCTTCGCTGCCCGACAGATTAAAAAAAAGTGTCGATAGCAGCATCAGGAACTGTTCTTGGCACTCATCGACCTAACCGAGGCATTTGACTCCCCCAACCGGGAAGCCCTTTAGAGTATCTTACAACGTCTTGGATGTCCGGATAAGTTTGTCACGATCCTGCGGCTCCTGCACAATGACGACGCGACTGCCACCGTGCTGAGTGGGGGATCTGAAACGGGTGCCTTTCAGATTCCGAACAGGTGTCAGACAGGGTCACGTGATGGCCCCCCACCGTATGCACCACCTATACGGCCGTGGTCACCCTCGTTGTCCACGGTCGCCTTCCATCTGGCGTCAGCATCCAGTACCGTCTGGTCGGGAAGCTCTTCAACCGCGGACGTTTTTGGGCAAAGAAGAAGAAGCTGACCATAAAGGACATCCTGCAGTTTTGCGGATGACCGCTGCGTGGTGGCTCACTCTGCGCAGAACATCCAGATGCTCCCTTGATGTATTCAACTCTGCACGTAGGAGACTTGGCTTAACCTTGAACATCACCAAAACCAAGGTCCTCCACAAACCGCCATCCAACCAGCCAAACAACCCCCACCCCCCCTTGAATATGCGGAGTGTTTCCCCTTACCTCGATGGTCATCTCTCCCAAATAGTCACTATCGACGAGGAGATCCAACACAGAGTCCAGTGTGCCAGCGCCACCTTCTACAAACCGTGCCAGCGCCGTCTTCAATAACAAAGTCTCCGTAGGACAACAAAGCTCCGAGTTTACCGAGCCGTTGTCATTCCAACGCTCATCTACTGCAGCGAAATGTGGACAACCTATAGGTGCCATGTCATTGCACACAAAGCGCTTCCATCAGCGCTGCCTCCACCAAATCCAGGGGATCGAGTGGGAAGATCGCTGCACCAATGTGAGTGTCCTCCTCCAAGTTGACACGACCAGCATTAACGTGATACTTAAAAAAAAAACAACTCCGATGGACCGGCCACTGCATCCGCGAGCCTGAGAACCGCCTTCCCAGCCAGATGCTTTTCTCCCAGCTCTGCAATGATTAGCAGACGAGAGGAGGACAAAGGAGGCGGTTCAAGGATACCCTCAAGTCCTCGCTGAAACGCAGAAAAATCAGCCTTCAAGGCTGGGAGGAGCAGCAGGCAGCTGATCGTCTAGCGTGGGTGGCGCCACTGCATCCACCAGGCCATGGCCTACTTGGAGACGCAACGCCTCGATGCCGAAGTGGATCGCCTCCAAAAAAGATAGTAGAAGGAAGCCGACCCGGCACTGCGGATTCCACTTCCATCTGGGACAGCATGGCGCCCTCAATGCCCAAAGATCTGCGGATCGAGAATTGGACTCCTCGGTAACCTCAAGGGCCACCGCTAACCCTGATGGACGTCATTCTCGAACCCCGAGGCACTGCCGACGATGACGACGAAATGACAACGACGGTGCCAGTGCTGTCTGGGTGACCACTACACACACACAGGTTGATATAGGCTGCTGCAGAGCTGTGTAGTGTACAGCACACACCATCGTTGTAATATACTGTACTATACTTCTATGCTCCCTGCCTTCACAAACTCACATTGAAAAACGTGGTGAAATATGGTCAAATAACCCCCTAAGATCCCCAATGCATGGAATATAAGCAGAATTTCTTTGTTTCAGGTAGTACTGTACACAGTCCCAATATACAACTATCATAGCGTGGATGGGAGCTCATCCAGCAGCGGATTGACAAAGGGTTGTAAATATCGTGTTTTTGCGTGTGCTAAAGCATTTTTGTTTTGCAAGGCAGTATTCATGGTTACGGTGCTGTGGCATCGTTTATCCGCTTGTCCACCATCGCGGCTTCACGTCGATTTTCTTTCTCGACGAAATTGCAGCAGCATTGCTAATATGTACAATGCTACAGTGCCCTCTTCAGATCACTTCCCCACATAATAACAGCGAGAGCTCGAAACAGCTGCCTATGACCAAATCAACCTCGAATGTGGCTGGTGTCATCAGAGCAGCGAAACAGGCATTCAGCCTCGTTAGCACTTGCCTGTGTTGCACACTTGAAATGAAGGACGTGACGTAGGCAGGTGCTCCATATCGAGAGCAAATACATTTATTGTGGTCAATCTGTAAAATGCAACGGCACGTGTGTCACACACAGCAATCCTCAACCGAGTCGCCATTAACCACGTGACTGGTGTACAAGTCCGGTTAATCAATAAGACTACCAGCCACCCACAGGCCCAACTCAGTCATCACATGCTGGTGTACACACGTGCATTGATGCACTGCACAGCACATACGGACTTATTAAAATAGTGGTCCATTCCTAATGTGCCACACCTGGATATAGCAGGTGTTATAGGTTTGATGCAGCGAGATGACCACAAGATGGCAGTACAGAAAGAGATTCTTAAATCTAGCCGGGCTAGATCGGAGTGCTATCCCCTCATTTATTAACGGGGTTACTCTCAATATCCTGGCTGCTCCAGCGTCACCAACAATCATCAAATGGAATTGGCCAAACATCCCAATGAAGAACCCGAATCTCATAATTAACGTTTTTGGGTTTAGATCGCGTTATTTATAAATGTGTCGTAACCCTCCACCACCCGACACGGCCAATCAGTAAAAAAGTGTCACGTTGACAAAAGACAAATAGTTCACTGCTTTAGCCCACCGGTGTGTTGAATTGTAAATGTTGTGGCTTCAACACACCGGTGGGCTAAAGCAGTGAACTATTTGTCTTTTGTCAACGTGACAATTTTTTACTGATTGGCCGTGTCGGGTGGTGGAGGGTTATGACACATTTATAAATAACGCGATCTAAACCCAAAAACGTTAATTATGAATATCATTGGTCGCGAAAGCCTACGTGTTAAACTAACCCGAATCTCGTTAAATGCGGGTCATTTTTTGGAAATCCCCAATGTTGTTGACCAAGCGTACGCTTGCATATGTATACCTAGAGAAAGCGCTGGCATGAATAGTTTACAGGGGGGGGTGGAGGAGCTGGGGGGGGGGGCAGCAGGATGAACTGATCAAGATGTCATGTATCACTGGCACAGGATAATCTGAGAAAATGATAGGATTCTGAAGATTCGTGACTTTGACATGCGACCTTTTGACCTGAAAATCTTATCACGCGTGAGAAATTGTGGTCGTGAACTGTCCTTAAAAAATGTCATTAAAGCGGTCAGAGAGTTCAATATATGTTGTGGGTATGGAGAGTTAAACACACTGCCATAGCTTAACCTTTGGCTGCACATTGATGGAGAGATAATCTTTAACTTACATTGACAAACGATGGCTCTGTAATTAACATCAAGTGAATTCATAAATTATCCGTTGCAAAAAAGTTTTACTTTAATGCTGAAATTTCAAAGGCATAAAAAATCATATACAACTTATAATGCCATTTATTTTATAAAGCACCCTTCATATCGCAATGTATCAGATTCCTGTAACTAAAAAAACCCTACAATCACAAGTATTTATAAATCCCATTTAATTAGAGGACAAACCGATAATAAAAATAATGACAACTACACTCACGATGTAGATAAAGGGCAGAGCAAACTAAAATGAAAGCCAGTGATAATAATTACATTCACACAATAGGTAACATCCAATCAAAATACGGGAAAAGCCAATTCATGCACATAGGATTTCAAGCTTCGATTTTAAAGTGCTAACGGTCATAATTATTGATATAGGCAGGGACGGCATTCAATGTGAAGATAAAGGAGCAGCCCTGTAAATGCCTTCGAACGCCACTGCTAGCAGAAGGAGATCCACTAGGTGGAGCTCTAGAGGGCCCCTCTAGACGGTGTTTTAGCTTACTCTTCCACATTGGCCAATTCACCTGCTGGAAGAGGCCAGTTCATCCATATACACATATGAAAAATAAGAGTCTAATTTGCAATATGTAGAAAACATGTGATCTGATTTTCTATAAAAATGCACTTTGTTTAAAAGTATGTTTAAATTGCGTTGGCTCAGAGGTTTTGATTTTCTTTGAAACATTGGTTGTGTAAGTTTATTAAATTATATATACGCACAGCTCCATTCTGTGTTTCCAAACATTGAAATAAAAAGGATTGAGCTCATCCACCTTGTGTCTTTCCAGACCTTTATTATCAAGAATATTTTTTTAAGCAAGAAAACTCTGGACTTTTATTACTTTGTTGGTCTCTCATCAGCTGAGTCGATCTTGTTCAACAAAGGCTACCGGAAATACCAGATGTTATTGGTCTAAAAAGCGTGATGGACTAAAACTGTTTTAACTTACATGGAGACTCATCATGGGAGTTCTGCTCAAATATTATTTAAATATAGACCTATACAGCGTACTGTTATACAAACCCTACTCTAATACAATGCTCACCATGCTGCCTTGTGCGGTTACGAAAGGGTCATGTTTGCAAGAAATTGCCATAACAATAAGTACTGTCGGACGATTTACAACAGCAGTAATATCAAATCTCACCAAAATTAAACAGGGCTTCCGTGCAAACGAGGTTTGGCGCAAGTTGTGTTACATTTGAAGCAATGCATAGCAAGCATGACGTGAAAAATAATCTGCTTTTTGCAAACGTATAGTATGTGCAGTTATTTCCCATGCAGCAGGTTAAGTAAAAAAATTAAGCACTGTGACGACCCCAAGGCACGTTGGCGAGATGTTAACTACCTCGCCTGGTATACAGGAGGTCGCGGGTTCGATCCCAACCGTGACGCCTGTATATGCGGAGTTTGTATGTTCTTGCCGTGGGAGTGTGGTTTCTTCTCCGGATCCTCCGGGTGTTTAACATTGAGAATCAACGTGCGTTTAGAGTATTTGACTGCTTTAAATGTCCACGTGATAAGCCACTTCATTGAGCTATAATTTGTGGCCAAGTCGCTTCTGAAAAAGAGCTATATAGATCAGTGGGCCTTACGTGGTCAAATAAATGTTTCATTTTAATAATTTTACAATTTTGGACATTAATGTTACAACACAGATTTCTGAGCATGTGCATGCGCTAGAGAAGAAATGGGCTCGTGTAATATAGAATGACGTGGAGTAGAGTGGACTTGCTGATATCTGGTGCCAGTGTATCAAGATCATCCTCTGTGGAAAAGGCTCATGAAAATCACTGCTTGGGCAGTTGGCTGGTACGCTGTCTACCCTTTGAAAATAAAGGGCGAGACAGGGGACACTCACAACAATGCGCAGAGCATCGGGTGGATAAACAAAGCAAGTGTGCACAGTGAGTGCGTCGCGCATCTGAGGTCACCCTTGCCTGCTACAACGTCAGCGTCTCTTCTCAGGGCATCCTGCCAACGAGCCATTCCAGATTGCCTCAAAGCGCACCTAGCCTGGCACAAGCACCGTCGGATTTCCACTGCCGCTTAGCCGCGAATGTGCCAGCTACTGTGATCGTGGACAAACACGTCCGCACGTGTATCCGCGCTCTCTTCATCGGTACGCGCACACAGCTGAGAAAGCACGAGGCCATCGTGTAACAGCAGCACCAGCAGCAGTTAATAGCTTTCATTATAAATGTCGATTTCGCACCCCCCCCCCCCTTCCTTAACCAATGTTATTTGTAACACCAGATGTGACACGTTGCTGCCCTAACGTGTGCACGTGTGCCAGCCTCAGATCGGCACATTCCATCACACTATCATTACAGTCATCACTGTCTCGGATATCAGTGCATGCGACTCATCCCGTTGGGGGGGTGGGGGTTGGAAACAGAATGAATTAACGGAGAACAAATATATCTGGGCAAAAAACCTGCCCTGCACTCGAAGGGAAAGTGCAGATCCAGAACCCGATAATAACAATGATAATCAAACACAAACACAACACCCCCGCCGCTGTTTTCTCAAGCTGGTCCTATCAACTTCCTCATCTCCCTTCACACAAACAAAGATAATTAGCTGAAAATACATTTGAAACAAAGCAGAAATCTGACATGGGAGCAGTTGATATTAGCCTTGTCCAAAAGCAATGGGTATTAAAAGTCCCAAATGGTATGTTATTCTAACCGGATTATAACCCCTCGGAGACCGCTTCTATCAACATGTCCATTCTTTCAAATCCAATTTTCGGCCCTAATATTAAAGCAGTCAAGCCAGAATGAAGGGACCGCTTTCGAAAGAAAGGCGTTTGTATTTGGGTTCGTTTCTGCCTATCAGCCAATTCCCGTGTGTCCTCGCTCTCTCTCTCCTCGGCTTCGTAAAATGAAGGGAAAATATTTTTATTTCAATCTCTCCGACCACCTCCATTCAAGATGCCCTTCAGCCAACAGGGCACCACGAGTATGAATGCAGAGACCCCGGAATTCAATGCGCGCGCGCGGGCGTCTGTATTGTGTGTGCGTGTGCATTTTAACTATTTTACCCACGGAATTTCATCGCTTTTTTTTCATTTCTCTCTCTCTCTCTTTTTTTTTAAGACTGTAGCCATGCTTTGCTCAACATGAGTGTGCTTAAATTAATAACTCACTTCAATTGAATTTTATGATGTGGGTTGCACATTCAATTTTGCATGAGTAGCTTTGCGCGATCTATCAAGCGATGATTGCGTGGGTGTGTGTGTTGTGTGCGTGCGTGCACGTGGTATTGGTTAGCGAACCCGGCGACCCGAAGTTCGATTCCCGCTCGCGACCCAACAACAGAGACGATTATTCTGAACCGGTCCTGGGCCTCCCCTAGGTCGACTCAGCCTCATATGAGTATCTGGCGCGGTGTGTAAACATCGCCGCTAGGGAGACAAAGGCGGTCGGGCGTGGTGCTGACCACTCACCACTTCAAATGCTATATCGGCCTTCATAGGTACTCACTAACAGCCTGTGTAGGCTATACGGAGGTGGGGTTCTTTTGTCTATTTGTGTATATATGATGTAAATGTTGTATGCATATTGTATGTATGTTGGACCTCTTTCGCACCGTACGTAGGCAACCGTGCTGATCGGAGGTTGCGGAATTTTATTATGTTGCGTGGCGCACGTGCGCGTGCGTGTGCGCGCGCGAGCTTATTGCGTATTCTGACAGCAAGTCATGTGACTAAAACTAACAATACCCATTCATCAGCCATTCTCAGATCGAGAGTCATGAAAAAAGAAGAAGGAACGCGAGTAGAAAAAAAACCCGTCGCTGCGTCTCGAATAATTTAATTCTCGGCCGCTGCAATTATATTAGCTCCGAGCTAGACGATGTGATCTGTGGTTACAGTACGCCGGGCAGATCAAGGTCCCTATGCAACTGAACGGGGGGGGGGGGGGGGGGCACGGTACCTTCCCTTTTTTGTCATCCCCTGCCGCCCGTCCGTGTGATTGAAAGTCGGTGAGCCGGTCGTTTTCCACTCATTAGATCTGGGGGCTGATCCCCATCTGGTGGAGCATAAACCATCCGCAGCTGTCAGCTACCCCACCACCACCACCACCACCTTGCCCTTCACGTCCAGCCTGCGTTGACCCGTCCTTGAATTGCTCGCGTTCAAACCACAACACCCTCTCTCGCCCACTCGAATGCTGGCGCGACTTCCTGATGATTTTTTTTGTTGTTGTTGTAATTATCGAAGGCCAAAATTGGCTAACTTGGCAACGGGGCATCCGCCCAAAAAAAACTTTCTTTTACGCTTGTGGTGTTTGCGTTAATTGCTGTGCAGCCATTTACTTCCCTCCCTCGACAGAGTACTTGGAAGGGACGGCCCCCTGTTGGGGCTGTGAATGCAGGGCCAGATGAGCGTCGCTCTGTACCACTCCTCCGCTCAGCTTCAACAGGTGCAGCAGCAAGGGGGAAAGACACGCGTGTGCTCTCACTTGCCCGTGACACGCTGAAACAACGGCTTGCAGCAGTACGTGACTTGAAAGTAGTGTTTTCCACTGCTTCGCGACCTTAGCAGACCGTATCATTCGTGCATAATGAATAGCCCTTTATTGATGCCACTGATGAATGAAAGTCTGTCCATGCCATGCCGCTCGTGGAGGTTGATTGACTATACTTCACCGCGCTGGTCACTGCTGGTTTGTGAAGGGGGAGGGCCCAAAGCCAGTTCAGTTATCACTCTTCGCTCATGTTAGCCACGGTCTGGTATCGAACGTTGGTGGTTTGCTGGTAAGTGCAGTGCGCCAGACCACCGTACCGCCAGATTTAAGGTGACGTTTAACTGCATTCGGTGATGCTGTCACGTGGAAGAAAAATCACTGTTCAGGAACGAAAGGGAAAACCACCACAGACAGAATTCCCTAGTTATGGTGTTGTGGGATGGAGAGGGTCAGTGGGGTCGGATGGGACAGAGAAGCTTGAACCACGGAGCTGCCCATGGGTAGACACTTAAGACAGAAAGTTTGCGATCTGAACAAAGAATGAAAAGGTTTTAATTGCAATATGAAAGTAATGTGCCGCTCGCTGTCAGTGCAAAGCTATCGCCAACTAAAATGATTGTACGATGAAATAGGTAACTTTTCATCATCATCGCCGCGTGCGTCGTCGGTGAATATTTTATCTGCGGGCGCGTGCGACTGACAATGAGGATGTAAAAGGGCTTCACGATATTCACCTTCTAATATTTCACGCTCGACATTTTGGCACGGCGCTTACAGGACCGAGGCACTTTGATCACCGGCCAAAAAAATGTTTTTTTGAACAACGGAATGACAAGTTCGTTTTCAAGCCTTGTCCTCAAAGGGACTCGAATTTGCATTTTTTTTTCAGCAATAGCTACCTCCCATGCAGATGCATCTTTGTGTTAGGGCACGATCGCAGCAGTTTATTCCGATTCATTTCCCCCTTTATGGGCCCTTTTTGGGCATGGGAAAAAAGGGTCTTCTGCTCTCCCCTTTTAATATGTAAATGTGCAACAAAGAAATCTCAGAATGTGCAGTAGGAGCGACATAATACAAGCACCAACTGCGACGCACAAATGGAAAACATGAAAAAGCACCTTCCTCAAAATGTTCCACTTAACGGGAAATATTTAGGAGGGATTTACGTTACAACTGCATCACGTGCCTAATTTATTGTCATGGAAGAAAGTTTAATTTGTGTTCACCACTTGCATTAGACATGTGTTCAGTTTGTCATAATCACGTCATATGTACGCTTTCCTGGTTAAATATGATAATCATTATTTACAGCTCAATGCCAATAAATTGCTGGATGGAAGGCATCACTATGCCATGTTGTTCGTGGAGGAGGTGGGGTTCTTTGACCATATTTCACCACACTGGCCACTACCGGTTTGTGAAGAGATGAACAGGAGTGCAATGAGAGTTCACATTTCACTCCCGACCGGGCAAACAATCCACATGATCGACACAGCATGGGAATGCCTCCATCCAGCAGTGGATAGATGTGTGTGTGGTGATGAGATTCTGTTGGTGTGTGTGTGGTGATGGGATTATCTTGGTGTGTGTGGTGATGGGATTATCTTGGTGTGTGTGTGGTGATGGGATCGTCTTGGTGTGTGTGTGGTGATCGGATTATCTTGGTGTGTGTGTGATGATGGGATTATCTTGGTGTGTGTGGTGATGAGATTCTCTTGGTGTGTGTGTGGCAGAGGCGGGCCGTCAGGACCAGCAAGGCCTTCTCTGCTGGCCAAGAGATTGTCAGAATCAGAAAATGATATTTTTTAAATTTAATATATATTTTCATTAATGCTATATGTATTTTACACGCGTGTATTTAACTCACTCTGTCTGTTGTTGTCGTTGTCGTATCCTCAAATCTTGTAACTCAATTTTAACCCACTTCCCAATATGGTATCGACCTCAAATTCGGTATACTTATGTCATACTGATGACAATACTATATTCTATCATTAAAAATTAAACAAATACTTTTTAAACCATATTTTTTATTTGTTATGTTTGCCTTGGCTCTAATTGTCCACGCTCAACTGACGTTGGCACAAAATCATCACTGTCCCTTACGTTATGGCAAGCCTCGGGGCCACTTCCTGGAGTCGTGGAGTTCTTCCATTACTCGTACGGTACATTTCATTAAAGCGTGCTTAAAAATATATTTTTGAATATTACTTATTACAAAGTTCGCTCCCATCAGCCTATTAACGTAATTTCATTGCTACTCTCTCCCTCAGTTGCGCTGCTTCCAGTGCAGCTCATAAATTAGAGCCTTGATCCGATCAGATTTTCCACCTGTGCTGTCTCCGCCTTTCCGGGTGAAAAATCTACCCTGAGGCCTTCAGAATGTCCAGTGAATCCCCTCTGCTGTTAAAGCAAATGGGGACGATGTTATTAATTGTCACAGTTTTTTACCAATCAGATTTCGAGTTTGCCATGTTGGGCGTATTCTTTGATACGCCGGAGCCTTCTCGCTGGCTTAACCGCCAAGGCTGGCAGCATCGGGTTTTTTCCCATCAGGTTTTTCATGGTTTTAATAAAATACCCGATCATCTGAGATGGCCAAAAAAATCCGATTTTATTCGGTTTTATTGCCTGTTAATCCCAAAGAGAAGACAAACAACACGTTCCGCTACAAGATGATGGTCAAAAGTCGCAAGACCCTGATGGAGTATTGGCCGTCCGATGGCAGTGAGTGGCCCGGGCTGTCAAAAAATCGCCGTCAAGCTCTTCAGCATTGCCACGTCCAGCGCCGCATCCGAGAGGAACTTTTTCTCCACCACGGCCTTCGTTCACTCCGAGCTGAGGAGCAGCCTGAGCGTGAAGTCGATGGAGAAGCTCGTCGTCTTCATCGAGAGCAACATTCACGTCTTCTTCGACGGCGCGGTCGAGATGATCGAAGAGGACAGCGAATCCGATGACAACGGCGCCGATTGACGACAACTTGACTTGCTGGATTAAAACCATGGTTTTTTTCGACAAAATCGGGTTTTTAATTTAAACAATAACCCAATAGAATCGGGTTTTTAACCACCCTTGCTAGCCGCCTACGTCAGCATTTTTCGTGTGGCGTGATCGGAGGGCCAGTTAACTGACTGAAGTAAAACTAGCTAGCACGTAACGTAGCATCATCTAATATTTATTTAAACTTGCTTTCGTGACGTTTAGATTTTTAGATGTAGTGCTTTAGATTTGTTTTTCTTCCGTGGGGAAGCCTGTTGAATCTTGATTGTGTTATTTGTGTTTTATGGCATGTTTGCTTGCTTGGTGGTCGTATGAGTAAATGTGACTGGTTGTTGTGAGTTTGTTCTTGTTTCTTTGGTAATGACATTGATTTGGGCTATGCGATGTCTATTTGTGATGCAGCATCCTGTCATACTGCGTAATAGTGGTACATCCTTGATGGTTTCAGTCACCATGTATTCATGTCTCTGCGCAATTAGTGTATTGTAACTCTCATAGCTGTTGAGCCTCGTGTTAAATCACTTTATTCCACTCGATAAAGGTTACTGAATTTGGGGTGGTTAAGTCGAATGACCATAGCCTATAGCCCTAGTGTCACGGTGAGGTTTTTCGAATGCGGTTTAATTGCGAGAGGATATCACTGAAGGCCTAGGTGTAAAATACACGGCCCGCCACGCGTGTGTTGTTTTGCGATTCTCTTGGTGTGTGTGTGTGGGAGGGGGGGGTCTTTACGCTCCAGAGCATCTTCCTCACTCAACTGGAATATTAAAACCACACCGGACGATTGCCGACCACAGCAAACGGACGCACACGCGGCGTTCAGGGGCAATTTCGGCTCCCCCTGCACGCGTTCCGTGCCACGGTTTATGAACGTACGACCCAATAAACCCGCCCCCCCCCTCCTCCTCCTCTCCACGCCGTGAAAATAATCCATTTGGAGTATTTTTCCGCAAGCTTTATCCCACAAGAATGTACACAAAGGAGCAGTGGGGGGGTTGGGGGGGGGTGGGGATACCAGCATCGGCTCGCGACGAACGAAACACCGGGCGTAATTTGGTTCCGCGAGCTTTCTCGCCGCTCGGATTCCAATACGGTGGTGTGTGGTGGTGTGTGGGGGGCATTCATCGCGCCGCCGGATGAAACGGAGTTGGGGGGGGGGGCTTGTTGCGGCGATTTCTGCACAAGACACGAGGTAGACTGTAGGCAGCCTGAAATGAATTTCAGTTGCCTTATTCACGCTGGCTGTTAACCACAATTTGGATTAGGGCGCTCAAGCGTTGCATTTGGGCCATAACTCATCGTCTTCATTTCCATGTCCCTCCTCTCTCTCTCTTTTTCTGTGCCGCAGGATGTTACCCGTGTGCCCGTCGCCTCATCGGCTGTTGCCACAAATCTGCTGGTGCCCTCTGCTGGAGGCGCTGTGGCTGCGTTTGATCTCCGACGTGTTTTTTCTTTGGTCCGACCGTTTCGTTGCTCGGTGCTTCTTCAGAAACGGAAGAGTTCCTGGATTGACGTAAAAACAAGTATAACCCGTAAAAACTAAGTTTTTCACTATAAATCCTTTATATGCGTGTTGGCTAGAGTCCTCTCGTCCTCTGGCTTGAGATGGCTGCCACCTATGGGTCAGATGATTGCATTTCACCATTAAGCAATTGGTAATTAAATATAATATTTTTGTCCTAAAAAGTGTCCAATTTTGGAACAAAAAAATTTCAAGAACATTAATTGTCACGCACAACGAGTCTGTGTGGAAAATGTCAGCTCGATTGGATCACGGGAAGTGGGTTAAAAAACGACCGAAAGATTTGCACGGTCGTAAGCAAGCAAGCGAACTTAATATAAAGGATTTAAAAAAGTTGCCGAACAAGTATAACCCGTAAAAACAAAGTTTTTCACTCTAAATCCTTTATATGCATGGCGGCTAGAGTCCTCTCATCCTCTGGCTTGAGATGGCTGCCACCTATGGGGCAGATGATTGTCTGCAGTATTAACCCATTGGTAATTAAATATTTAATTTGTTTTCCCTAAACAGTGTAAAATTTTGGACATTTTTTTTCACGAACATTAATTGTCTCGCACAACGAGTCTGTGTGCAAAATGTCAGCTCGATTGGATCACGGAAAGTGGGTTAAAAAACGACCAAAAGGTTTACACGGTCGTAAGCAAGCAAGCAAGCACGCAAGCAAGCGAACTTAATATAAAGGATTTAAAAAGCTCTCCAACCCCCCACCCGCTCGCCCGCCCCGACACGTGCAGCGAAACATCAGAGACATCGTGCCGAACGATGCCCCCAGTACAACGCGGGAATTCACGAAAGAAACTTCACAGCACCACTGCGAAACGACGCGCTGCCACGGGATAACGGTATGGGGCGTCCATAAATGACGTCACGCGATTTTAGACGATTTTTGACCCCGCCCCCCCCCCCTCTCGTCACACGGCGTCACAAAAAGTCAGACCCCCCCCCCCTCAAATATGACATCACAAAGCTCTGCCCCCCCTTCCCCCCAAAACCATATTTCCATTTTGAAAATAAAACATGCTTCAAATCGTGAGAATTGTATTGTTTTATATTTTTATTATTTTATTGTTTCCCTTCTACGTGATTTTACCGAAAGAACCAAGAATATGCTTCAAATCGCTTTAAACTATTGTCATTGTTGTGCGTATTTAATGTGGCGCTGCACTCTGATGTTGTAGGAGTTTTGTTATAACATTTAGTGTTATAACAATTCTATATTTATTTAAAGTCGTGCATTTTGATGTGACGTCACATTTCTCAAACACCCCCCCCCCCTCGTCACACATCGTCACAAATGTCTGACCCCCACCCCCCCCCCCCTTGGTGCGTGACGTCATTTATGGACGGCCCCTAAAAGCCGCGAGGTGTTCTCCAACGAGTCGCCCTACATACGTCAGACAGGATCCACATCGCAGGGGGTTGCGTAGCCCGGCAGGCCTCGGCTTTTCTCTCCAGCTCGGTGATTGTGAGCTCCTGCGTCGTGGGCTGCGCTTGGAAAGGAAATCAATAATGCAACAGAATGCGGATTTACGGTGCGTCTAGACGCAACTGCAACACGACCCAGCCACACACCGATATGGCGTGCATCACGAGGAAAGGAGCAGTATGTTTAGACAGTTATCGGCAAAAGGAAGAATATGCGGTGAATCATGAAGAGCGGTAGGGACTCGACAGCATGGACGGCTGGAGGAAGCAATTGAAAAGAGTCGCGTGATGGGAGATTGTTGCCCTTTGACCCCCCCATAGCAGTAACGTTTGTACCAAAAGGTACGAACATTATTCCATTGAGATGTCAAACCGATCGAGTCTTGTACCCTCTTCACTAAATGCAAGCGATTTAAAGCTTTCGTGACTGCAGGGATTCATCTTCTTGGTTCTTTCGGTAAAGTCACGTAGAAGGGAAGTAATAAAATAATAAAAATAAAACATAATAAAATAAAATAATTCTCACGACGTTTCGGCTACAACGCAAGCAGCCGTCTTCAGGTGAAGAATGAGACACTGCCAAGCTAGGAGCTTATATATAAGCTGGGTTGGAGGTGGAAGAGCGCCTTAACAAAAAGAATGCGCATATCAAGAGGATATTCTTTTTGTTAAGGCGCTCTTCCACCTCCAACCCAGCTTATATATAAGCTCCTAGCTTGGCAGTGTCTCATTCTTCACCTGAAGACGGCTGCTTGCGTTGTAGCCGAAACGTCGTGAGAATTATTTTATTTTATTATGTTTTATTTTTATTATTTTATTACTTCCCTTCTACGTGACTTTACCGAAAGAACCAAGAAGACAAATGCAAGCGGTGTGGATGGAATCCAAGCAGAAGTCAGTGCTTGTGTAGCGGCTGCCCTCGTGCAAGACTCTCATCAACCCCAGGCCCGTTCTCAAACAGCAGGGCCTTCCCTAAGGATGCGGGACATCTGTGCAAATAAGATGCATTCCAGCTCAGCAGGACTATCTTTTATAAAAAAAAAAATGTAAACATGTTTATATGTGCACTGCTCTATGTAGGCATGTTGTGATGCTTAGCCACACAAGACTTGTCATCCAGAGGTTGACATTTCTGTTTACTATTACACTTTGTTTTTTATCTTATTTTACCAGGGAAGGCCCACTGAGCTATATAGCTCCTTTTCCAGAAGCGACTTGGCCACAAATGATCGCTCAACGAAGTGGCTTAACACGTGGAAATGTATTGCAGGCAAATTCTCTTAAACGCGTGTTTACAAATGTGGAGGGAAAAACCGGAGGACCCGGAAAAAAATCCATGTGACCACGGTGAGAGCATCACAACTTCAAATATACAGGCGACAGGTTTGGAATCGAACCCACGACCCAGGCAATGGTGCAGGTAAACATTGGTGCAAGTTTCATATATCCTCCCAGCACTGTTCACCAGCTGTTTAAATAAGTACAGCACAGTTAACCAACTTGCCGATCGTATCCGGTGGGATAAAGCGTGGATTATTATTACATTTTCATCTCTTCCAAAAGTCTAGCCAGTGTGGAGAAGTAGGCCAAATAACCTCTATGTCGAGGCTCACTCGAGCTCTCGACTGGAGGCCCTACCGCCAGGAGTGGTGCGAGCAAGAGAATTCAAGGCTAGACCTTAACAGTTTACTACATATGTAATCAAATTGATAACGACACTCTGCAACTCTAAGAAAACTAGTTACGGCAAGCATATGAACACTCTAAAACATTACATATTGTGCATAAACCTTCGATGCATAAACGTGCCCTAACTATTAAATAAAGCACACATTTGCAAGACAGTAAAACTATTTAGAATGACCTCATAAAAGCCTGCGTTACTTTTTCTTAGAAGTGCCATCATTCTAAAAAACAATTAAAAACCACTGTTTGGGAGTGTGAGGTTTAGATTTGAGGGAAAATTTTCCCTCACAGTTGTCATCACTCCACTGTGTTCTTGTAGATAACAATAGTCGAATGGACGCGGGACATTTAATTGAGAAGCATTTGTGTAAAATCACATAGGTATAAAATAAAATAAATCACGACGTTTCGGGCCAAAGAGTATGGATTCCTGCAGTCACGAAAGCTTCAAATCAAGATTTGTGTAAAAGTTTACACTCCTGCGTACATATGCAGGCTAATTCTGTGCAGCTCTCCGATGTGTTCTGGTTGTACTGCGTGCCGTTCGTGGTGGTGTCCGACGCTTTGCTCCAGGTGCTGGTAGAAGCTCCTTCAAGGAAACTGAAATCAGTTCCCGGTAATTAATGGAGTTTAATACCGAACAACACGTGGTGCAACACATCGGAGGCCGGCGCACTATCAGGCCCAGTTTCAAGTTGTTGTGCGAGATGAATTTGATATTTTGTGACATTGTCGGGAGGTTGCGTTGTTTTAACCAAGTCGGTTACAGGAATTAATCACAACCTATTCTCAGAATTATATGTATATATATATATAACAAGAACAATTAGGTTTCTGCACAATGATGCAAACAATGCAACGACGTCGTGCAGGTGTTTCATTTTACATCAAAATGTTTCCATAACTAAAGCTGGCAAGCAGGAGAAATATAAGGGCATTGTTGTATTACGCTGAGGAGTGTAAATGTAGATTTGAAGCTTTCGTGACTGCTTTCGGATTCATATTCATAGGTTTTTTCGGTAAAGTCACTTAGGTAAAAAAATAAAATTCATTAAAGTAAAATAAAAAATAAATTTTAAATCACGACGTTTCGGAGGCAACACAAGCTTCCGTCTTCAGGTGGAACCGTCACAGCACGATAGCTGTATCAAGTAAATGAGAGATTCCAGTATATATACGGGGTAGTATTTCTTGGAATCTCTCACCTGAAGACGGAGGCTTGTGTTGCCTCCGAAACGTCATGATTTTTATATTTTTTTACTTTTAATAATTTATTTTTTTTACCTACGTGACTTTACCGAAAAAACCTAAGAATATGAGTGTAAAAGTAAAATATTTTAAGACGCGCGCTTCGAAAACTACAAAACTACCGCTGCACTTAAGCTCGGGGTAGTCTGCGGAGACGTCCTCACGTAGGACACCAACGCCTGCGACGGCTCTGGAATTAGGTGGCAAGGCCTCTCCTCTGGCGTGTGCCTTCGAAACGGCCTTAAACCCCTGTCCGCTGGAAGTGAGTCTCTGGCTGCAAATGGTCTCGGGGTTCCCAAAACCTAATAGGTGGAGGAAAGTCATTTGTACGGGACATTTTTTTCCAGTATCAAAATGACGAAAAACAGAAGAATGGGCTTTACCATTTATGGGGATGATACGGGAGGTGTTAAGATGTCCATACACCAAATAGACACATATTGAAAAGCATCAGGGCTACATTAAGCACGCATGCTTGTGATACAAACAAGCATGTCTTTTTTGGGTGTTTTACCACAAACATGTGTGCTTCATGCAGACTTAATGCCTTGCAATAGGTGATCATTTGGTGATTGAAAATCTTAATGCTTGTTATTGTTGCCGGAAAGGCTAAAGCCAATTCCTATTCTTTTTTACATCAGAAAGACATTGCGTCCGCTGGACCATATTTCGACAGAGTGCTGTAGCAGCGCTCACCAAACGACCCCAGGTCACCCCCAGTTTGTCCTAAAGTTGAGGTTCTCTAACGCCACTCCTCCCGCGTCCCCACGGGTCCATCTCTCCTCGCTCTTGCACTTCCCCGCAGTCCGTCATCTCTGCTGAGAGAGAGAAAGAAAAAAAGAAAGGGATGTGCCATGGGGAGGTGTGATGGCTGGCGTTTAAGAACCCCCATGACCCAGTGCAATAAGCTGTCATTTGAATTTGCATCAGATTTGGGGGGGGGGGGTTAAGGCTTTTTTTGTTGTCACATGCGTGGCCATGTCACACGTGTCATATGCAATTAATGAGACTGACCCCTCTGGGTGTCGAGCGAGCAGCGTTTAACCTGACCTGCCGTGATTTCACCGTCATCCTGAGCAGCAATTACACGAAGAACAGCTGTAGTTCTGTCCGATGTTGGTGGTGAGACTACCAAAATGTTGGTGCTGCTCACCTGTAATCCAGCAACTTGAATTTAGAGTTCATTCATATACAGACACTGATTTATCTTCCGCACACGTGTATATTTGGTCTGCAATTTGCCAAAGATGTCAAGCAGTGCCCTCGTGAAAGCGCAGTAAAACTGCAGGGTAAACAAATAAATTAAACTTGACTTGGGTTGAGCCGGAGCTCGGATAATTTGGCGAGTGAAAATTGAGCAGGCAGGAAACCTGCCAGCACAATCTGCCATTGTGCTGGAATTTTGGACCAAGAACACGCCGGGACCCGCAAAGGTCGTAGACTTCAAACAAAACGTATATCTTTCACCCACTGGTAATCTGAACGATGCTGTAGCCATTATGAATGGCCATGGTCTCACGCGAGCAAGCGCAGTGGGGTCTGTGGGTGACCTGATACTGGCTAAGCTCAAAGTAAAATGTATATAACATACGTTTGGTAAAGAAGAAACTCACTCAAGAATAGACATTTAACAATGTCGCCCGCTTTCCTAAATATACATAAATTAATGCACGTTACAAATGTATATTTTCCATTGCCTTATGCACCTTTGGTAGCAAGGTACAGTATAGCCAATTCTATGTTAGCCTCCATATGATTACAATTGGAGCCACGGTGCAGCAGTTACAGCATCGTACGGTGAATCCGACGACCTGAGTTCAATTCCTGGCCACGGATAACACCTTTGGCGAGTGACATCTGAACCGGTCCCGAGCCTGCTTCCACCTTCCCCTAATCCTCACTGATCAGTGTGAAGTAGGGTCAAACAACCCCCGACCAATATGCAAACAAATATAACCTTGATGCTCCCGATCTCATCAGATACTGGAAGCTAAGCAAATTTAGGCCTTGTTGATATTTCTTGTTACCACGTAAGGCCCACTGAGCTTTTTATCTTTTGTTGAGAAGCAGCCTGGCCACAAATAATAGCCCAACGAAGTGGCTTATAATGTGGAAGTGTTTTGCAGCCAAATACTCCAAAACGCACGTTTCTAAATGTGGAGGGAAACCCCGGAGGACCCGGAGAAGAATCCACGTGACCACCAGGAGAGAGACACGCAAACTTCAAATATACAGCAGGTGTCTGGGTCGGAATCGAACCCACGCCCTCCTGCATACCAGGCGAGGGAGTCACAGTCTCACTGGCTGTAGAGGCAAGTGAAAGTCGAGTGCTGAAGGAAACGTGCTATTCACAACAGCAGGTAATTGACATCTCGCCACGACCAGGGCTTGGGCTGCGAGGTGGCCGTCAGATGGCAGTGGCGAGCGTCACCCCAGAATGTGGCATTTTCTCCAGTTTCCTCCCACATGAAGCCAATCTCTCATTCAATGCAATTGTCCCCACATTCCCATGCGGGACCGTCACGAAAGCGAGACTTGAGGCTGTGTGGTTTTCCTCGCGATATATGAACTGGCATTGTTATTAAACGTACACGTTCGTGTACGTTTTGTACATTGCATTACGGTGTTTTAGCATCGCACACTGTTTTGTGTGTTTCGTCATGTCGGTGTGTTCATACGCGTCACGTGTCACAGCCATGCATTGTAAATGTACGTAGTTTCTATGATGGTAGATAAATAGACAAGTATTTCCCCCGCCATTCTTGATCCACCAAAGAATGAAGGCCTTCCTTCCCATGCAACGTCAGTCATGGAGGCTTTTTTGACCATACTTCACCACACTGGTCAGTAACGGTTGGTGAGGGGTGGGATGACTTGTTCCAGGTTCACTTGCCGCTGATGTTAGCCGTGGTGCGGGAGTTGAACTCGGCACACCGGGTTTGTAGACCAGTAGCACTAACCGCGACAACCCATGTGACGTGTCACATGATCGTACAATAATATCTCGTTAAGAATGGGAAGTCTTGCGTTCGTGTATTTTAGTCCTCAAGCTTTAGTGACTGGATCTCAAAGCCTCACGGGTGTTCTATTTGCATCGATGCTGATGCAGGCAACTGAAGAACGATGTGCGCTGTCTCTGTTCTTAAAAATATCTTATGCCATGCATATACTGCTGATAGCCTGACATTTGCTGTCGGACACTTGAGTAAATTCTACTTGGCTCGCATGAGCAGCTGGTGAGTTCAGATAAATGTCCACTGTTAGGGAATGACACGGCGTTATCAATATTTCAGAAGGCTCTTGGAATTTGAACAAGGAATAGCGGTATATCAAGGCAGAATTGTTACAGAGGCGGGCTACCACTCGGCAGCTGAAAATACATTGAGTCATTTGTATTATAATGTATTAGTGCAATTTTGGAACCACTATAACATCTAAGAAGGCTATATTTTTTATAATAAAGTGGGTATCAGATTGAAAAAAGGGGTAGTTTTGTAGATTTTTTCCCCCCAACCTGCCTTCGCTGGTGTCTTTCAAAATCCAGACAGGATCTTACAGAATTTCATCCAGTTGGGTTGCCCCCCTTCTGTTTTGCCATGAAAATCCAAACCAGGTGGGCAGTCTTCCTTTAGATAGAGATGCACGCTCTGGCTTTGTGGTGCCAAATACCAACTCACCGATGTAATGGCTAACAGAAGGAGGCAGGGCGGTATTATGCTTTGGAGCTTGGTGATGAGAAGCAGATGCCCTCGCGAGCTGTTTTGGGTACCATCATCTGTGGAACGGAATCTGTGTGCCGTCAGATTTGTGTACCTTGTCCAACAAGGCAACCCCACGCTTTCTGAGACCTCCCAGGAATTTCTCAATTTTCACGGAAGGATGTCCTCACCGAAGAATGTCACAAACACCAAGGCATTCAGAAGAATATGAAGATTTCTCTGAATAAATGTGTATATGCACAAACAGCACATTGAGCTTGCCTATTTTCTTCACTCACAGGGAAAGGGAAAAAAAGACTAAGTGATCATTTTATATGCTGTTGGTGATGCGTTATATTCAGAACTTTGTAAAGATGATTGTAACCTTCATATTCCATCTCATCAAATATGTAGAATTATCTTCGCATGATGCACATCTCACTAGTTTGTGCAGCGTCTTGAAATGCAATTGCATTTAGGTGTTACATAAACCCAAACTCTAAGTTGTATTTTTAAACTTTGTACATATTTGAACAAAAAATATTACGGTTATATTCATAATATATAGCCCTGTATCAATCCACTGCTACATGAAGGCGTCCCGACGCTATGTTGGTCGAGGGGGGCTACTTGAGCATACTTCACCACGCTGGTCAGTGCAGGTTAGAAATAAAATAAAACAAATCACGACGTTTTGATCGCAACACAAGCGGTCCTCTGCTCATTTCTAACTACGTGACTTTACCGAAAGAACCAAAGATTTGTGGATTCCTGCAGTCACGAAAGCTTCAAATGAAGATTTAGTGCAGGTTAATTAAGGTGGGGGCAAGCTCAGGACCACACACGTCAGTAACTACACCTTGGCTACGCCATGAGATAGGATTGGTTATACTTTGCTACCTAACTTTAATTTCCACTTGATTTACCCTTTAGATCACTGCTGGTGATGTGCACACTGGGGGGTGCCATTGTGGCCGGATGTAAACTACCTCGCCTGGTGTACAAGTACGCTGACACCTGTGTATTTGGAGTTTCCGTGTTCTCACCATGGTCGCATAGATTTTCCTCCGGGTCCTCCGGTTCTTTTGTTCCATCCACATTTATGAAACACGTGTTTAGAGTATGTGCCTGCCACCTCGTTGAGTTATCAGTTGTGGTCAGGTCGCTTCTGAAAAAAAAGTTAGAAATCTCAGTGGGTCTTACCTGGTAATATAAGAAAATGAATTAGTCGTAGGTTTTGTACCAATGACACACCACCGCTCACCTACGTTATGCTCATTATCTTGTGTTTGTGTGTGTAGCACACACACACAGCATAACATCTATTATTGTGGGTGTAGCATTGTTGTGCCATACATCCTTCCGTCATCTGAAATATTTTCTCCACCTATCCATCCATCCATGTGCCATTCACACTCTCCCTCCTTTCATCCGTTAGTCCATCCCTCATCCCGTCTGTCAACCCGTGTGCGTTTCAGCTGTCCACGCTTTCATGCTGGCATGGACATCGGCCGAATGGCCGCTCATTATAATTTAATGAAGCGTTGGAGTTTTTTGGACCTGCCCATGTTTGTAACGCCATGTGTTCATTTGGAAACGTTTTCTTTTTTCTTCGACCACGGCGGAGGTACAGGTTGCCATCTACCGAACGATCCTTTATTAATGCTCCGCGCATTTTGGCCAAGAACCGGACTTCATTGCGTGCAAAAATATTAATCGCTCGGGGCAGCAGCAGCAACAACAACAACAACCAAAAAAATACTCATTTTGTCTTATGAACAGATTTGACACGCCTACACACGTACACCGGCTGGCGTAGCCGGTCAAACGCTGCACTTGTAACCCAGAGGTTCGCCGGTTCAATGCAATCGCAGTTAGTCGATTGGCAGTTCACACGTGGTGGGGTTAAAATGTGGGCACGCCGACTTCTTCCAAGACCGTCTATAATTACCAGCGGAGAAGACGGTGTCTCCCAACTCATTGCTCACGCCTTCGCCTATTCTATACTGTTCTCTTTCTAAGGCAGTGTTAGTGACAAACGTGTTGAGTTCATGGAGGATCCTTCCACCAGCGAGTGGCATGGACGAGCACTTGCAGGGCTGCACCTTTATCTTATTTCACGCACCGGAAGCGTTGTGCTCTGTCAACATGAACACTAATTTGTTCACGAAAAAATACACTTGCCAATGCGGACTAAGATTTATGTCAATAACAGACCTGTGTTCATCTTTTTGCTGATGTTTGTGAAAGAACACACATTTTATATGAATAAAATATGTGTACCCTTATTGGTAAGTCCACAGAGATTTTGGCAAGGCCATGCCTGTGGTTTCTCTTTACATTGCACTTCCAACTGTGTTATTGCTTTGCTTATATATTTTTTTGCAGTTGGCCTCTGCTGTGGTTGTTTGTGAGCCTGCAGATTTTACATTACCAGTAATGGACCACGTTCTAATAAGATGTGTAATTATATACGCCTATCAGACGTACTTAGTATAGTACCTGATTAGAAAATCGAATTACGGTATTCAAAACATGTTACTGGATGTGGGTATTGTTACAATCACCAAATGTCAACCCGCTGAAAGCAATTACCCACCTACATCCATACTTCACCTCATCTGGGGTGCTTATTATATACACAGCATAATAATAGCTAACGCACTTATACTATTTTTTAACCAAAACAATGTCCACGCAATAACCTTATGAATATAATACCTATCCTAATGGAACGTTATTAAGTAAACATGATATGTGTGCGCGCTACGGCAACTCCAGCTCGATATACGCTCATGGCCAACGCAGTGACGATTCATCTGAACCGGTACTGGGCCTCCCCTAGGTCGATTCAGCCTCAAACGAGTAGCTGATGCGGTGTGTAAACATCGCCGCAAAGGGAGACAAAGGCGGCCGAGAGCAATGATGGCCACCCACCCCTCGTGTGCCGTGCCGGCCTTCATGGGTGTTACTCGCTAACAGCACTTGCCCATTCAAACGTGTCTTAAGGCTACACGGTTGGGGTCTTTGTTGGGTTGGTGTGGATGGGGTAGTTGTCAGAAATCTCATACGGGTTCTATCGTCGCGTGAACGTAATTCAGGGGACGCCGTGGTGCATCCAGGAATTATTGAACGGTTGGCCACAGAGATCGGCGCTTGTGTTTTGTGGCCGAGCAGGCTGGTGGGGGTGGTGGAAGACGTTTTTTTTTGCATGATGGGGTGCAGCATTGCAAACTTGGCGAGGAGGGGAAAGAGAGGTTTGGATGATTTGCTTTTCCTCCCTGGTTCGGCTGTATCTACAAATCATCGCCCTTTCATAGAACGCCAGCGCCGACTGGGATGCTTAGCATTCCCGATGCGTGATTTAAGACGAGCAGAGAGACCCCCACGTACGCCTCCGAACAAGTTTGGCGAGAATGCGGCAGATCTCGCCGCATCTCGGAAACTATGCGGGAGTCGAGGGCCTGGGCAGTGCCTTCTTGGGTGTGTGGCCACCACCACCACCACGAGGAACAAGCAAAACGAACGCAGAGTCATGTGGCAGGATGCTGCCGGGTCAAGTTGCGGGCGGTAGACGAAAGTTCAGCAAGCGAACAAATACACAAAAAACAATCCATTGTTAGATCGTGCTTAGGGGCCGTCCATAAATGACGTCACGCACCTAGGGGGGGGGGTCAGACATTTTTGACGATGTGTGACGAGAGGGGGGGGGGTTTAAGAAATGTGACGTCACATCAAAATGTGTAACTTTAAATAAATATAGACAATTAAACAGACTTTTAATAAATGTTTTCTCCTACAACATCAGAGTGCAGCGCCACATTAAATACGCACTACAATGACAATAGTTTAAAGCGATTTGAACCATTTTTTTGGGGGGGCAGAGCTTTGTAACGTCATATTTGAGGGGGGGTCTGACTTTTTGTGACGCTGTGTGACGAAGGGAGGGGGGGGGTCAAAAATCGTCCAAAATCGCGTGACGTAATTTATGGACGGCCCCTAATCGCATTGTTTCAAATTGAGATTTCGATTTGAAATCGATTCATCGTTCAAGCCCGAATATACACAACTACACACAGAGACAAGGCTTCTCCATTTAGAAACCAGTATGTTGGGGCACGTATTTTTAATGAGCATCTATTTAAGGCCACTCATGTCACACGACAAAGGTGGTGCTGTGGCCAGCGCTCTTCCAGGCCACATTTGTTTCCACAGTGCTGAAGTTCACACGGCCGACTGGATACTTATTTAAGGCTGAGTTAACCAAAGATATATCCAGGCCAGGCTCGGATACCGCTTTCCACTGATGCTGTGCATGGCCAGGAACTCAACTATGGTTACCAGAAGTGTAATGCCATGCGCTAATGACTGCACCACAATTCTCTATGTCCATGAATACAAACAACAAAGACAAAGCTCCCCCGTATAGCCTTAACAGACTGTAGGGGCAAGTGCTGTTATCTTGCACCTATTAAGGCCGGAACGGTACACGAGGGGGTGGGTGGCCAGTACCACGCCCGACCGCCTTTGTCTCCCCAGTGGCGATGTTTACACACCGCATCAGGTACTCATTTAAGGCTGAGTCGACCTAGAGGATGCCCAGGACCTGTTCAGATAAACGTCATGCAAACAACACGAACACACACACACGCATCTATACATACGTATGAGACAAATACATAATGCACTTTGTTTTTTGAGAGCTTGGATTATTTTGGCTGAGCCTCAGGCATTTCCACGAAATTCTATAAACCCAAAGAATCCGACAAAACACCATGTCCATCCAATACTGTCTCAACAATAGTCTGTGCCAACAGCAGCGCACGGTAAATTTGTGGACCAAGAAACAGCTTGGTGAACAACTTTCACTTGGCAAAAAGCATTCTGCCTTATGCTTCCAAATTTTTTATTATTATGTAAAAAAAAAATTTAATGTTTGTAAAATTTTGCATATTTTGATTGGGACTGGCGTGGATTCGTGTAAGTTCTGTTCCCGCTAAAGCCATTTGCCACGGCTTCAGAATTTCTTTAGAAATGTCCACAGGTTGGCAGGAAGTACCCTCTGACCTCACCCTACACGCTCTCGATCGGAGTAAATCAATTACCTCTTAAACCTTTGGTATTCCCTGCTCTCAATCACTGAGCAGGCAGCCTCTGTTGGAAGAAAGCTATGCCCAGCCTTCAAATGAAGCCTCACATCCATGCATGGGCCATGGGCCAAGTTCACATCTGGAGCGATTGGCTATAATGCATTGCCTTAACGGTATGCCCCGTTGTCTAATTTTTTATATATATAACATTTTACTTTTGCAAGGAATCAAGTCTGCACACGTATTCTAGATTTGAAGCTTTCGTGACTGCAAGGATTCATACTCACGTAGGTAAAACAATTAATACAATAAAATAAATGAAAACAGTTATTTTGCTGTGCCTTTTTACACCTGATGAGGGAGGCTTTTGTTGACTCCGAAACGTTGTGATTTAATTTAGTTGTTTTCATTTATTGTATTTTATTCATTGTTTTACCTACGTGACTTTACCGAAAAAACCAAAAAGTCTGCACACGTACTTGTGGTGAACATGCAAACGTGCTCTGATATATGCATTGCCTTTCAAACTGATTGGCCTACACCAGAGACAGTCTTACTGATGGCCTAGTCTCACCAGGGTCAGACCAGAGAATGCCCAAAGGCAAACAATAAATAATGCACTTGGCGTTCCCTGGTCTGACACTTGTGAAACTAGGCCATAAGGAAGGCTGTCTGGAAACCGGAACACCCGGAGAAAAGCCCAGGAGCAAAGGGCGAAACACCCGACCCCCTTACAAACAGAAACAAATGGCGATTGAATTTCGATTTAAAGCTTTCGTGACTGCAGGGATTCATCTTCTTGGTTCTTTCGGTAAAGTCACGTAGAATGGAAATAATAAAATAATAAAAATAAAACATTTTAAAATAATTCTCACAACGTTTCGGCCACAACGCAAGCAGCCGTCCTCAGGTGGAGAGCAGGTCTGTCGAGAAGACGTTTCGGCCACAACGCAAGCAGCCGTCCTCAGGTGGAGAGCAGGTCTGTCGAGAAGACGTTTCGGCCACAACGCAAGCAGCCGTCCTCAGGTGGAGAGCAGGTCTGTCGAGAAGACGTTTCGGCCACAACGCAAGCAGTCGTCCTCAGGTGGAGAGCAGGTCTGTCGAGAAGACCGGTCTTCTCGACAGGTCTTCTCGACAGACCTGCTCTCCACCTGAGGACGGCTACTTGCGTTGTGGCCGAAACGTCGTGAGAATTATTTTATTATGTTTTATTTTTATTATTTTATTATTTCCATTCTACGTGACTTTACCGAAAGAGCCAAGAAGATAAATGGCGATTGGTCCACTTGCTGCACTGCCGTCTCCCGGCGAGCCAGGATATGGCACCACCTCGACACCCACGTGAAGGGAATTTCACGACATCTGCATGCGATCCATCAACCCTCGCTGCCTCCCGAGTGCTGGATTACAGGCGTCCGCCACTACGACCCAGCCTTTTAAAATAAGGAAATGTGTTACTCCAGTCAAGAGAATTGCATTCGTGGGGCAATCTTGAAAAATATGTATTCTTCTTCTTGGTTCTTTCGGTAAAGTCACGTAGAAGGGAAGTAATAAAATAATAAAAATAAAACATAATAAAATAAAATAATTCTCACGACGTTTCGGCTACAACGCAATGCAGCCTGACTACAGGCTGCTTGCGTTGTAGCCGAAACGTCGTGAGAATTATTTTATTTATTATGTTTTATTTTTATTATTTTATTACTTCCCTTCTACGTGACTTTACCGAAAGAACCAAGAAGATGAATCCCTGCAGTCACGAAAGCTTTAAATCGAAATATGTATTCTGTAAACGGTGACCTCTATGCTTTGTGTTTGTTCTGGTTGAGAACAAATGTAGAGTATTTTGCTCAACAAAATAGTGTCATGCTGTACACAGTGAAATGTTTCAGTGAAAATCAAGAGAGAGGACATCTCCTAGGGTATGATAATGTTCCAGATGATGTATGGACGATGTATTGTGTTATTTGAGACTACACAACACAATGAATCAGTGAAAATATAATAAAAAAGTTATACAAGAAAATAAAATGATGTCAACGTAAGCAAATAAACCATAATATTTATACCGCAGGATAAAAAATACCAAAGAAACAAATATCAATGTAGCTAATTATATTTAAATGTGCAGCTCTGTTGCTACCTAAGGATATTTTGCAGAGATTTTAAACCATTTGTAGATAGGTAACCTAAATATATATTAAACCACATGATATGTTGCCATGAACAATGTTAGATTATTAAACAAAGGCCGCTTCAATTCTCCGGATAAAACTAAAATGTAAAGTCTATCGGCATTATGGCAGTGGCGGCTCCTGCAAAATCTCTCAGGGGGGGCAAATGTCTGGATGATTGATAAGGATAAGGTCCACCCATGCAATGGATAAATTAACAGCTTAAGCATGTAAAGGCAACTTCACTTCTTTAATATTAATGAAAAATAAAGTGACTCTTACAATACATCTTGTTTGTTTCTATACTCACTATTAAAACAAACCACTCAAGTTTATTTTATTAAAGATTCCACGAGGTGGCAACAAATTATATTGTTGGATGAAACGTGCTTACGTATGATGACGTAAGCACGTTAGGGCGAGCCCTCCCGGAAGCCATAGAGAATGCATTGCAGCGCCCCCGTTCGAAAAAAAACATCTTTGAATGTAAGTCTATGGGGCCACTCGGGGCGATTCTCAGCTGGAGGGAAATCGCCCAAAAAGAGGCGGTACTCCACAGAACGTAGCATGACGCTGATTGGACTATATCCAGAGGCTGCAGTGACGGCTAGCGTGACTCTGTGGTTTAATGACATTGGTGGTGCGTCGCCCAATCGCCCTAATGAAGAAACCGCCCCTGCATTATGGACCAATATTATCCAGCAGCATAGGTTTAAGCAAGCAAACTCTTCTCCGGTTTTGATCTACAGGGTCTCATCAGCGGCGAGAGGCTTGTTAACAATATTTGATAATTGTTTTTTTATCCTTTTATCTGGCAACAAAACTGACGCCTTTTTTTTACGAAGATTCATGTTTGCATTCACCACAATACCTGCGGTCGGAATACAAACAAAAAACATAACTCTGATAATGTATGCACTGTCCTTGAAATTGATTGGTCCACACCAGAGACAGCTTTCCTTAGAGCCTAGTCTCACTTGGTGTTGGACCACAATGCACCATCAGAGTATGAGAGCTCGGGGTAAGCATTTACACCATTGGAACCTCCTTTGCTTCTCGGCTCTAAAAAAAAAGTGTCAGTTTTGTTGCCAGATAAAAGCGTAAAAAAACAATATTTGCTTTTGTTTGGAAAGACTATATGCTTAATAGAATACACATATTTCATTGTTGCGTAGAGATATAAATATATATTACACCGCCCTTAGTTAACACACTGCTGGATAAGGGCTTCCCTATGCTATGTAGATCATAGTGGTTGCTTTGACTCAATTCTGTGGTGTGGCCCCGGTTCAGATATCACTCATCGCCCATGTTTGCTATGGCCGGGTATCGAGTTCTGGTCACCTGATTAAGAGCGCAGTGTGCTAACCACTGCACCACCACTCGTCCAGTGTATCAGATAGATAACCCCTTGTGGCCAGGACAGAATCCATTGAGACCAGGAGTAATTCTCAACGGGGACCCTGTGTTTAAATAAATACAATGAATCTTGAAAATGTTATTGTGCACACAACACAAAACTACTTTTTTTTGTTTTAGGACAACTCAATTGCGGATCTCATCATCATCAGCCATGGTCAATCTACTGCTGGATGAAGCCCCCTAAAGCTGTCCGCGAACCCGCGATATTAATAATCCCACCCAGCACCTCCACACGAGCCTTGCTCCGTCTCCTTGGCAGACGTCCTCTCAGATGCGTTCCCCATTCCTGGACTGCCACTGACAAATTTCGTGACCATCGGCCATCAGCCCAATTAATAATACTTTTGTATATCAAACATACATTCTTAAGTAACGTAAGTCACTTAAAAAAACTATATTTTATTTAATAGATAACCATTCTTAAGTCTGTGAGGAGGGAAAAACTATTGATGTGATTAACATCGTTATAGGCTCACGAATGCACCATTGACGCAATGCAATCGGCTCGTGTGTAGCTTGCTTGGTGGACAGAGGTCGCAAACGGGTTTTGATTCCTTACGCGTACCCATACCCGGCCGCACCAGGGTCGCAAATGGGTACCCGTACTCGTACCCGTTCCCTACCCGAAATGAGTGACAAACGACGACTCACCAGTGACTCACGGCCTACCCGTACCCGTACCCGGCCGCACCAGGGTCGCAAACGGGTACCCGTACCCGGCCGGGTACGGGTAGGCGGGTATCGGGTAGGGTACGGGTATCGGGTACCCGGTTGCGACCTCTGTTGGTGGATCAGATAGCATGGACTGTGAAAGAGGACAATGGCTTGGGGAGGCCTTCATCTGGCAGTGGAATGAGCATGGCCTGACGGTGATGATTCACGACTTAATGCAATAGTTCAGAAAGTGACAGCTGACTTGGTCATAGCTTCAATTTGGCTGATAGGAGAGTTCCTATTTTTAACTTATGTAAGTCAGTGAGTCCAGAGGGCATGTGAACAAACAAAAAACAGCACACACCGTGGTTTAGATTAAGAGGACACTGTTGGGATGGATAGCAGGAACGAATGTTAGTCTTTGTCTGACCTTGAGAAGTAATCAGTTGTTAATCACTGAGCGGCATATGTCAAGGTTGATTGAGGTTTACGTTGGGATGCAGTTTTAAGCCTTTTCAATGCGTATAGTGTCACGTATTGTCAACCCTTTGTCAATCCGCTGCTGGGTGAAGGTCCCCCCCCCCCTATCCCGTGTTGGTCATGGGGCATTGTTTAACGGGACTTCACTGCGCCGTCCATTGCGGATTGGTGAAGAGGGAGGTGACTGGGACACTGGGTGTTTATATTGTGGGGAGCGGTAGTGTAGCGGTTTGCGCACCCGGGTTCAATTCCCGCTCACGGCCAACATCAGTGACGATTATCTGAACCGGCCCTGGGCCTCCCCTAGGTCGACTCAGCCTCAAATTAGTACCTGGTGCGATGTGTAAACATCACCACTAGGGAGACAAAGACGGCCGGGCGTGGTGTTGGCCACCCACCCCCTCGTGTGCCGTGCCGGCCTTTATAAGTGCTCGCTAACAGCACCTGCCCCTACAGTCTGTTCAGGCTATATGGGGGATCTTTGTTTTTGTTTATATACGAGCAAAGTTTAGATCAATTGACAGGTGGTGGATTATAATGTTGGTATTCCCACTTCTCTTCGAAGATGTATGGTAGGGACCAAACACCCCTGAGGGGTTTCGATTTAAAGCTTTCGTGACTGCAGGGATTCATCTTCTTGGTTCTTTCGGTAAAGTCACGTAGAAGGGAAATAATAAAATAATACAAATAAAACATTATAAAATCATTATAAAATAATTATTTTATTATGTTTTGTTTTTATTATTATAATAAAATAATTATTTTTATACTAATAAAATATTGATTTTATTATGTTTTATTTTTATTCTTTTATTATTTCCCTTCTACGTGACTTTACCGAAAGAACCAAGAAGATGAACCCCTGAGAGGGACACTATAGCTCCCGTTAGTCGAGGCTCTTCTGCCCGCAGTGGCACGAGCAAGCACCCGGGTTCAATTCCCGCTCACGGCCAACATCAGTGACGAATATCTGAACCGGCCCTGGGCCTCCCCTAGGTCGACTCGGCCTCAAATGAGTTCCACTTCGACAATTCTATTTTCCCAGTTCCATAAGTGTGGTTCTTGGCAGGGCACATTACCGGCAATTGGTTTCTGCCCGTGTCCTTGGCCATAGCCGAGGTTGACTTGACTTTAAAAAATGACTGGAGCCAATTAAAATAATGCCCATTTCTCTCCGGTTCTGCATCTCGGCACTTTATGCGTCTCTCACCGGTTACTTCTCACTTATTTTCTTCGGGTCTTTCGGTAAAGCCACGTAGATAGAACAAACAAGAAAAATAAGATAAATAATAACAATGTCACGACGTTTCGATCGCATTACAAGCAATCGTCATCAGGTGAAAAATATAACGGGAGAGCTGCTGAGAATATTAAATAAATATAGCTCCATACTTTTCACCTGATGACGATTGCTTGTAATGCGATCGAAACGTCGTGATATTGTTATTATATTTATCATTTGTTCTATCTACGTGGCTTTACCGAAAGACCCAAAGAATATGAATTCCTGCAGTCACGAAAGCTTTAAGTCAAGATTCTCACTTATTTTCAAACTTTACATGCATGGTGCTCTGCGATCCATTGTTTAAGGGGGTCGTATCCGTCTCAATTATTATTCAAGTACATTGCGGTTGTGGGCAGTCGTTCAAAACATCTGTTGGTTAAATGTGTAACGGTGAAATGTGTTTTTTTTTTTTTAAACAACCACAATTGTATTCTGTAACCGAGGGTGAAGAGTTGTGGACGGAAACAAAAATAATAATAAAAAACGATGATTTCAACTTGTAACGCGCACAGCATCCGCTCGCTCTGAAAGAGGGAGAGAGAGAGAACGAACTCGGGTGCACGTGGAAGCAGGTAGGAGGCCACATGATGAGCCAGCGCCAACAACTGCTCAAGCTCTGCAGTCCTCTATATATGAAGTTGCTCTCAGTCAATGCATGGGTGCTTTAGTTTCTTGTCTTTCCCCTGGCACCTCCGATTGGCACGGTTGACTACAAGTAGTAGCGCGAAAGAAGTTCAACATACCATTGGAACCTCATTTGCCAGTAAAAAATGTGATAATTGGTTTTTTTTACCCATCTATCCGCCTTTTGGCGTCGTCTGGTCCAACACCATGTGAGACTAGGCTCTAAGGAAAGCTGTCTCGGGTGTGGACCAATCAACTTCCAAGGACAGTGCATACATTATCAGAGTTATGTTTTTTTTTGCATTATGACTACAGGTATTGTGGTCTATGCAAACATGACTCCTTGTAAAAAAGTGTCAGTTTAGTTGCCAGATAGAAGGGTAAAAAAACCAACTATCAAGTTCATACATACGTACAGTTTCACATTTGCTGTACTGCCTTGATCTGGTGATCAAGGGTACGGCAGCACCTCCTTGACGCCCTTGGGGAGGGAGTTTTGAAACATTTGTTGCGATGATCCACCAAACCGTCGCCAGAGGTCGCAAACGGGTTTTGATTCCTTACCTGTACCCGGCTGCACCAGGGTCGCAAATGGGTACCCGTACCCGGCCGGGTACTGGTACCCGTTCCCTACCCGTACCCTACCCAAAATGAGTGACAAACAGTTAGTCAGTTACTCACCAGTGACTCACGGCCTACCCGTACCCGTACCCGGCCGCACCATGGTCGCAAACGGCTGACCGGGTACGGGTAGCCGGGTATCGGGTAGGGTACGGGTATCGGGTACCCGGTTGCGACCTCTGACCGTCGCCGCCTCCAAGGAAGGTCAAGTCAAATTTTATTTCTTAAACACTCTGTGGCGCCTTTCTGGCGTCAATCTGCCATCGAAGGCGCCGTCGACATCGAACGCAAAATAATACCACAACGTCATATAGAAAGGGTACAATTCGTTTTAGAAAAAAATATATAATTTTAAGGAAGGAACAGTGCGCCACTACTTCCCGGCCAGCGCATTTTAGTGTTCAACATTGCGGGCATTTCGCACAATTCAGTACAACGCCCAATGCACAATGATCATCTTCTGTCGTGAATATAAAGCTTGCTTTAATGTGGGACAGATCTCAGGTGAATGATGTCGAAATAGGCAGTCACGCCAGATAAGGGATTATGATTTGCAGTGTCTTTTGTGTGTATGTTGATTCAAATAATACGTTTAAAAAATACACAGGCTAAAGAGGAATGGTTTTGCAGGCACTTCCTATTTGTATTAAAGCAATAAACTCTTAGAGGTGGAAATGCCTCTCCTCCATTACATCTTATCACAAGCAAAAGGTTTGGGGAGATCATCTATTGAGTCCATCTATCATAGAGTATCAGTCCAAATGAGCATACGAAACAATTTCCATGCGACTTAAAAAAAAACTATACACTCACTTGATTTATATTTTATCATTTGCAAATGAAAAGGATTGTGTGTTTATTACTTATTGTTTTATCATCTGAGTAATCTCGTGTGTGTGTATGCATTCAGTAAGCAAAATTCCTATTTTCTATTAGGTTGAATGAAAAACATAATTGGGTTTAAAATTCAGTACTAATTATTGCTTAGTGATCGATATACAATTACATTTGTAGATGAGCATCTGCGTTTGGTATTGTATTTTGTTTTATCCTTTGTTATTAGCTTTACATTCAAACGGTCTCAATAAATAGCCCATCGATGATCATTGCTACTGCTTGAATCACAAAAGACACCGAGTCAGAGTAAATCCATTGTAATCACAGACACTTCTTCACGGCATGATATTTGTTCTATCGATAACATCTCTGCATAATTTTATACCCACATTTCCTCCGTTATACTGCTATGAATAAGCTGTCCTACGTAGCAAATCATTTCCTGTGCAGGAGCTGTGTGGATTATTACATTGCAAGATTGAGTGATAGTGACAAGTCAGAATGGCCTACATCCAGAAGTGGATCAATCATGGATGATGATGATGATGCTGATGATCTAGCTCGTCTCTATGGTCAATGCTAATTCCAATTTTACACGAAACAAACAATATAAGGTAGACTACATTAAGAATTATTCTTTGGTTCTTTCGGTTAAGTCACGTCTAAAGATAAAAGAATAAATTAAATAATAGCATATTACGACGTTTCGATTGCAACACAAGCAATCATCATCAGGCATAAAAGAAATAGCAACAAAAATCTAACTATAAAACTATAGACAGACATACAAGCAGACAGACATCACAAGGACACAAAGAGAGAGAACACATCGGCACAAAGAGCACAAAGAGCCGATGTGTTCTCTCTCTGTGTGTCCTTGTGATGTCTGTCTGATTGTATGTCTGTCTATAGTTTTCTAGTTAGATTTTTGTTGCTATTTCTTTTATGCCTGATGATGATTGCTTGTGTTGCAATCGAAACGTCCTAATATGCTATTATTTAATTTATTATTTTATCTTTAGACGTGACTTAACCGAAAGAACCAAAGAATAATTCCTGCAGTCACGAAAGCTCCAAAATTAAGATTACATTCAGAATTCACAGCCCTTTGTCGATCCACTGCTGGATGAAGGCCTCCCCATGCCATGTTGGTTTCAAGTGGAACGTTTGAGCAAACTTCAGCACATCTGTCGGTGTGAGTTGGTAAAGGGGCAAGGGACCAGGAGCGGTTCAAAAAGAACTCAAACTCAGGTAACCAGTATTCTTAGGTTTTTTCGGTAAAGTCACGTTGGTAAAAAAAATTTTTTATTAATAAAAGTAATTTTTATTGTTTTTTTTACCTACGTGACTTTACCGAAAAAACCTAAGAATATTAATCCTTGCAGTCACGAAAGCTTCAAATCTAGAATCAGGTAACCAGGTTAATAGCGCAGTGCACTCACCGCTCTGCCACTGCAGTGGTTAGGCATACAAATGTATTTTATAAATTCAGGAATGTAGAGTGGTTCTACATTTGCACTGTTATTTCTGATATACTTCATACATTCTTTTACAAAATAGCATGAACATACGGTACCATCTTTTCCAAAGTGTGACGCTAAATGACATACACAAAGACAATTGTGATCTGCACCATCCATTTGCTCCAAGAATGGCATAAACCGTGCGTTCCGTCATTTCAGACTGCACAACCATCATGAGCAAAGCCTGCAACTTTCTGATCAAGTTTTGTGAGACACTCAGAAAAAATATTTTTTTTTTCCTTTGCAGATCCAGCGAATGATCATCCACATTATTCGAATGGCTATTATTCCCACTCATATATAGAACCGAATACCATCGTCGTCTGTCCTTCGGTAACACAACACGGCGTGTAATGAGATGTCCGCCGTGACCCCGCATTGCTCGTGTCACTACATCTTAACACTGTGGGGTCTGTGCTCTGTAACGTTTTGTGTTAGGGGTTTTAGGCATCGCGACGGCGAGATGTTAACTACCTCGCCTGGTATACAGAAGGTCGTGGGTTTCGCTGCCGACCGCGATGCTTGTTGTAGATTTGGAGTTTGATTGTCTCTCTCCCCGTGGTCGCGTGGATTTTTCTCCGGATCCTCCAGTTTGTGCCTCCACGTTTAGAAGCAACGTTCGTTTATAATTAATTGGCTGATATCAATGTCCACACGATAGACCACCACTTCGTTGGGCGATTACTCGTGATGTTCAAGTCGCTTCTGAAAAAGAGCCATATAGCTCAGTGGGGCATTACCTGGTAAAATAAAGTAAAAATGTTTTTAGTTTCATAGGTTCTCCCATGAGAAATAACAATGTTTAATGAAGTTTTTTGTTTTGCCTTCCTGCACATTTCCCACAGCTGGAAATGTTAAATTAGTGGTTAAAAAAATGTCCTTCGGAATTAAATAAGCTACAGTGTCAGTGTTCGCGATGACTTTCTTATAACATTATTAAGGGCTCTCTCCCCGATGCCTGCTCGCGTGATTATGATGTCCTCGGTTGACCTGTTACGAATAAAGGATTACACTGCACGGTCTCAGTGATCACTTTGCAGTTGAGATCCAAAACAATGTAAGGGAAACCTTCTGGGAGTTTGTTAATTTATTTAGAAGCCACATCGAGGTGGGTGGTTTTTGAGAAAATAGACGTTTTTTTTTACTTTAACCCGCTATGCCCTTTTTTAAAACCAGAACCTTCCTAAACCCAGCCATGAACAACACCAATGTTTATCTGTAACAATAGTAGCTTACCCAGGAAATCATCACGGATTCTCAATATGCTTTTTTATGCTTGAAATATTTCATGGATTGCTTATGCGGCGTATTTATTGTACGTGCAATGGAATCTGGGTGGCCAAGAAAAAAACTACACATGCAGGGAATAACAAAGCTAAACACACATACATCAACAACCTACACTTTCTCTTACAGGCATCTCATTGTCCTGCAGAATGATTTCCTGCACAGTTTCTATATGATCCACTAACTCTGCCTCCAAAGAGGGCTGGCTGAATTACAAGTTTATTCTGCCATGCCCAGCAAAAATCCACAGCACCACAGAGTATCCTCAACTTTTCGAGTAAAAACAACAGCGGTTGATTTTATTTACTGTGGAAAACCTCAGCGAATCTCAAGAATCTGTTTTACAAAAGGGTCCTGCATTGGGATGTTTGGCCAATGACAGGAATGAGCTGAGGATGTGGGAGAAAGCCAGGATACCCGGAGATAACCCACGCATTCAAGAGGATATCATTCAAAGCTTCGCAGTTGGATTTGTGTACATGCTTACGACACACATCTCACGGCCCGCAGAACCTCAGAAGCCACTACTTTTCCCAGACAATAAATCTCCCATCCAAATGCTAAGCAGTCTCAGCCGTTGCTTGAGCTGTGGCATCTGACGCGATCAGCGTGTTGCTGCTCGTAGCGAACACGTTGCTCGCCAGTCATCTTATTCGTATTTGAGTAAACATCCCCGAACGACTTTCATTCAAGGCCCATCACGTGCTGTCACTCATTGGGTGGGTGTGTAAGTGAGTGGGTGTTTTTTGTGTGCAAGTAAGTGTGTGTGCGAGTGAGTTGGTTCGAGGGCGAGTGGGTGAGTAGGCGAGCGAGTGGGTGAGTAGGTGAGCGCGTGGGTGAGTAGGTGAGCGAGTGGGTTAGCGCCTGGGTGAGTAGGTGAGCGCGTGGGTGAGCAGGTGAGCGCGTGGGTGAGTAGGTGAGCGCGTGGGTGAGTAGGTGAGCGCGTGGGTGAGTAGATGAGCGAGTGGGTGAGTAGGTGAGCGAGTGGGTGAGTTGGTGAGCGAGTGGGTGAGTAGGTGAGCGAGTGGGTTAGCGCCTGGGTGAGTAGGTGAGCGCGTGGGTGAGCAGGTGAGCGCGTGGGTGAGTAGGTGAGCGCGTGGGTGAGTAGGTGAGCGCGTGGGTGAGTAGATGAGCGAGTGGGTGAGTAGGTGAGCGAGTGGGTGAGTTGGTGAGCGAGTGGGTGAGTAGGTGGGCGAGTGGGTGAGTAGGTGAGCGCGTGGGTGAGTAGGTGAGCGAGTGGGTGAGCGCGTGGGTCAGTAGGTGAGCGAGTGGGTGAGTAGGTGAGCGCGTGGGTTAGTAGGTGAGCGCGTGGGTGAGTAGGTGAGCGGGTGGGTGAGTAAGTGAGCGCGTGGGTGAGTAGGTGAGCGAGTGGGTGAGTAGGTGAGCGAGTGGGTGAGCGCGTGGGTGAGTAGGTGAGCGCGTGGGTGAGTAGGTGAGCGCGTGGGTAAGTAGGTGAGCGCGTGGGTGAGTAGGTGAACGAGTGGGTGAGTAGGTGAGTGAGCGGGTGAGCGCGTGTGTGAGTATGTAAGCGCGTGGGTGAGTAGGTTAGCGAGTGGGTGAGTAGGTGAGAAAGTGGGTGAGCAGGTGAGCGCGTGGGTGAGTAGGTGAGCGAGTGGGTGAGTAGGTGAGCGCGTGGGTGAGTAGGTGAGCGAGTGGGTGAGTAGGTGAGCGAGTGAGTAGGTAAGCGCGTGGGTGAGTAGGTGAGCGAGTGGGTGAGTAGGTAAGCGCGTGGGTGAGTAGGTGAGCGAGTGGGTGAGTAGGTGAGCGAGTGGGTGAGTAGGTGAGCGAGTGGGTGAGTAGGTGAGCGCGTGGGTGACTAGTTGAGCGAGTGGGTGAGTAGGTGAGCACGTGGGTGAGTAGGTGAGCGAGTGGGTGAGTAGGTGAGCGAGTGGGTGAGTTGGTGAGCGAGTGGGTGAGTAGGTGAGCGAGTGGGTGAGTAGGTGAGAAAGTGGGTGAGCAGGTGAGCGCGTGGGTGAGTAGGTGAGCGAGTGGGTGAGTAGGTGAGCGCGTGGGTGAGTAGGTGAGCGAGTGGGTGAGTAGGTGAGCGAGTGAGTAGGTAAGCGCGTGGGTGAGTAGGTGAGCGAGTGGGTGAGTAGGTAAGCGCGTGGGTGAGTAGGTGAGCGAGTGGGTGAGTAGGTGAGCGAGTGGGTGAGTAGGTGAGCGAGTGGGTGAGTAGGTGAGCGCGTGGGTGACTAGTTGAGCGAGTGGGTGAGTAGGTGAGCACGTGGGTGAGTAGGTGAGAGAGTGGGTGAGTATGTGAGCGAGTGGGTGAGTAGGTCAGCGAGTGGGTGAGTCGGTGAGCGAGTGGGTGAGTCGGTGAGCGAGTGGGTGAGCGCATGGGTGAATAGGTGAGCGGATGTGTGAGTAGGTGAGCGAGTGGGTGAGTAGGTGAGCGAGTGGGTGAGTCGGTGAGTGAGCGGGTGAGCGCGTGGGTGAGGGCGTGGGTGAGTAGGTGAGCGCGTGGGTGAGTAGATGAGCGAGTGGGTGAGTAGGTGAGCGAGTGGGTGAGTTGGTGAGCGAGTGGGTGAGTAGGTGAGCGAGTGGGTTAGCGCCTGGGTGAGTAGGTGAGCGCGTGGGTGAGCAGGTGAGCGCGTGGGTGAGTAGGTGAGCGCGTGGGTGAGTAGGTGAGCGCGTGGGTGAGTAGATGAGCGAGTGGGTGAGTAGGTGAGCGAGTGGGTGAGTTGGTGAGCGAGTGGGTGAGTAGGTGAGCGAGTGGGTGAGTAGGTGAGCGCGTGGGTGAGTAGGTGAGCGAGTGGGTGAGCGCGTGGGTCAGTAGGTGAGCGAGTGGGTGAGTAGGTGAGCGCGTGGGTTAGTAGGTGAGCGCGTGGGTGAGTAGGTGAGCGAGTGAGTAGATAAGCGCGTGGGTGAGTAGGTGAGCGAGTGGGTGAGTAGGTGAGCGAGTGGGTGAGCGCGTGGGTGAGTAGGTGAGCGCGTGGGTGAGTAGGTGAGCGCGTGGGTAAGTAGGTGAGCGCGTGGGTGAGTAGGTGAACGAGTGGGTGAGTAGGTGAGTGAGCGGGTGAGCGCGTGTGTGAGTATGTAAGCGCGTGGGTGAGTAGGTTAGCGAGTGGGTGAGTAGGTGAGAAAGTGGGTGAGCAGGTGAGCGCGTGGGTGAGTAGGTGAGCGAGTGGGTGAGTAGGTGAGCGCGTGGGTGAGTAGGTGAGCGAGTGGGTGAGTAGGTGAGCGAGTGAGTAGGTAAGCGCGTGGGTGAGTAGGTGAGCGAGTGGGTGAGTAGGTAAGCGCGTGGGTGAGTAGGTGAGCGAGTGGGTGAGTAGGTGAGCGAGTGGGTGAGTAGGTGAGCGAGTGGGTGAGTAGGTGAGCGCGTGGGTGACTAGTTGAGCGAGTGGGTGAGTAGGTGAGCACGTGGGTGAGTAGGTGAGAGAGTGGGTGAGTATGTGAGCGAGTGGGTGAGTAGGTCAGCGAGTGGGTGAGTCGGTGAGCGAGTGGGTGAGTCGGTGAGCGAGTGGGTGAGCGCATGGGTGAATAGGTGAGCGGATGTGTGAGTAGGTGAGCGAGTGGGTGAGTAGGTGAGCGAGTGGGTGAGTCGGTGAGTGAGCGGGTGAGCGCGTGGGTGAGGGCGTGGGTGAGTAGGTGAGCGCGTGGGTGAGCAGGTGAGCGCGTGGGTGAGTAGGTGAGCGAGTGGGTGAGTAGGTGAGCGCGTGGGTGAGTAGGTGAGCAAGTGGGTGAGTAGGTGAGCGAGTGAGTAGGTAAGCGCGTGGGTGAGTAGGTGAGCGAGTGGGTGAGTAGGTAAGCGCGTTGGTGAGTAGGTGAGCGAGTGGGTGAGTAGGTGAGCGAGTGGGTGAGTAGGTGAGCGCGTGGGTGAGTATGTGAGCGAGTGGGTGAGTAGGTCAGCGAGTGGGTGAGTCGGTGAGCGAGTGGGTGAGTCGGTGAGCGAGCGGGTGAGCGCATGGGTGAATAGGTGAGCGAATGTGTGAGTAGGTGAGCGAGTGGGTGAGTAGGTGAGCGAGTGGATGAGTCGGTGAGTGAGCGGGTGAGCGCGTGGGTGAGAGCGTGGGTGAGTAGGTGAGCGCGTGGGTGAGCAGGTGAGCGAGTGGGTGAGTAGGTGAGCGCGTGGGTGAGTAGGTGAGCGAGTGGGTGAGTAGGTGAGCGAGTGAGTAGGTAAGCGCGTGGGTGAGTATGTGAGCGAGTGGGTGAGTAGGTAAGCGCGTGGGTGAGTAGGTGAGCGAGTGGGTGAGTAGGTGAGCGAGTGGGTGAGTAGGTGAGCACGTGGGTGAGTAGGTGAGAGAGTGGGTGAGTATGTAAGCGAGTGGATGAGTAGGTCAGCGAGTGGGCGAGCAGATGAGCGAGCGGGCGAGTCGGTGAGCGAGCGGGTAAGCGCGTGGGTGAGTAAGTGAGCGAGTGGGTGAGTAGGTGAGCGAGTGGGTGAGTAGGTGAGCGAGTGGGTGAGTAGGTAAGCCTTGCTAATTACACGATGGTGGCATGTAAACGCAGGCTCGAACACGCGGTATTATTTTCTCATTTCCCACAATCTGTCTTGACACCCTTCCCAATAAGGTAATTAGCGTATGATTCATCGATTTTCCCCCCACTCATTATTTATTTATTTAAGCATTCCTACATACATACATCCATTAACTATATAATTAACGTGATGTATTTGGCAAAACGTAATTATTTCCAGCTATTGATTAATTCATTTATTCGCTCTCCACTATTAAATATGCATACATATGTGTCCATTTGTACTTTGCAGTGATTACATTAAGTATTCCTTTACCCTAGTCCAAAAAGAAAATATGAATGTTTAATATGTAATCCTATATGCACACGAAATAAGTATTGATATTATTAATGACATTTTTTGATACGTATAATAATGTCAGCAATCCAGGCTCAATTGGTGGATTAACACGACTCCAAACCATGAAACATGAGTTCAGTACCCAGCTCAATCCCTGATCGGAAATTCAGCAACTGTTGTCATCGGGATGGACTGAGCTGTTCCATAGGAACGTGGAATGTCTACCACTGGCTCAGGTCCACCAACAGAAAAAAAGAACAATGCCACGCGCTTATTTGAGCGGGGAGACTGATTTATTTTATTTTATTTTCATGCTCAATAAAGTGTTGGAACGTATGGGACATCACATTTCTTTATTTTAATTATAAAAAAAATTAATGGCGCAAACACATCGTGGCAGCGTGGTGAAAGTAGTGAAACTAGTCCTGGAAATGTCACCAAATGTAAATATTTAAATAATCGTATGTTAACTCCGCCTTCAACAGAAGACACTTTTTTAATGAAATACAGCCAGCACTAAAACGTGTCTATGCAAACATGACTCCTTGCAAAAAGGTGTCAGTTTTGTTGCCAGATAGAAGGGTAAAGAACCAATTATCAAATCCACTACAGTACCTTAAATTAATCGCTGCAAATGAGAAATGTTGGTCTGATGTCCACGCACATGTACGGCTCATTTATCTATCCACTGCTGGATCGGTGCCCTTCCATGCCGTGTCTGCCGTGGGTGTCATTGAATCATACTTCACTACGTTGGTCACTTGTGGATTGTGTTTAAGGCACGGGGAGGGGCGGTGTAGACACGTGAGCAATGGGGTACGGCACAACAGTGGCATGTGCTGTACTGCCCTCTGCTTCCTACAATGCAGTAACCCTGAACAACCGATACCACCTGATTCATGTGCACCGAGGTTTATTCATAACGGGAGGCACTGTCCAGCTTCAACCCTGCCAATCATCGGATCGGGCGCGTCCCAGTCGTTCGAAATATCCGCTCGGAGTCCACGTTTTGAACTCTCGAAAGCAGCGTGCACAAATTCTCTAAAGTACGAAAGCAAGCGGTGCGAGATTGTGATGTCGGGGGTGCCAAGTGGTCGCGAGCCTGGTGGCGCTATTGTCTGAGTGGGCTCCTTCCCCACCCCCTTCCTCGTCGGGGTTACGTGACGATTGGACGTTGCGGCCGCCAGCTGCTCCCCGACAATAACACCGCGACGGGACAAAGGCTCGCGTCGCTGGGAACAAAGGGGAAAATATTCTTAGGTTTTTTTTTTTCGGTAAAGTCACGTAGGTAAAAAATTAAAATTAATAAAAGTAAAATAAAATGAAATAAAAATCACGACGTTTCGGAGGCAACACAATCTTGCGTCTTCAGGTGGAACTGTCACAGCACGATAGCTGTATCAAGTGAGAGAAATTCCAAGAAAACAGTTCTTGTATATATACTGGTTGAGGGTGGGAGGAGCCAAGGTAGGCCCTGAATATTATTTTTGTGAGGTTCGGTGCGGCTGAAGCACGCTGTTATGAATGAGCCTTTGTTGTGTAAACTAGGATGATGTAAAGGTGCATGTAAAAGGGCTGCTCTCGATTTGCTGTAATGCGCGATTTTATTTGGACGCGAGCGAAAGGGAAATGTGTGCTTGCGAATGCCGGCATAATGATGACACCCCCAGCGGTAATGTCCCCTGAACCCTGAACCAGGTCACGCGACGCGCACGAGCGGGCCTCTGCGTTCGTGTCGAGACGATCGCCGGCCCCTGGAGACGCACGGTGAGATCGTTCATCGATAAAGGTGCGGCCTTGCGCTTGCTTGCTCACGCCGGTTACTGGTGGAAGGGCCTCTCCGCTGTTACGTGTCCGTCGCTGGTGGCACTGAGCAAACCCCTCCAAAACCACCTGAACAATCGTGTGGCAAAGGTCACCCTTGATGTGTCCTTCTGTAGTAGCCCAGTGAGCTCTGACCCCCCACTCCGAGCGAGATATCTAGGGGTTATCGTGATTAGAAGGCTGACCTTCAAGCCCCGCGAAAAATAGATCTGTGAAAAAGACAAAATCAAGAATTTGCCATGGTACAGACAATCGCAGGAACGACCCCCGGGTCGCCTCAGCTGATGTGCTGCGCTCTGCCACTGATCTCCTCAGGGGCAGAGTCGCTGTGCTCCAGCCTGGTTCCCGGAACTCACACTAAAACTAAACTAAACCTTTTTTTATATTTTACCAGAAGTGCCCTCCCCGCAACTGGCAGCTTAACGTTAGTGGCTTATCCCGTGGTAATTGATAGCAAACTTCTCGAATCGCATGTTGATTTTCAATGTAGATATACACAACCGCTAGATCCGCAGTTAAATAACGCAATGCGCATCATAACCGGATCACTGAACCCGACACCAATCCCCGCGCTCCTTGTTCTGTTGAACAGTCTGCCTCCCAAGACACGCGATCCGCAAGGGAGTTTATACATGTCCGTGTCAGCGACAACCGACACATCGACCACGAGCCAAACAATGAACCTCGCCACAGACTCTCAAGTCCCGATCACTCCTGCTGGGATCGTCCCATCGCCGTCGTAGAATCTCACTCAGATCCGGGGGCACGCTGGTGGACAGAGGTGGGGACAGCGTGCACGTCCAGGACGGACACCTCATCAGAAGTCCAAACATTGCAACCTCCTGCTTTGGCATTTCCTCAAAAGGCACCGGTGGCGTTACCATCAACCGCATCAGGACTTCAAGAGGCCGCTGCGCACATCGCCTTCGTGAATGGCCATGCAACCCAAACTATGGACCACATAAACTCGCTCCTGAAGTTCTCTCGTGTCTGGCAAAACCTCGACTTTGACATTTAGCCCCCGGACATATGGCCGTATGCCAGAATAGAAGAATCAGCTGTTCTTCTGTTCTGTGTATGCAGCATGTAACTTGTCCTCTGTTCAGAAGTGTAAAGCATGCTTGGCTGCTGATGAAACACTCTATGTTCAAACCGGTCCAGAGTTTGCTTGTCTGAAATAAATGCTGCTGAAATTATGCACTTCCAGAAGGCCGTGAGTGCTGACGAGTTGTGTAAGAAGTGATTTTATTTTCACGCGCAGAGACGTGTATGATGGAGACATATTGGTGCAAGGATTGCCACTTCCGAGGTACAAAAACCAGGGAAATATGCGAACAAGATTAAGAATGTCTCACAACACCGGTGGCAAGAGGAGATAATCACACGCAAGAGCACCGCCTTGGACGGTATCATTTCATTAGTAGTATGCAACTGACAATTACCGGGGCTTTTAATGATCCGGCAAGACGTAGATTTCCCGGGGCGGCAGCTACTTCAGCGAGATGACAATCCTGAGACAAGCAGGACAGGTGGCCACCCCAACTAACGCAGCCACGATGACTGCAGCTTGACCTGCGACCGAATGGACAATGCAGAGGCGATACGGGCCGGTGGTGGCGCACGCCGAGGTGCAGTGCTGTGGAGGCGAGTGTTGGTGGATCACACAAACGACATGAAACTTCCTTCCAGTGGGCATCAGGGTGCCACACTCTGGCTTGCCAGTAAAATGCGACAGAGTAGAGCAAATGCAGACTCCATCTGTTCTATGTGTATAGGATACAGTGGTCCCCCCCCCCCCTCCACCCGCACGCTTGGTTTTTCTCCTGGGTTTCCTCCCACATGTAAACGCTCATTAGTCGTCTGAAAACATCTTAATATGAAGAGGGCCGTAGAGCTTGGGCAATTGTTGACGCTGCTTGATCGGTTGTCTGTGGTTCCTCCTCGCGCCTCTCTTTGAGAGCGATGAGCGAATACTCAGTGGCGCGTCACGAGTTGAAATTATTGTTAAAATATTAAATTGCGAGTAGAGGAAATGGCAGACATATCCCGCAGTGTAGCATTTTGTCTCCATAAATATATACGAATGCATCCTCTATGCGTGTCGTGCTTTATGCTGTACAGCATATATGAAATCATACGTCATGTAATCGAATTTTGGAGGCAAGCCAGCGTGATCTTTATAGAGCGCCATTAAAAAAAAATATGCGAGTTGCTGAGTGGTTTTGGTGGTTTGTGAGCCTTGGTATCACGCAAGGCATCTCTTATCGTGTCTCCCTCACTTGGGACTTGCACAAGTCAAGCTGCACGCTGCCCTCCGTCAATAAAGTGGCTGTGGAGTGAGCCGGGTATTAACGCAAGGCAATGCTTTGTAAACAAACCACTAAAAATACTCGATAACGCAATTGTCCGTAACGCCGTGGCCTTAAAACGGGAAACTGTACAGCAGGTGACGTTTCGAGCAATGAGGCTTCTTCACAGAACATAGAGAGGTCAGAGAGGGAGGGTGGAAAAGAGTTGGAGACGATGGGGCCTGTCAATAAATAAATAAAAATGTGATTGTACATCAAATGTCACGTGTGATATATATTTACAAGTCGCAGTGTTGTTAACGATTGTGGTAAACAAACAAAAATGTTAGATTATTATTTGTGCTTTGTGTACCAATGCCAACGCAGTATCACCATATTTTGAGTATCTGTGTAATAAGTAAATCAGGACATATATTCATCTTCTTGGTTCGTTCGGTAAAGTCACGTAGAAGGGAAATAATAAAATAATAAAAATTAAACATAATAAAATAATTCTCACGACGTTTCGGCCACAACGCAAGCAGCCGTCCTCAAGTGAAGACCAGGTCTGTCGGGGAAACAACGTCTGAATGACAGAGAGACCTGTTCTTCGCCTGAGGACGGCTGCTTGCGTTGTGGCCGAAACGCCGTGAGAATTATTTTATTATGTTTTATTTTTATTATTTTATTATTTCCCTTCTACGCGACTTTACCGAACGAACCAAGAAGATGAATCCCTGCAGTCACGAAAGCTTTATATCGAAATTTAGGACATTGTCACGTGATTGTCGGGTTTGCCTTGCATTATTAAGCCTGTGTCGATAGATGGCAGCAGTGCCTAGTCGTGTTTTGCACCATTAAACATTATTACCCACTTGGACATCCCGTTTTAAAATGTTCGCTCGCCATAATTGGCTGCACAAGGTGAGATCGAACTCGTGCCAAGATTTTTAAAGATTTGTTTTCATTTTTTTTTACGAAAAGCAGGATAATCTTGGAGCAAAATTCTACGTGGTAAAATTATTTTTCGTGGTAATTCTTCATTTTTAGTTTGTGGTTACAATAAAACAAATTATAGTATATCATGACCACTAGCCATGGTCATTCCACAGTTGGATGAATGCCAGCCCATATGCAATATTATATCACTCTGTATTGAGCGTATCTTAAAACAATATACACTGCAATGTGTTCTATGCAGTACAAAATTGTATTGAGTGCAATTTACATCAAGTACAGGAGAACTCCTCTTATCCGCTATGATACGTGGAACCAATATTGCAGATCCTATAACCTGCGTCGTCATCCACGATGGCTTTCCCCTTATCTGCGGGGTAAAAAGGTGAGAATATCCGCGGGTATTAAGCGTGTTTTGCCACGCAACTCCTGTTATCTGTGAAAAATCACAATTATTAGGAGGTCGCGTTCAGTATGCACTCTGGGTAAAATTTCGGGTATTCGGAATGTCTCGGGCTGCGGATGAGAGGAGTTCTTCTACATCGTGTCACACGCACACGGTGGCGAATTATTTAGTTCACTGATGATTGGGGTCGTCATTTATTCCTTTAGTATATTTCCAATATTATCGGTGGCATTTTGTGAGACAAAACATGCGTGGGTTCGACTAACCTGCGGCTCAGTAACCGCGTGCGGCTCTTTAAGGACCGCTTCGTGACGTCATTAATTTAGGACCACCATCTCGTATTCACGACGTGCATTGCGGCTCTTCTGGTTATGTTGGTTTCCGACCCCTGTCTTAAGGGGCCGTCCATAAATGACGTCACAAAGCTCTGCCCCCCCCCACCCCAAAAAAAAATAAAACATGCTTCAAATCGCTTTAAACTATTGTCATTGTAGTGCGTATTTAACGTGGCGCTGCACTCTGATGTTGTAGGAGAAAGCATTTATCAAAAAGTATATTTAATTCAGTAGAACGTGTTGTCTATATTAATTTAAAGTTGCGCATTTTGATGTGACGTCACATTTCTCAAACCCCCCTCCCCCCCTTCGTCACACATCGTCACAGATGTCTGACGCCCCCCCCCCCTAGGTGCGTGACGTCATTTATGGACGGCCCCTAAGGTGGCCTCTTGCCCTCACAGTATGGAGCATCACTATCCCACCCGCACTTCCACCGAGAGTTCGTGTTCATCGCATGACGGCCCAACCGACAATCTTTCATTCTCAGAGCTGAGTGCGGAATCACATTTTTTGGGGGAATGCCATTTTTTTTGCAGAACCGTCCTAAAAGAGTATTGAGGGTTTTCTTTTTAAATCCTTTATATTAAGTTCGCTTGCTTGCTTAGGACCGTGCAAATCTTTCGGTCGTTTTTAACCCACTTCCCGTGATCCAATCGAGCTGACATTTTGCACACAGACTCGTTGTGCGTGACAATTTATTTTCGTGAAAATTTTTTTCCAAAATTTTACACTTTTTAGGAAATTTTTTTATATTTAATTACCAATTGCTTAATGGTGGCAGGCAATCATCTGACCCATAGGTGGCAGCCATCTCAAGCCAGAGGACGAGAGGACTCTAGCCGCCACGCATATAAATGATTTATAGTGAAAAACTTTGTTTTTACGGGTTAATTTTTTTCTAATAACGAGAGATCCATCTGCCACGTAGGCACAGCCTGGACACCAATTCCCACTGCGAACGATTGCGTCTCATTCCACCCTTCCCGTGCTGAAGTGACCCAGGGTGGATGTGCCCATTTGCCCGTATACATCGGTGAGCATGTCTTGGAGCCGTTGCCCGAAGGGAGCTCACACTCAGTATAGGGCCCTCCATTCCGAATGGCGTATTGGGCGTAGTGCCGGATTAAGCTAGTGTGGGGCCTGTAGCATATGTTATAAAGGGGCCCTAAATATATCAAACACACAAATATTAAAACACATAAATTTTTGACTTGCATAGTAAAGTAATTGTATTTTAAAATTGCTACACAGCCAGATAATACGACAAATTGCTAACCTTAAACACCCAGTCGTTCATAAAAGTTGAAGACAGTATAGTACTCTAGTAATAGAGCTAGTGCAGAATCACTGAGCCAGAATTGATAGCTTGAAAGCATTAAAGCGTGGGGCCCTTGAAATATGCGGGGCCCGTAGCATGTGTAGCTACTTTTGCTACTCGGATAATCCGGCACTGATTGGGCGTCGCGAACGGGAGACTGAGTGCAAATGAGTTGCTGGGCAGTTTTAGGGGTGGTGGGGGGGTGGTGGGGCAGCGAGAGGTCTTTGCAGAAATCTGTGCATTGTCTTTTCGCACTTTGTTGTGTGGGGTAAAAAATATTTCCTTTGAATTCATTTTTTCTTTGCACTATAGTTTCTGATTTGTATTCTGTCTTGTTCACACAGTACAATGTTTTTTTTTACCCCATTAGCCCGAATGCATTGTTCGCATACCGTATGTCTCGTCATTTGCGTCTATACTCTATAGGAATGCATACATTCTTGCAGGCAAATCGCCGCATGTATCGTGAGCTTTTACAAATCTAAACTGATCGATGGTTCCATGAGACACTTTTACACATCTACTTACCACCAATCCCCAAAGCCACACAGTCAGCGAATATTATGCCACTGCCAATTTCCACTTGGGATTTAAATGGAAGTTAACACGTGAAGCACGCGCAGCATCTTCTTGGTTCTTTCGGTAAAGTCACGTAGAAGGGAAGTAATAAAATAATAAAAATAAAACATAATAAAATAATTCTCACGACGTTTCGGCCACAACGCAAGCAGCCGTCCTCAGGTGAAGAATGAAACACCACCAAGCTTGGAGCGTATATTTAAGCTGGGTTGGAGGGGGGGAGGTGGGAAGAAGAGCGCCTAGACAAAATAATTTGCATATCTTGATATGCTTAAATATACGCTCCAAGCTTGGTGGCGTTTAATTCTTCACCTGAGGACGGCTGCTTGCGTTGTGGCCGAAACGTCGTGAGAATTATTTTATTATGTTTTATTTGTATTATTTTATTACTTCCCTTCTACGTGACTTTACCGAAAGAACCAAGAAGATGAATCCCTGCAGTCACGAAAGCTTTAAATCGAAATGTCACGCGCAGCATGTGCATTGCAAATTTGTATGGGAAGTTCTATCAGCCTGATTGATGGAGTCAACCGTCAACCACAGTCTAGAGGGTGGGGAACGTCCGGCCCGCCGGCCGTATAAGGCCCGCGAAATCATTTGGTCTGGCCCTGCCAAGGTAACCGCAGGCAGGACTCGAAATTCAATCAATCTAGGAGCAAACCTGGAAAAGCAGTTGCGAGTAGCAACATCATCAATACCAGCTAATATCACACGCCTCGCCAAAGAGAAGCAGTTCCAGCCATCACATTAGGGGTGAGTTAATTAAATATTTGCCCAAATATAACAGGCTAGTTTTTAAGTTGATAATTTTGTATGGCCCGCGAATGATGCTATAAATATCCAAATGGCCCTTGGCAGAAAAAAGGTTCCCTACCCCCGGGCTCTAGACGATGGAAAGTTGCGTGGCTGGATGTACCGAGGCTGCCACCTACTGCCCGCATGTAGGGTTGTCACCTTGTCTGTGTGAGTGGGCTTGTACAATTCACTGTGGGGAGCGGTGGCGTAGCGGTTAGCGCGCTGCGCTTTGAACCCGGAGATCTGAGTTCGATTATCGCTCACGGCCAACACCAGTGACGATTATCTGAACCGATTATGTCCCAAGGTTGAATGAGTACCCGGTGCGGTGTGTAAACATCAGCATTGGGGAGACAAAGGCGGCCGGGCGTGGTTCTGGCCACCCACCCCCTCGTGTGCCATGCCGACCTTCAATGCTGTTCGCTAACATCACTTGCCCCAACAATATCTTAAGTCTATACAGGGGATCTTTGTCTTTGTACAATTAACCCCACAGAATTGAATCGTCACGGTTTTCTTTGTTTGAATTTATTCAAATAATATTTTCCCCTTGTTTGTAAGCATTGCTATTGGTATTGTTCGCATTTTTGTATCTAACTTGTAATGTTTTGGTTGCTCTGTTAGCCTAAACGTATCATTAGTATGTATATCTAACTTCCATACAGCAGGTTCTCTAATGTACCATTTGATGCATATATGAATTTTAATAAAGTAATCGATGCATCGTTCCTAGGAATGAAACGATTAATGTCTCCGCCACTAGCACACAAACACGTGATGATGGGAGATCGACAAAACGTCAACAATGCCCAAATTAAGCCATCGTGAGATGGTTTTACTCCCAGAACGTGATGCATTTTAAATTCAAAATGGCTATTTTGGGAATTACGTTTCTTATCTGTTAGCGGCAGGCTTTTCTGCACGTGTGAAATTAAGCTATTTCTAGAGATCTGCTATGATAATTGTTTTTGTATCAGCTAATACAGTACAGTTTTTAGGTTCAACATTGCACATGCAGTAAGTATAATGGTGTCTAAACAAGATATTAAATGAAGCTAACAGAGCTTAGACACCCTGAGTTACCACTGGGTTACATATTTCAAAGTCCATTAGGGGGTCCTGCTCATCTGCTGCCTACAGCCCTGAGCCACTGTTGAAGATTTCACGTTGATATTCTGGGGGCAAGTCCTTCCATAGAGCAATAACTGTTAACTTCCCAACAAAGGGTTACGCGTTGTATTAATACCATGAACACATTTGTAGTGTGACCTTGTTTGGAACGGTGAATACACAACATGACGTGGGGAGAGACACATTCAACGACTTGAGCCTTTAGCACGGGAGCTCACCCCCCCCACCACCACTGATGATGCTGCAGGGATTTGAACCTCCGCCCTAAATTGGTGTTGCCTCTTTCCAAACCAAGACATCATTCTCAGCCAGCCTCAGTGCGTGATTATCCCAGTAGCAAAAGTAGCTACACATGTAGCTACGTGGCCCGCACTTGCTCCATTACTATAGTACTATGCCGCCTTCAACTTTTATGAACGACTGGGTGTTTAATGTTAGCCATTTGTCATATTATCTGGCTGTATAGCAAATGAAAAAATCCAATTACTTTACTATGCTAGTAAAAATTGTATGTGTTTATTTTTATTTCGGGCCTCTTTATAACATATGCTCCATGCCCGCACTAGCTTAATCCGGCAGTGACCAGCCTAGGTATATCAAAAGTGTGCAGCAACAACTCCTGCAATATATTTCAGCACAATACTCCATACCAGACCTCAATACAAATCAGTACCTGACATGGCAATTCCCCGACTATCAGGAGAGGTGGTGATCATAATCACGGAGTGGTCCAAGTGACTTGTGACCCGCATTTAATTCTCAAAAACTTAACGTAATTTGTGTAAAGGAATTTTTATTTTTAAACAATATGCAAAGGAACATAAATGTAAATTTTGGGTCACAACACATCTGGACCTACCCTGTACAACTGGAAACCTTGTGCTCTGCCCGTGCATCACCCAGCCTGCGTAATCCATTGTTTCGTCCCCAATACAGCTGTAGGCACCATTGTTTCACTATGACAATGTATTGCATTATACTTATCTCTGCCATTGTTCCTCCTTCTTCGTGTGTTGTTGTACACAATTGCCCAGCAATGCCGAATCACGTTTCTTTGTCGTGGAGAATAATGAACGCTACCGACTGAGCTGTTAGCGAGCAAGGGGCCGTCCATAAATTACGTCACGCACATAGGGGGGGGCGGTCAGACATTTGTGACGATGTGTGACGAGGGGGGGGGGGGTGAGAAATGTGACGTCATTAATGGACGGCCCCATACCCACTCACGTAGAGACTTAACTGTTGAAGAACATGCTGTTAGTGAACGCCTGTTTGCTTTGTGGGAAGGTATAGCAACGAGGCTATATGGTCAGCACCACACCCAAATCACCTTTGTCTCCCAGTGCTGATGTTTGCACACCGTATCAGCTGCTTGAGTCGACCTTGGGTATGTGTGTTGAACTTTTTTCGCACCGTACCTAGCCAACCGTGCTAATCGGGGAGGCGCAGGAGTGGTTCAGATAATCGCTGCTGATCTAAAGCCATGGTTGAGAATTGAACTTATAGGGGTAGCCCAGGACAGGTTCAGGTATCACTCGCCACTGGTACACGATTCATGGCTTACAACTCAACCTAGGCCATCGGGAATCGCTGTGCAGTGTGCTAACCACTGCACCACTGCGCCCTCTTATTTTCCGCGAAATCCACAGCATCACACGATTTCAGCTCCCGCTGGCGACGTTAATATATCCCACGTGGGGAAGTGCAGCTCTGAGTATTTGCTTACTTAAACCATGAGGTGTCACTTGTGCTACATGCAAACTTCCCCCTAATACACAGTGCCACCACTGCTCTTGCTGGCTATTAGATTACACACTCGACGGAGTTGGGAGAGCCAACATATGTAAAGCTTTTCGGGATTACGAATTTGCTTGTGTTCCACATCAATTAGGGTTAGTGAATTGCATTCATATGTTATTTAGTGTCTTTCCTACGTGGGAAGCGGTAGTGTGGTGGATAGCGTGCTTTGCCATGAGCTTGGCGACCCAAGTTCAATTCCAGAATTATCTGAAACAGTCCCGAGCCTACCTCGACAAAGCCTTAAACGACTCAGCATCAAATGAGTACATGGCGCGGTGTGTAAACATCGCCACTTGGGAGACAAAGGCGGCCGGGCGTGGTCCTGGTCAACCACCCCCTCGTGTGCCGTGGCAGCCTTCGTAGGTGCTCGCGAACAGCACTTGCCCCAACAGTCAGCTGAAGCCATATGGGGGATCTTTGTCCAATGGAAAGACTGTTCCCACAGCACAAGAATGTGGAATTGTCGCTACTGACTCAGGGGACACCAACAGAGTTTAAGACGAGCCCATTGCTCGTTTGAAAACGCACGTGCCCTTGTGATCAGCCATATTCTCTCTACTGCTGGATGAAGGCATCGTTTGATGGTGACACTGCCTTGCCAGCCTATACACGTTTTTTTATACAGGGTGGCCCAAAAATCAGGACTCGTGGTTATTTGATTTTTTTTAACACTTGTATTAAAACATTGTCATTGTTTATTATTTAGTTAATATTGTATCTATTATTATTAATATATTTTCTTATTATTCTTCTTCTTCTTTCTGTGGGTTGACCTCAAATCCGTTGCTTACAAAAATCGATTACACCTCGAACATTTGTGTTTAAGTCTTCAATACAATTCAAATGAGCATTCGTGTGAATTGAAGTGAGTTTAAACATTCGTTAAACGAATGTATCGGACCCGCACATTGCCTCAACAAAATTTGTATACAAAATTCACATTCGTTGAAAGAAATTAAATAAACCTATTGATTTATTAAAATTAATATAATATCTCAATGTGTCCTGACTTTTGGGCCACCTTGCACTGTATATCTCAATGCATTGTTTTAATATTTATTTTCATTAGAATCTAACAAATGAAGATAAAACAATAAAAAATACTAATCTAAATAAAATTATGATAGTATAGGATACAGCTTACTTATGACACGAATGCGGAGGTCGATAGCATAACTGTTAGTTTCCCTACGAAACTGGGTCAATTCACATCCGTGTGATATAATTAATGGCTGCTAAATTATAGAGTGCAAAATGAGTGAGGAGGTGATACATTCCACTTGAATTGAATGACATTCATTTGATGTTAACACACGAGGTTTGACTATTTAAAACGTTTCCAATTAAAAGCAGCTTGCTGTATAGTGTTACATTCGGAATTAGAGTTATATTAATATTGAGGGTAATGACATGATTGGTAATGGTTATAGCACACTGGCCTTGCAATTCAGAGGTAGTTGGTCTTCTTCTAACTGGTTGTTGTTGTTTGACTTGCATCCCACTGGGATTTTTGCACACAGTGTTGGTGTACGGTGCTTTTTCTGCAATATTTTGCTGTTTTTTCTTGGATTTTCTGTTTGCGCATAGTCACTTTAAAATGTTTTCTTGTTCATGTTTTAGTTTTTTGTTGCGGTTGCACCCGATTCAAGAGCCGAATGGCTCACAGGGCTATACCTAATAAATTAATTTGAACTTGAACTCCTGGCTCGGCAGCCGCAACAAAGGGCAATGTTCATAAATGCACCCACCTATTCCCACCCAGCTGTGTAAATAAATGGTTTACACCATAGCTGGTCGATCGACAGTTCGCGTGCCGCGAGGTGAACTGTCGGTACCTCCGTTGCTTCCAAGACGTTTGGCCAGTGTGAGATGAGTGGGTGTGCCACAGTGGCGAGATGTTAACTACCTCGCCTGGTATGCAGGACATCGTGGGTTTGATCCGAACCCTGACGCCTGCTGTATATTTGGAGTTTGCATGTTCTCCCCGCGGTCGCGTGGATTTATCTCCAGATCCTCCGGGTTTCCCTCCGCATTTATAATCAGCAAGCGTTTAGGAATATTTGGCTGCTATTAATGTCCACGTGATAAGCCACTTCGTTGAGTCATCATTTGTGGGCAGGCCAGTTCTGAACAGAGCTGTATAGTTCAGTGGGCCTTACCTGGTAAAATAAAACATATTTTTTTTAATCCTTTATATTAAGTTCGCTTGCGTGCTTGCTTGCTTGCTTACGACCGTGCAAACCTTTCGGTCGTTTTTTAACCCACTTCCCGTGATCCAATCGAGCTGACATTTTGCACACAGACTCGTTGTGCGAGACAATTAATGTTCGTGAAATTTTTTCCCCAAAATGTTACACTGTTTAGGGAAAACAAATTAAATATTTAATTACCAATTGTTTAATACTGCAGACAATCATCTGACCCATAGGTGGCAGCCATCTCAAGCCAGAGGACGAGAGGACTCTAGCCGCCACGCATATAAAGGATGTATAGTGAAAAACTTTGTTTTTACTGGTTATACTTATTGTAGTAAATAAAGTAGACTAAATGCCATCTAGAAGGGCACTCTAGAGCTCCCTCCAGTGGAGGCCCCTTCTTTCAGTAGGGGCGTGAGCAGGCCATTTCAGGGCTGAACCTTTACCGTTCAGATTAACGTCAGACATGTCTATAATATAATACGGTATGTTCCGGAGAAATATAATTTTCATATTATATATACACACACACACAAACAAAATGCAACGGCAATAATGAGTATCATTAACTTAGCTGTCAATTATTTGAGGCATTTGAGTATTTTTGGCAAAAATAAGTGACAATTTGATACATTCACTTAAACACTGCATTTTTTAGTACATACAACATCATCATCAATTTTCTTTGAAGTGTCCATGCCCACTTACATCATTGTATGGCATTGTGTTGTCACCCCAAATACCAAAAAGCTCGTAAAACATAGAGCAGGAGGTGTGTGTAGGTGTTGCTCAGATGTGTCAGGCTCTGAAGTCTTTCGAGACTTCTGTAGAATATCATTGTTGTCGTTGGATGAAAGCATTTCCTTGTAAAAATAGATCAAATGTCAGCACCATGTTATAGATATGCCACCTGCAAAGGGTAGAATGTTTTCACAATTTTACCTTTGTAACGTCTTCATACGCAACTGAGTCATCATACGATAGGTTCACCTGACAGTGCTTCATCAGTCCAGTCCTTGCGACCCAAACACAGGATGTCTACAAAGGTTCATCACCACCATCCACCGCTGGATGAAGGCCTCCCCAAGCCATTGTCATTTCTCACGATCTAGAAATATATCTGGCTCCAGTGCATGCGCTGAATTAATCGCTCCATCTCCATCAACGATTAAAGTTCTCTCCGATGCGTTGCCTTCTTCGGCTGTCACCGTCCAGGACGCTTCTGAGAAAAGGAGCTGATCGCTCAGTGGGCTTTACCTGGTGAGATAAAAAAAAGGTTTACTTTTTTTTAAAGTGTTTTTAAAGTGATTTGTTTAACCATTCCTACACTTGTCGCTCTTATCGTTTTTTTTGTCTTGTTTGTTGTAACGTTCCGACCCACCCCTACTGGACATCTGTGAAAAAAGAGCTTTATAGCTCATCGGATTCCTCCAGTAGTAATGAATATTCTAGTTACGTGTCCTAGCCAAGCCGACTTTTCCGAACACTTTCACAATGTGTTGCAAAAATCTAAATTATTCAGGCAAATAAATGAGTGGCAACTTAAACTGTCGTTGGACGCAAGAAGACAATTGTGCGTTTCATGCTGTTTTATACGCAGATATACAATAATATTACACGTCCAAAGCGTTTTAGAATCGAAAAAAGGTGAATTTAGCGATCTGTGAGTTTGTTACTTAAGGCTGATGAATCATTCTAATGCGACATCGATCAGTCATGCTTGATAAAAAAAAGCATTGTTTAACATCGGCGAGCAGTGCCACTGACCTTGGAAACTTAAGGGCCGTATATTGTAATATATCTACTGCCACTCTTAGTAGCAGCGATGGGGCCGGCCCATTGGTAGCCCATGTTTTGGGGCCCACGTTTACATTTCTAAAATCCGAGTGAGGTGGCAGAAGAGATAGGAGAGGTCGCAAGAGATAGCAGATGTAGCAATATTCAAAAGATGTACGCAAAAATAGAGATGTAGTGAGGTTAAAGAAGAGATATGCGAAAACATAGATAGATTAAATTCATTGGCTTACGTGAATTATTTTATTTTGTCTACGAAGATTTGAAATTAAGCTGATATTTGATGCTCGCTATATATATATAGATTATTTGGCTTCTGTGCATTTCCAAATGATAAACCACATCGTTGAGCTATCATTTCTGGCCAGATCGCTTCTGAAAAAGAAGCGAATTGATTGGTGGACGAGCGTTCACATGTGCAGCCCCCATTGTCTGGAACACTCTTCCGCTACACATCCGACAAATCAAATCAATTAACGTATTCAAAGCTGAACTAAGGGCCTATTTATTTATCCAGACATATGCTGGAAAATAGACATTTATGTTACGGTCCAACTGGCTGATAACTTTTTGGCCACTCCACCACTGTGAAGGTTCTCCAAAATCCGGCGAAATGTTGATATTGTGGCTTGGGGTATGGAGACTGAACTGAATATATACCTATTTATTTATATTTATTTATTTATTTATTTGAATTTATTTCCTCTATGATATTTTCGTGTTTTAGTGTATTTTTGTAGTTATTTATGCATCCGTTTATTTATTTATTTTTTTGCTAAGTAATTGTGGGTTTTTTTTATTTTCTGTGTACAGTACTGGATAATTGATGTGCAGCGTTGTGGGATGCAATTACATGAATGACGCTTTTAAAAATGAATTCATGAAAATAGCTCAGTGAACTTTACCTGGTAAAATAAAATAGTTTAGTTTTATTTGTACATATATATTTTTGTTAGTGATTTTCTTACCTCTCATATACGTTGCACTCAAAACCTGTTTTTCAATTGTTTGTTGTTGTACCGTTCTGACCCGCCCCTACAGGACATCTGTGAAAAAAAGAGCTTCATAGCTCATCGGATTCCTCCAGTATAAATAAACATTCTGAATCTGATATTGAATTAATCTGGGGCCCATTGAGCTGCATGGTTGTTTGACTTGCATCCCACTGGGATTTGTGCACACAGCGTGGGTCGCTTGTGGCTATCACCACCATTGCTTACTCGAACCGCGTCGGACACGAGGTTCACTGAAGCTAAGAGCATGGCTTCAATGTCAATGGAAGTGTCATTTAATCCTCGCCGCGTTGCCCTGTTGCCCAAGAGAAATGTCTGACTCGGGCTGATGAATGTGGAAGGCGTTACCGCACAAATCGTGTTGTCAGTTTTTTTTGGTGGGGAACAAAAAAAAATTGATAAAATATCGTCGAGCCAAGCAAGAGCCCCTGCTATTCCGTTTCTTTACGCGCGTGCACGTTGTATGTCACGTCAGACGAGGCAGTGCCAATACAATCAGATACGTATCGAGCTTAGCCACAACAGCTCCGTGTCGAGACAATCTCTGCATGATCTAAAGCGGTTAAACATTTCATTGAAGGGCAGGCCTTTGACTGAGCAAGTTATCTCTCTCGTATAAACATGTCTTAGAGTCTTCTGCTGTCGAATTTAAAAAAAATACACCTTTGTGCCGGCAGTAAAAGCGTCCGGGTGAATTTTTCTATGCAGGAATTACAACGCCAGGTGGCGATAAGCGCTCAACTATAAGATACAGTGCTCCCACAGAGACGCTGCACTCAACTTGCTAAAAGGGGCCGTCCATAAATGACGTCACGCGATTTTGGACGATTTTTGACCCCCCTCTTCGTCACACGGCGTCACAAAAAGTCAGACCCCCCCCCCCTCTCAAATATGACGTCACAAAGATCTGCCCTCCCCCCCAAAAAAAATATAAAACATGCTTCAAATCGCTTTAAACTATTGTCATTGAAGTGCGTATTTAATGTGGCGCTGCACTCTGATGTTGTAGGAGAAAACATTTATTAAAAAGTCAATTTAGTTAAGTAGAACGTGTTGTCTATATTTATTTAAAGTTGCGCATTTTGATGTGACGTCACATTTCTCAAACCCCCCCCCCCCCTCGTCACACATCGTCACAAATGTCTGACCCCCCCCCCCCAGGTGCGTGACGTCATTTATGGACGGCCCCTAATGACCTATTAACAGATACGTTATAACTCCTCTTATCCGCGACCATATATTACTCGCAACTTCTATTATCTGTGAGACCTACAGTATTCGCGAAAACTGTTATCCGGGGACCTATTTTTAAATCCTTTATATTAAGTTCGCTTGCTTGCTTGCTTAGGACCGTGCAAATCTTTCGGTCGTTTTTTAACCCACTTCCCGTGATCCAATCGAGCTGACATTCTGCACACAGACTTGTTGTGCGTGACAATGCATTTTCGTGAAAAAAATCCTAAATTTTACACCGTTTAGGGAAAAAATAATTATTTAATTACCAATTGTTTAATGCTGCCAGACAATCATCTGACCCAAAGGTGGCATCCATCTCAAGCCAGAGGACGAGAGGACTCTAGCCGCCCCGATGCCACGCATATAAAGGATTTAGAGTGAAAAACTTTGTTTTTACTGGTTATACTTATTGTAGTAAATAAAGTAGACTAAATTAGAGGATTTTGTTGCCCTTTCCCGCACCTCTGATTAGCACGGTTGGGCGATGTACGGTGCGAACTACCTCCAACATACACACACTTGGACTACATTATCGTATTTCGACGATGAAAAACTGGGGAGTGAAAATTTCGTTGGAATGTCAAAATCCCAAAAACTAAATTCCAAGATCATGAAAATAGCTCAGTGAGCTTTAATTGCGAGCGATGCTCACGGCTTTCAGTGTGAACGTGTCAGAGAGATTATTTAACGAATAAAAACGTCCTGAACTTTCTCGTTGAAGTGCTAAATCGACGGAAGCTAAAATTCAAATTAACCCACAACGTCAAGATGTTTATTTCAGAGCTGAATAGCATTCCACTCATATTATTTGGTTCTTTCGGTAAAGTCACGTAAGATAGAAAAATAATAACAAAAATAAAATGAATAAAAATAAAAAAATATTTTTAAAATAAAAATAAAAAAAACAAAAAAACACTAATCTAGACTGTAGCCTGGTTCTTAATCTGAGTGTACTGACAGTCTATAATGTAGACTGTAGCCTGGTTATTAAGTTTGGTGAGTTTACTGGCAGTCTATAATATAGACTGTAGCAATGGTTATTAAGCTGGGTGAGTGTACTTGCAGCAGGGGCGGTTTCTTCATTAGGGCGATTGGGCGACGCACCACCAATGTCATTCAACCACAGAGTCACGCTAGCCGTCACTGTGCCTCTGGATATAGTCCAATCAGCGTTATGTCACGTTCTGTGGAGTACCGCCTCTTTTTGGGCGATTTCCCTCCAGCTGAGAATCGCCCCGAGTGGCCCCATAGACTTACATTCAAAGATGTTTTTTTTCGAACGGCGGGCGCTCCAATGCATTCTCTATGGCTTCCGGGAGGGCTCGCCCTAACGTGCTTACGTCATCATACGTAATCACGTTTCATCCAACAATATAATTTGTCGCCACCTAGTGGAATCTTTAATAAAAGAAACTTGAGTGGATTCCATTAATAGTGAGTATAGAAACAAACAAGATGTATTGTAAGAGTCACTTTATTTTTCATTAATATTAAAGAAGTGAAGTTGCCTTTACATGCTTAAGCTGTTAATGTATCCATTGCATGGGTGGACCTTATCCTTATCAATCATCCAGACATTTGCCCCCCCTGAGAGATTTTGCAGGAGCCGCCACTGACTTGCACTCTATAATGTAGACTGTAGCAATGGTTATTAAGCTGGGTGAGTGTACTTGCAGTCGATAATGTAGACTGAAGCCTGGTTTTTAAGCTGGTGAGCACATTCCATTCCTCGTCTGCCCAGCTTTGAGTGTGTGTGGCCTTCCTTTCTCAGTAACAGATACATGTCAATGTGTCTACTTTTAACCATGTAATTTAAATTAGAGCAGGGCTTATACAAGTGCTTAAGTTATCGATTGCTCTACCGATTATCGGTTCTTTTACTCTGGTCGGTTATCACATGTTTCCCGCAAGTTCCCCTAAGCGAGAAGTGATGGGCGGGCCTTGGTGACGTCATTGCAATCATCATACACGTCATGCTGGGCGTGGCTAGTGGGGGTTTCCCGCCTTCAGAAGGCAATTCGAAAGGGAACTCATTTAAAAAAACCGGTTGATTCTGACTTTTAGTCATTTAATTTAAATTTCGATTTAAAGCTTTCGTGACTGCAGGGATTCATCTTCTTGGTTCTTTCGGTAAAGTCACGTAGAAGGGAAATAATAAAATAATAAAAATAAACATAATACAATACAATTCTCACGACGTTTCGGCCACAACTCAAGCAGCCGTTCTCATGTAAAAACAGGTCTGTTTTATTTTTTATTACTTTATTATTTCCCGTCTACGTGGCTTTACCGAAAGGACCAAGAAGATCATTTAATTTAGTTAAACAACTCATCATCACATCTCTACTTACGATGCAGACATAAAAAAGTCGATATTGTCTGAGTCGTAAGGACACAAGGTTGCAGAGCCCTCAGTCTTTTTGCAGCACACATGGACGATACGGCACGCATCATCATTATCACGCAACGTAATAATCCACCCTGCACCTGCATACAAACTTATTTCATCGCTCCATCTCCCCAGCAGTGGACATCCTCGTGGAAGCTGTTGTTTCCTTGGGGAGAGGCATACACTCTGTATTAGAAAGCATATTACAGTAAGCCACGTTACGTTCAAGGTCTGCCCACTGTGTTGTGTGGTAGCCAAAAGTACTATTGTTGTTATAGCAGCAGACAGCGTCCACTGTGGTAATGCAAGTTATATTGGCTGCAGTGCAGTGTGCCGAGCAGGCTTTGCATACTAAGCAATGGTGGCACAAATTCGAAATTTGTTTCGAAATAGAGCTTAAATGAGGCATTTCTCAGGAAGCAGCAAAAAGGTTAACAAATCCCAGTGGTAATTTAATCGCTATGCAAACTCACGGTTAGGTTTGCAATGCTTTGGTGCTTCCACATTCGCTCTCCGAACAAAAGCTAAACTTTTAAGCCACAAAAAAAAACAATTAACTGACTTCTCTACTTGCAGGAGCCATGTAAAAAACGGCATCATAAAAAAGACGTTGTTTTATAACGTTTGTATACATAGGGGTGGTTTTTGAAAGCGCAAATATCATCACATGCAATGTGCATCAACGTGCTTTTTTGGAGTTTGTGAATGTTAATTTATAGCGCAAACAAATACGGGGAATGAAAATTGGATTCGGTAGAATTGAAGGCACTATCAAAACGAGTCAAATTGCCTGAACGGGGGGTGGGGGTGGTGGGCGTGTGTGTAATTGGACACACAAATTAACATTTCATCGGCACGACATTATGTGCCGAATGCCGCGCGTGTAAGCCTGCCCATAAAATGTTTCACATGCCACTGTAGAAAACGCTGTCACGTTCGACGAAGCCATTTTGCCCTGGAGCATTGAGCTCACGCGTATATTTAAAAAATAAAATCGTGTCTGAGATGTGAGAGCGGCAGGCACGGGAACCGTGCTCTCAACAGTAAATCAGAGACCAATGTAGCCCACACCAAGAGGGGGCTCTCTCTTCTTTTTTTCGTGTTCAACGCAGATGGTCATTCGTCGTGAAACGCCTTTTCCCACGTGCGTTTCATTTCTGTGCCCACGACGGGCAGATGGAGGCCGCAGAAATGCCCTCTTTTTTTCTTTCTCAGGCCCGTGGGGCAGATTTAGCGCCCCTGAGGTTGCAGGTCGCTGCCACGGTAACACGTGACATCACGGGCATGTCCGTGCGTGCGTCTCTGTTTGTCCGTGCGTCAGTGCACCCGCGCGGTCAATTGATGGCTCGGTGTTCACGTTGAATGGATTCCCTCTGGTAGGTCAATGCATTTCTCAAAAGATGTCCCAGAAATAATCTTGTGCACGGTTCCATAGCCGTCATGATTTTCGTCGGTGCAAGTGGGAATCTGTCGATGACGGCCCTTTTCTTTTCTTTTTTTTGCTACATCATCTGCTCCGCATTGTCACGAAAAATAAATTTCCATCCAGGCATGAAAAGCATATTGGGTAAAGCCTGCGCACTGTCAGCCAGGCCCTCTGGGAGCAATGTGCAAGCTCCCCCAAGCATAACATTAATCGGGGTTCACTGTACGAACAAGAATATATATATCTACATCGTGTGTGTTTGCGAGTGTCAATGCGCTGTGTGCGCAGAACGTGCGTTTATTTATTCATGCACACGCGTGCGTACGTGTGTGTGTGTGCCATATGCTGTTGTAGAATTATCAATATGGGTATTACAGTACAAATATAATATTCGGCCTCTCTTCGAGGGCGCGTTGCCCCTTATTTGTACAGCGCCTTCTTGAGAAGCGTTCAGATTTAGATGTCTAGTTGGATTTTCGTGAATGTGTAATTTGTGCTGTTGCAAACATTGGCAATATTGGAAAATGTAATAATGAAAGCAAAAATGTACTTTGAGGACAATCTAGTATCAATATCATGTATTGCATAATCAACGTACTACTGTTATTCATAAGAGTGAATTGCCCCCAAAACAAGTCTTAACGAGTAACGGAGCTCTGTTATTTACATGCTTATTTATTTATGTAAAACTTGATACACTTCCCAATTACAGAGCATCACCGTCGACTCCTGTGGACGTCGATTGTACCCCAAGGGCAGATCAGTGATGAAACGACGTGATACCGAGCCTGAATACTAAGTCTGGGATGTTGCTGCTCCCTGACCATCAATCATTCTCTCTTTTAAAGCACTCAACCCGAAAGGACACGGCCGCAACGCCGCTGTAGGCAGTGCCACTGCACATCCAGTGAGAAGCGACGAGATGCAGGGAATTCATTATATTTCTGCAATCAGCCTTGTGGCTGCTTAAGTGAGCGTGACATTTACTCTGGTGTTTGAGTTTGAAAATCCACCACACAGATTAAAGTGCACCGTCTTCCTGTGTATTGTGATACGTATGTGTGTGCGTGTGTGATTAATTTAATCGGATTAGTCCATCTCAATGTCTGTGCTCGTAATGATGCTGAACCCTAACCCTTATAACAAGATGGGTATCGATGGCATCTCGATGTACGTGTTTGTGAACACCAGTTTTAGATTTGAAGCTTTCGTGACTGCAATGATTCATATTCTTAGGTTCTTTCGGTAAAGTAACGTAGGTAAAACATTAAAATTAATAAAAGTAAAATAAAATTAAAATAAAAATCACGACGTTTCGGAGGCAACACAAGCTTCCGTCCTCAGGTGGAACACCAGGTTTCCACTCGCTTTATGCGGGTTCGACTTGGGCGATTTCGTATATATATGTGGCCAACCTATTTCTACCCAAACTTCGCTCTACGCGGTTTGAATTCAATCATGGGCAGCTATGCGGTGGTACGTGGGACAACATTGTGTAGGGTGTACTGTGTTGTCCGCTACTCGGCAGGCAAGCTGTCTTGTGCGGTGCGTTGTAGGTTGGGTAACCGTGTGGTCCGTGCGATTCGATTTCGCTTCGTCGCCCATTTTTTTGAGAACGCATCTACCGCACGAAGCGAGTGAAGCATATTTACTTTGTCTTCTTGGTTCTTTCGGTAAAGTCACAGCGTCAAGACGCTGTCTTTCCGACATACATGTTCTTCACCTGAGGACGGCTGCTTGCGTTGTGGCCGAAACGTCGTGAGAATTGTATTTTATTATGTTTTATTTTTATTGTTTTATTATTTCCCTTCTACGTGGCTTTACCGAAAGAACCAAGAAGATGAATCCCTGCAGTCACGAAAGCTTTAAATCGAAATGTTTACTTTGCTCAGCAATCGAGTTAAAGGTTCAGATGTTAGATTGCAAGGGTAACTACTAATCATAATGATGGCAAATTCCTGTCCTTCAAATTCTTTTATGTGTAAGTTACCCCCCCACCCCCCATTTTACCAGCACCTTGAGATGCGGTTGTATTCAAGATGCCATGCAAAACCGAATTGTATTGTAAATGGGGAAAATGTCAAAACTGGGTGGTTTTTAACTTTTGCCGACAAAACTGGATCCCAAATGTCAAAACTGGGTGCACCCTGGGTGGCCAAAAACTTGAGTTTTGGACACTCAGGGTGCACCCAGTTTTGACATTTGTCAAATACACTTGATAATTGTATACTAGCACAGTGTGCCAGCACCCCATTCATCCAAACACTTGGTATTTGTATACTGGCACACTGTGCCAGCACCCCATTCATCTAAACACTTGGTATTAGTATGCTGGCACAGTGTGCCAGCACCATATAACTACACACACTTGATATTTGTACGCTGGCACAGTGTGCCAGCACCCCAACGACCAACATTTCAAGCTACGGCTCGGACTCGGAAGTGAGCTCGGGGCGGGCTTGCGACCAGGCGGGCGCACTGCCACCTTGCGTGATGACCTAGACTAGTGACTCGCGTCAATACCAAACTTTTGGATTGTTGGTTGATGCTACGCGCTACTGTACACCCTTAAATTTGCCATGCATTCGACCATAGCCCGCCAAACGACCAAGCACAGAGACAAAGGCGACGTCCTTGGGAGATGGACCAGCCTGCTTGACGCTCCTGACCATGGTCCCAATGGTGCGGAACAAACAAACGAATGCGCATCTCGTTGATTGGTCAATCCTTTGGCCCACCGTTACGGTGATTGGCGGAAATATTGTGTGAAATTGCTGGCAATGAAAATAGACATTGTCTCGTGAAAAATTGAAAGTAGACGTAGAAACGTGATTTTTCACAAGCATTTTTCACGAAACAGGTGGAGGAGCGGCTCGCATTCGAATGGCAACCCTCCACCCCAAGAAGACTTTTACCACGCGCCGCGAGGCCATCCACGGTATCCAAGACTTTGCTTTGCAACAAGGCAAGCGCGCGGTCCTTGACCTCAAGCGAAGCGGCGGACGGCACGTTGCCATCGTCTGCTCTAGTTCAACACCTCGTTCCTTCAAGGTGAAGCTGACGAAGCTCACGGGGGAACGACGCGGCTTCCGCGTCTCGGCGCTGTGCACGGATCACCACGGCTGCACGGGCACTACCAAGATCACGCAGCGCCAAGTGGAGGCGAACACGACAGCCCGTTCGGCCTTTCGCGCCAACCCCCGTACCTCCGCACCGACTGTCATTGCCCAGGTCGCCGACGTTGCTCGCGTCATTGTCCCGACCCGGATGATGTACCGCGCCAAGGACACGTGCATCGCGGCGAACGAGAGTGCGGCCCATGCAGGCTTCGAGTTCATCAACTCGCTGGTGGAGACGTTCGGCAAGCTCAACGCGACGACCTGCAGTGTGCGAGAAGACGCGGGCATCTTCTGGGGTGCGTTCATCTGCAACCCGATCGCACGCTCGTTGCAGCCAAGTCTTCAACGCGTCGTCGGCATCGACGGGTCGCACATGAAGGCGCGCGCCTACAACGGAACCATGCTCGTCCTCGTTGGGCGCGACGGCAACAACCGCAACGTCCTTCTCGCCGTGGCGCTGGTGCCGTCCGAGACGGCAGCGGCCTACGACTGGTTTCTCAACTGCTGCACGACCAACGACATCGAGCTCGACGGCACGCCGGTCTTCTGCGATCGTGGCACGGGCATCCTAGCCTCCGACTGGAAGGACCTCATGCTCATCCACTGCACGCGGCATTTGATCTGCAACGGCGTGGACAACATCGGCTCCGCATTCACGCCCGACCTCCAAGGCATCATCTACGATGCCCAAGGGTGCGCCTCCGAGGCCGCGTTCCGCAGCTCCTTGGGCTGCTTGGGCGTAGCTCTGCCTGCGGCGGCCACGTACTACAACAAGATCGACCCCCACACGTGGGCGCTCTACCCGCACCTGCACACGACGCCATTGTACGGCTGGCGCACGACGAACTTTGTGGAGTCCACGAACAGCGAGGCCCTGCCGGATCGCGAGATGGACCCCTTCCACTTCCTCATGCACCACATGGAAGACATGATGACGACGGCCTTTGCCCACCGCAGCGACGCCGAGAAGTGGGCCGCTCAAGGGCGTGTCATTACGCCGTACGCTCAAGGACTCATCGACGCTCAGCAGGCGTTGGCCCCGAGGTACAAGGTCTACGAGAGTACCTCGACGCGTGCATACGTCAAGGATCCAGACGCCTACGCCTCTGCCAAGCGCCGAGTCGATCTCAGCTCTCGGTCGTGCACGTGCGGGTACATGAAGCAGATGGGCTTGCCGTGTCGGCACTACATTCGTGCCCTCATGGCGTTTGGGCGGATGCCCGAGCTCTACGACGCATGTGCGGTGTGTTACCAAGTCTCTGCCATCAACACGACATGGACCTCGGTTGCCGGTATCGAGCTGCCCATTGCCGAGGAGCTGCAACGCGACAACACCATGATGCCACCTCCTCGCCAGAAGAAGGCTGGCCGCCCGAAGAAGCGTCGGATTCGCAACCGTGGCGAAGGTGGCCCATTGGGCCTCACGCGGTGCTCCTTCTGTCGCGCCAAGGGCCACAACAAGCGCTCTTGCCCGTCGAAGTAGTTATATATATGTAACAAACATGTTTTGTTCTAAGTGTGCAGCACCATACTTCTCGACGCAAACACTATCTACCGTTGTTCTACTGTAGTAGGTGTAGCATGCAAGCTGGCACACTGTACCAGTATACAAATGGCAAGTTCGTGTATGTTCGCGAGCTGAAAGTGTTACTGTAGTTGCAAGTTGGCACACTGTGCCAGTATACATATGGCAAGTAAGTGTTACTGTAGTAGCGAGCTGGCACACTGTGCCAGTATACAAACGGCAAGTAAGCGAGCTGGCACACTGTGCCAGTATGCAAACGGGAAGTTTGTGGTGCAAGGTATGGAACATTAGCCACGAGAAACATCATTTGGAACGCTCTAAATCTGTGGCGACATATGGATGAATAACGCAAGGACCTAAACGTGTACAAAATGATACAATAAATCGTACACCTTCTTCACCCAGTTTTGACATTTGTCCACATTGAACATCACCCAGTTTTGTCATATCAAAAAGCACCACCCTGTTTTGCCTGTCGTTTTCCAAGACCACCCTGTTTTGACATTTGGGATCCAGTTTTGTCGGCAAAAGTTAAAAACCACCCAGTTTTGACATTTTCCCATTGTAAATGTCATTGTGCAGTGTTTGTTCAACCGCCATTTTTCTTGTCTGTCATTGTCAATTGCACGTGGCTTTACCGATTTAGATGTTAAAAAAACACGTGTACCACACCTGCACGTTGTTAATGTGTAGGTAATTATAACGGCTCATAAATGCCCACAATTGAAGCACTTCCCTAGACCTGCGATAATTGTATAATTAAGGTGATTAATCAAACACAATTAGGCTTCTACAAATAAGCTGTTGTCCCTTTGATAAAAAAAATAACATTGATTAACACAGAAACTTTTCTCGAGTTTCTTAAAATAGCCACCGTATGTTTCTGTTTGTACTGGAGAGCGGTGGAGCAGCAGTTAGCACACTGCGCTATAAACCCGGAGTCCCGAGTTCAATTCCTACTCACGGCCGACACCAGTGATGATTATCTGAACTGACCCACGGCCTTCCCTAAGTCAACTCAGCCTCAGAATGAGTACCCGACGCCGTGTGTAAACATCGCCACTAGAGAGACAAAGGCGGCCGGGCGTGGTGCTGGCCACCCACGCCCTCGTGTGCCGTGCCGGCCTTCATAGGTGCTCGCAAACAGCACTTACCCTAAAAGTACGTTAAGGCTACACGGGGGATCTTTATCTTAGTTTTGTTTTTGTCTTCCCGACACGTAAATATTTTATGCGGCACTCAAATTGGCTTTCCTTTGCACAGACGAGAGCTGCTCAGTGCAAGGACCCCGAAGCCTGCTCATCCAAGACGAGCAAAAAAAAGCGTTGCCTTCTGTTGATGATGCCTGACTCGGGAATATCAATCTCTTGGTGCCCAGATAATTGCAGCGAGCGCAGATCATCGTATTTGAGCCAGTGGCCGGTCAATAGGAGTGGCGAGCGCTATTGTCCTCCGCCCCACCTTGAAAATCTGAAAATTGGTAATGTCATGGCCCTCCCGTTTGGGATGCGTCCAGATCTGCGTTCGATAGCAGCGCACCCAACGTATGAAGGAAAAATCCACCTCGCTCACAGACTTGGAGCATCTGGGGATTTTCCACATAATCACCGACGGTATTTATCTCCGCTTAATTAAAGCACTTATTTGCTACTCGGAAGTGCGGGTGAAATGCCAAAAAAACATGATTTACGTGGCGAACAATATCCGAGCGAGAACCACCGCTACGTGAGTCTCTCCTTCCAATCGTACATTTTGTTTTGTTTCTCATCCGGGGATGCCTCCCTGAAAGGCGCGACGACGAATATCGAAACGACGGTAAATCGAAGCGAAGGCGGATAACGAGAGAGGACGGGTGGGGCCGTCAGCGACGCAAGTGCGGGGTTTAGGCGACGCATTACGGGTAGCGGTTATTGACAATCAATGAAGTGACGACGTATCTGCGAAACGACGAAAACAGGGTAGGAGGAGAAGGGGGAGTAGGCAAGAGAAGTACAGCGCTACGCTATTTTAATTCGCCTTAAATTTCCCTTTTCTTCTTCCACCTCCAACGCAGCTTATATATAAGCTCCTAGCTTGGCATTGTCTCATTCTTCACCTGAAGACGGCTGCTTGCGTTGTAGCCGAAACGTCGTGAGAATTATTTTATTTTATTATGTTTTATTTTTATTATTTTATTACTTCCCTTCTACGTGACTTTACCGAAAGAACCAAGAAGATGAATCCCTGCAGTCACGAAAGCTTTAAATGGAAAATTAAATTTCCCACTTTTACTTTTGACCCCCGCGTGATTTCAACGTTGTTGTGGGGGGCATGGGGGGGTTGGCGATAGACTGAGACTGAAAACATCTCGGCACGTGGTGTAGGGGACGCTCACGAGACCTCCTTTGACGAGGCAGCCAAGGGCGGGGGGGGGGGACGCGATGCCGGCAGCTTGCGAGGACGGAGTTGATAATTCACAGTTGCTTCTTGCTCAGTGAGCCTCTCGCGAGCGGCAACAATGCCGCAGAGCCACGCATCTTAAAAAAATAAACCAACAACAATAAACACACGCGGCGCGTGCATTCGCAAACACACATTTTCAAACTAAGCTTCACTTTCTTGGTTCTTTCGGTAAAGTCACGTAGAAGGGAAGTAATAAAATAATAAAAATAAAACATAATCAAATAATTCTCACGACGTTTCGGCCACAACGCAAGCAGCCGTTCTCAATTTTATTATTTTATTACTTCCCTTCTACGTGACTTTACCGAACGAACCAAGAAGATGAATCCCTGCAGTCACGAAAGCTTTAAATTGAAATTTAAGCTTCACTTTTTTTTTACTTTACCAGGTATGGCCCAGTGAGCTATGGAGACCTTGTTTTTCAGAAGCGACCTGACTATCAGAAATGATAGCTCGAGGACGCGGGCTTATCGCGTGGACATGTTCAGCAGCCAAATAAATGTGGAGGGGCAACACCGGAAGACCCGGAGAAAAATCCACGCGACCACGGGGAATAACAATAACACACAAACTGCAAATACACGGCAGGCGCCAGGATCGGGATGGAATCTACGACCTCCTGTAGACCAGGCAAAGTAGTCAACATCTCGCCACAGTGGCGCCCATACGGCAATGTGGCGATACCAAAATTTACGTCTCCCCCTTTTACATCATTTCGCAAATACGTTCAAGTTCAAGTTAATTTATTAGGTATAGCCCTGTGAGCCATTCGGCTCTTGAATCGGGTGCAACCGCAACAAACAAAAAACAAAAACATGAACAAAAAACATCTTAAAGTGAATATGTGACTAAGTGCAAACAGAAAATCCAAGAAAAGACAGCTAAATATTGCAGAAAAAAACACCGTTACACACCAACGCTGTGTGCAAAAATCCCAGTGGGATGCAAGTCAAACAACAACAACAACAACCATGAGACAGCTTAGATTAAGGCCATCAGTCTAACTCTGTACTACAACAAACAAACATGGCTAAACCAATACACTTTTCGAAATCACCAAAATAAAGCCATGAAAGCAATGAAAAAGCAATCATAGGAAGTGTGACGGACTTTTCACAATAAATGGCATAAACATGTACTACTAAAACCCTGCAGCCATAGCTGGCTGCATGAGCCACTCCACAACAGCAGCAGCATCAATCGGAGTATTATAATTTTTCAATGCAGCTTTAAGAACGTCGTTACTCTGTTCATACCACCACCCGATTTTGCGTCGCCTCAACTCACACTTACGTCTCTGACGACGTCGCCCATCCATTCTCGTATCCGTCGCCTCAGCCTTCACCCCCACCACCTACCCTGTCAATTTCTTCGATTTACGACGTTTCCATATTTTCGTCGTGACACCTTTCAGAAAGGCATCCCCCAACGTAACAACGGGGTGTTGCTGCACCCTCCTGTTCTAGTACGACTCCCTCTTCATCTGCCGTCATCTGTGGAACGAACACCACCACAGAGATCCTGTTATCCGCAGGGTTGTCCGTGACTTTCTGCCACCTATCAGCTGGGGGGGACGGGGACATGTAAATAGCATATTCTTGGTTCTTTCGGTAAAGTCACGTAGATAGAAAAATTAAAATAAAATTTTTGAATACATTTAAAATAAAAGCAAAAAAACCACGACGTTTCGATCGCAACACAAGCGGTCTTCATCAGGTGGAGAGAAAAGAGGGGGACTGGGTGGTGTAAATAGCAAGCAATTGCCAAAAGCCATGGCTCACGTTATTGTTGATGGACATGTAAACCCGTCCTGCACCCCCACCTAGAATGACCAGCGTGGTGCAGGTATTGTGGTCTATGCAAACATGACTCCTCGTAAAAAAGGTGTCAGTTTTGTTGCCAGATGAAAGGGTCAAAAAATTATTATCATATTTTTTACTGGCAAATGAGGTACCAATGGTGTAAATGCTTACCCCGAGCTCTCATACTCTGATGGTGCATTGTGTTTGAGTTGTGCGCCTTTTGGCGTCATCTGGTCCAACCCATGTGAGACTAGGCTCTAAGGAAAGCTGTCTCGGGTGTGGACCAATCAACTTCAAGGACAGTGCACATTATCAGAGTTATGTTTTTTGTTTGCATTCTGACTGCAGGTATTGTGGTCTATGCAAACATGACTCCTCGTAAAAAAATATGCCAGTTTTGTTGCCAGATAAAAAGGTCAAAAAACAATTATCATATTTTTTACTGGCAAATGAGGTACCAATGGTGTAAATGCTTACCCCGAGCTCTCATACTCTGATGGTGCATTGTGTTTGAGTTGTGCGCCTTTTGGCGTCATCTGGTCCAACCCATGTGAGACTAGGCTCTAAGGAAAGCTGTCTCGGGTGTGGACCAATCAACTTCAAGGACACTGCATACATTATCAGAGTTATGTTTTTTGTTTGCATTCTGACTGCAGGTATTTTGGTCTATGCAAACATGACTCCTCGTAAAAAAGGTGTCAGTTTTGTTGCCAGATAAAAGGGTAAAAAAAACTATTATCTTATTGTCAGTAATTTATAATTATCCACGACTGACAAATGCCGGGGGAAGACTTTCTTCCAGCAGTGAATTGATAAAGGGCTGTGAATTATTATCTCAAACCCTTAGAGAGAGAGAGAGAGCGCGCAAGTGTTTGCTAGCATTGCACCATGGAGCACGGTGGCATGAAACACATAGCTGCCGAGGCTGTGAGAAGGACATTCATCTTAACAAATGGTTTGTTTGGCCGGCTGCGGCTACAGTTTTAGTGTTGGCTCGTTAGGCCTTTTGACCATTCGTCAGAACTCCGTGGCACTCCGGAGTGGGGTGCACGAGGTGCCACTTGGAATTCCGCGCATCATAATGAGCTGACCTAGGTTGGCTACCTGGTGAGGAATTTGTACACCCTCTAGCAGATCAATTTGACCGCCCCATTCCACCCCAATACCCTCGTCCTGACCCTGGGAGTCCCGCTAAGCCTAAGCCCTGACGCCCAATTGCCGCATCCTGACCTTAAAAGCTACCGTGAGCTCCGTTAACACACACACACTTGCAAATTGTATTGCATTTTAGTTGGGAAGGGGGGGGGGGGTTTAGCACCAGTGTGGTTCTTCCAGCTGTGATGTAGCCCTGCGTCTGCCAGACATTCACCACCTCGCTCGTGTTGGCCGAAGGACAAATGACAATTGGGATGGCGCAGCAAACGACCCATGGGATCAAAGTATCTACAGATATAAAATGTAAACAGAGTATACGCCAGCTTTAAAGCAAGGTTAGCGGAATCACCATGGTGATGATAATAATAACCATGGCCACCACTCTGCTCGCAATCCATTTTCTGCCTTGACTTCAGTGCCCATTATTTCCGCGAAGCTAAAGCAATGAATACAATTATTAGCTTGTTCGAGTCACGATAAGTAAGACAAATACGCCGAGATGCATGCATCCCATTTAAAAAGCTATCCGAGGCTGTGCATGCGGCGCACAGTACAAATACTTCTATTAATATTCAATTACGGTGACGATTTCTGCTGGCCATGAGATCTGACTGATGTGAAAGGGCATTCAGGTTTGGACACTCGGCTTATCCCTGACTTTATCAGAGACTGATATGGGATTATTCATGTCTCTGCTTTCGACGGAACCTTTGTCAAACAAAGGTACTGTGGGTGCCGCTGTGGCGATAGGGGCCGTACATAAATGACGTCACGCACCTAGGGGGGGGGGGTCAGACATTTGTGACGATGTGTGACGAGGGGGGGGGGGGGTGAGAAATGTGACGTCACATCAAAATGCGCAACTTGAAATAAATATAGACAACACGTTCTACTTAATTAAATAGACTTTTTAATAAATGTTTTCTCCTACAACATCAGAGTGCAACGGCACATTAAATATGCACTCCAATGACAATAGTTTAAAGCGATTTGAAGCATGTTTTTTTTTTTTGGGGGGGGGGGGGCAGAGCTTTGTGACGTCATATTTGAGGGGGGGTCTGACTTTTTGTGACGCCGTGTGACGATGGGGGGGGGGGGGGGTTCAAAAATCGTCCAAAATGGCGTGATGTCATTTATGGACGGCCCCATATGTTAAAAACCTCGCCTGGTATCCATGAGGTCGTGGGTTCGATCCCGACCCTGGCGCATGCTTATTTGGAGATTTCGTGTTCTCCCCGTGGTTGTGTGGATTTCTTTCCGATTTCTCCGGGTTTTCCTTCCACATTTGGAAACACGCGTTTCGAGTATTTGGCTGCTATAAACGTTCACGTGATAAGCCACTTCCTTGAGCTGTCATTTGTGGTCAGGTCGCTTCTGAGAAAGAGCTATATAGCTCAGTGAGCCTTATCTTATAAAATAAAAAAAGCTTAGTTTTAACATCATCATCGAGATACGGCATACTGCCAGGATTATGGTATCGTATAGCATGCTGATGACAACTGAGCAGAAATCTGGACAATTAGAAAGGAGGAAACAAACATTCTAGAAAGAGGAGAAACGCGGGAGCAGAGGCAGACGTAGAAACTGGAGAACACCCGTGCGAAAATGTGGGTAACACTCAAAACTCCACACAGATAGACGCAATAAGCAACGCTATAACAATGGTTACATTGTAGCCAAATCCTACAGAGTGTGGTGCGTTCAGACGGTCTCCCATGCAATTACTACCCAGGCCCAACCATCTCCGATGTGTACAATATTTGTGTTGTGCCGCGAATGTTGATCGGCGCGTTGTCCGACGTTTCTCCCCAAGTGCTGGGAGCTTCTTCTTGGTTCTTTCGGTAAAGTCACGTAGAAGGGAAGTAATAAAATAATAAAAATAAAACATAATAAAATAATTCTCACGACGTTTCGACGTTTCGGCCACAACGCAAGCAGCCGTCCTCATTCTTCACCTGAGGACGGCTGCTTGCGTTGTGGCCGAAACGTCGTGAGAATTATTTTATTATGTTTTATTTTTATTATTTTATTACTTCCCTTCTACGTGACTTTACCGAAAGAACCAAGAAGATGAATCCCTGCTGGGAGCTTCTTCAGTCCTTGAGTTCAATTGCTGAAAAAGCTCCCAGCACTTGAAGAGAAACGTCGGACACCGTGCCGAACGACACTCAGTGCAACCCCAAAACACATCGGAGAGACATGCGCGCAGCACATCGGCGAGAAACGACGTGGCCTTGGTAGCAGGCTTCACCTTGCTTTGCTTCTAAGATCTCTCTCTCTCTCTCACGAGATGGGCACATTTCAGGGTGCATTTTGTCGAAGGCGACGTGAATAAGTCGCCCAGGCTTTTACATCTCCTTAGCCTATTCAAGCATTGTCCAGGCTTGGGCACGCACAGCAAAAACTGATGGCTTTGGCTGCAGGCTGATATTTTTTTTCCTATTACATTTTTTTTGCTGTACAGTATTTCCATTTGCACCTTCCCAGACGTATATCTTATCTGCGGGTGCTTTAACTATGCGGCCCTCGCCACGAGCACTTTGTTGAATTCGTTTCTGCATGAGGGCAAGTAAGGTGTAACCAATCCAATTAGGTGAATGGCCTATTGATTTGCACGCGATTTAAATTATATATGGGGTCTGCACAAATTATAAAACCCCAGGACCTGCTGGGATCTCCAACCCATGTTGAGAGATGAGATACGCGGGGCAGTATATTTACGGCGATGGTTTCTGATTTTTTATTTCGTAAACAATCTCAATGTCCCTGTTTGCTTTCTTGAACGTCATAAAAACGATGCATTTTAGCAGAAACAAAAACCAAACGGCAATTTATCTTCAACCCCCCCCCCCCCTCTTATATTTAGAAAGGTGGGAGGGGGGGGGGAAATCCACAACATCACAGCTGCACACAAACATCTTGTCCCTGCTATTTTGTGCGCGTCGCAAGCCCGACGGCCGGAGCACGGTGAGCTTTCACATAATTGCTTCCATTTCCATATTCATTGCCTATACACCGAACGCCGCTGATTATCGCCGCAGCTGCCATTGCGAGGAGCGTACAGTGCTTCTGCAGGGTTTGGAGCGCATGCATTTTTAAACGTCTGCTGCTGTTAGGCATCCATTCCGGGTCGCTCAATGCTCGCGACATTAAAACAACACTCGTGCGTTTGTTTTTTTTTTGCATTTCAGAATTTATCTGCCAACGCTCGAGTGGTGGTAAAGCGCGTGCGTTTTTAAATCCTTTATATTAAGTTCACTTGCTTGCGCGCTTACGACCGTGCAAATCTTTCGGTCGTTTTTTAACCCACTTCCCGTGATCCAATCGAGCTGACATTTTGCACACAGACTCGTTGTGCGTGACAATTTATTTTCATGAAACATTTTTCCAAAATTTTCCACTTTTTAGGGGGAAAAAATGTCATATTTAATTTAAAATACCAATGTGATAAAAATGAAACTCTTACTCAAGAAAAACAGAAATGAATAATAAAATAAAACCGATGCCACGCATATAAAGGATTTATAGTGAAAAACTTTGTTTTTACGGGTTAATTTTTTTTCCAGTGAAAACATTTTTTTGCCTCTCGTGGGGTTGCGTTAAATGCGGTCGGATAACTTTTTGAACGGACGGCACCACTTTAAATTGTCGTCGGGATCGTCGACGTGCCGTTTTCCACCGCGCAAACGAAAAAGAAATGCACGAAATTATAATTTTTAATTGCTTCGCACGCTCATAAATATATAAACAATGGAATGTGTGGTGTTGGTGTGAATTGTGATGTGCGTTGTGAAATATGGACTAAGCATTTATAATTTTTTGATACGTTTTCAATGGGGATGTGATCTATATACAGTATTTTAGATTTCACTTCCCGAAATCTGCAATGTATTCCTAGTGGAATGTATTATTTGTGATCGCAGTCACTTGAGTGAACATGTGTCGTGGTGCTTTTTCATCAGATGGTGGCATTTGTCATTGAAACAATGGCAGCAATTTCTTCATGAAAACAGAAACGCGTGCTTTGTGCTCCTGACAAATGCATCCAGGATGCTCACAGCTAACGCGGGTTCCTATGGATCATGGCGATCAATAACGACATCCACGACCGCTATGGACAGTCGTTGAATATTGGTTACACATCATTATAATGAGAATTATCATGACACATCTCTGTATCGATTGTCCTTTCCTTTAGGATTTCTCTACCTCCCTTCCGCTAGCAAATTAACTACAAAGCTTCAACAACCGCTGGTGATCAATCATACTTGCCAAATAACTGCTCAGCCAGAAAAGGAACAAAAACTGCTTATTGAACACCAAAAACACAATAAGTGCAACTAACTGCTGTGTGAGCATTATTGCACTACATGTATTAATTATATACTTCGGGTTTTTTTAATCATTATTTTCAATTTTGCATGCTGTTCTGGTGTAATGGTTAGCACACTGGACTTGCAATTCTGATGTCCCCGGTTCGATAGCCAGCGCGACATCTAAAACACAACGTTGCAAGTTTCTTTAATTCCCCCACCTCTGTCGAAACGAGAGTACAAATTATGACAACGCAGTCGATCAGCAGGTCGGATGTGGTGGGGTAAAGTGTGGTGTACTCCCACCTCTTCCAAGACCGTATGACCAGCCTGGAAGAGTAGGCCAAATACATCCTACAGGGGGCTCTCGAGAGCGATCTCTAACGGAGATCTTCCACCAGTAGTGGCATGAGCAAGCCATTGCAGGGCTGCACCTTTACCTATATTACACGTTACATGGGTGCGCTCTTATCATTACAGAGTTCGGATTTGCGCCTCATCGACTGCTTATTCAATCAGTTTTACTCACGTCCGCCATTAGTGTGTATTCAAGATATACAAAATATTCTGCTGAAAACCAAAAAGGTTTCTAGGCAAGTGTGAATTTCCAGCTGTGACACGCAGATAAGAAATGCAGCCAACTGCCCAATAACGCGAAGCAGAAGCTGAAACCTGCAAAAAAAAAGCATATTGGGGGGAATCGCAAGCACCCAGGGAGACAGAAAGTAGAGCACATGTATCATGGATACAACTGTTGAGAAACGCAATTAGGTCGCGGCAGGACACATCACTCACTGGAAGGGATGATGGCTGATGGACAAAACTGATGAAATGGTTACCAAAGGATAGAACGTGCCCCAAAGGGTGACCCCAGCAGTGATGGAGCGTTGCGATCAGTTCAGGTGCTGGAGTGAGATGGGTTCTAGCTTCGCAGGACGGTGAGGGAACGTCCAGAGAGCGTGGGGGAAGCCTTCAACCAGCTGTGGATAGACAATGGCTTATTATGAAATAACTCGATAACAATTCGCCTTGTGAGAAAGTATTTCACGATAAACTTCTTCATACCTTCTTGCCTTTATCGAGTATATCAGACGCTGTCTTTCCGACAGCCCTGTTCTTCACGTGAGGACGGCTGCTTGCGTTGTGGCCGAAACGTCGTGAGAATTATTTTATTATGTTTTATTTTTATTATTTTTATTTTTTCCCTTCTACGTGACTTTACCGAAAGAACCAAGAAGATATATGAGGCTTTCCTGACATGACTTTCTGAATCTCCCATATAGCTTGTTAGTTTCCATCCCATAAAAAAATGATAAAACAATTACCTGTCATTTAATGGCGGGATGTGCTCCGTAAAATGTATGTTGGGGTGCAAGCCCCGAATGTTCCTGCTCATGCCACTGCTGATGGAAGGGCCACCATTCGAGGCAACTCTAGAGGGCATTTGGCCTTCACTTCCAGACGTCTTGAAAGAAGTGGGTGTGCTACACTTTAGTCCACCACACGTGACCTTCTCGGGGGACAGAGGCGTGGGGGATATAATAAACTTCTACCGTTGTTTCAACTCCTGTACCAGAAGATATTGCCGTGGTGTGATACATCTTAACGAGCATTTCAATTTGGAAGACGTGGATCTGATATGAATGCAATGTTGAGACACAAACTACTACAACAAAACCAAACTTTTTATTTGTAATTCTTTGGTTCTTTCGGTAAAGTCACGTAGATAGAAAAAATATTAAACAAAAAATTAAGTGAATAAAAATAATAAAACTAAAACTATTATACAATTCAAGTGTCCAATGTGGTGACATAGATGGGAATATAGCTAGAATCGAGCGCACACTCTGCTCGTGATCCACTTTATATCTGCCGAGACAGAGTAACATGACATTGTCACCTTATCTTTATTTTACCAGGTATGGACCCACTGTGCTGTTTCGCTCTTCTTTTTCAGAAGCGACCTGGGCACAAACCATAGCTCGAGGAAGTGGCTTATCAGTGTGGAGCGAAAAACTGGAGGACCTGGAGAAAAATACACACGACCTCGGGGGAGAGAGGCAACACGAAAACTCCAAAATATAGAGCAGGTGTCAGGGTTCGGATCGAAACCACTACCCCCCACATACCAGGCGATGTAGTTAACATCCCGCCAAAAGAAGCTCAACTAAAAGGGAAAACACGATTTAAACTCTGTTATTGTCGCGTTGTCCGTGTGAATTGTTTGGAGAGGCTGAGCAGGATGTGGACTGTGGTGAGTAAAGATGATTAGTGGTTGACAATCTCGATGGACAGAGGGGTGGGAGGAGGAAATGTCTCATCTCTCCCATGCCCTCCCACGAAATTGTGGCCAATTTTTAAGTGAACACCTACTGACTGTGCAGGCCAAACCTAGTGGAAAGTCGCTTGAGATGTATCATAAGTGTCGCACGGACCTGTGTTTTATGCATAATCACTGTGAGGTGGAATTTGCTCATCTTAAAGTGACATTGTCATGCCACTCTGTCTCGGCAGATATGAAGTGGATCACACGCAGAGTGTGCGCTCGATTCTAGCTATATTCTCATCTATGTCACCTCATTGGACACTTGAATTATATCATAGTTTTACGGTCACGTCACAACTGTTCGAAAATGATGCTGATGCTGCGCAGTGTTTTGTGGTAAACGCTTTTTCAATTGGGCCCCTGGCACCATGGCAAGCGAACAGTTGGCAAATTATAATTTGTTTTGACCACAGAACCTTGCCTCCATTTGTCAGGAAAATATGACTTAGGTATACAGTACGTCCATATGTCAGTGTGTGTGCTCGTTATGGTCAAACAACAAACCCCATTAATTGAAACGAAGACTGCAAAATGTAGGTTCATTACTGTGGGAGATGTGCATCCGTATCGTTACGAAACAACTGGGCGAGAGAAATTCAAACTTGGCCAGAATGTCACAGCCCACTCGAAGCACTGATACGGAATGCGAGGAAGGGGCACGTGCATCACTGGTGCAGCGCCGTAAACATGTAAAACAGATACACACATTTGCAGCGTTTTTAAAGCGTTTGAAGGAAGCTCTTGAGAAGGCATGGCTCTTCTCGAACACAAATGTGTGCTTATACTGTCCATGCTCAAGCACATAACATGCATATCATTACGTGGCCGAATCTAAAAAAGCGATTATGAATAATGCCCAAGTACAGTCCTGAATATATATGAGTATAGCTCCCAGGGATGTGTGCAGAATGTTATAAAACGGATGTCAAAAAAAATCTAATGACACAGAGGTGACCAGCTGGCAACACGGTCATGATGACTTTGACCTCTGAGTGTTGATTGGGGGAGGCAGGAGGGGTGCTGTTGCGTAGCTATCGAGTTTGCAGAGGGGCGCAGGTGCCGGGCTATGCCGGGGGGAACGGGGGGTGGGGTAGAGAGCGGTGGTGAGATGTTAACTGCTTCACCCGGTATGCAGGAGGTCGTGGATTCGATCCCGACCCTGACGCCTGCTGTATATTTGGACTTTGGTTGTGTGTCTTCCCCCCCCCTCCCCCCCCCATTGGTTGCGTGGATTTTTCTCTGGGTCCATGGGTTTTTTTCCTTCCACATTATTTAGAAAAATGCGGTCCCAGTATGTGGCTGCTGTAAATGCCCACGTGATAAGCCACAGTGGGTCTTAGCTGGTAATATAAAAAAATTGTTTAGTTTTAGTTGACAGGGGGGTGGGCAGGGGGGAGGAGGAGGGAAAGACCAGCAGGAGTTACCATTTCATTTCTTGCACCATGGCCCACGCTACGCTGCTGCTGCTGCTGCTACAGAGTACACACTGATTGCCGACTTGTGCCAAAACCGTCCAGCCATTCCACACATGAAAGAAAATTAGACCGTCGTGAAGCTGCAAGCATGAACTCATGCGTGGACTATGGAAGAAAGATCTCTGGCAGGAAAAAAGAAGGGGCCTTCTTCTTCCTCTCCTTCTGGGTTTGCTAATGTAAAGTTTGTTGTGACCTGACTTGCTGTCATTCATCATTTAGCACGCTCTCTTGTTGCGTCTCCTAAAAACTCCGGGGCACCCATCCCTGAAGAATGGTCATTGTCATGGCCAGCTTATGCACTTACAATAGGTAGCAGTGTAGCCCCCCGCCCCCCCGCCCATTCAAAAGCATGGTGCTGTGCTCTTACAATGAGTGCATTATCGAATTAAGCGCCCTGACATTCAAAGGGGCCATGAACAATGCGTTCGCATGGGAAGAGCGGGTAATAAGGCATTCGGTATTGTCTGTTTGCCTTACACGTATATAGCAATCATAATAATATTCAAATCATGTGCACTGTACAGCCATTTGTTACTGCACTGTTGGATGAAGGCCTCCTCCGCACGCTGTGTCGCTGGGATTGCTTTAACCTTGCGAAATGTTATCCACCAGTGGAATATTAAACCTTGGTCCCAGAGTCTATAGTTAAAATGATAATTAGCAGTAATTTGCTTTAATCAACTGCTGGATGATCTTCACACACAACGCCAGTCACGGGTGTAGTTTTGACCACACTTCACCTCCTTGGTTAGCGTGGGTCAGTTATGGGGGGAGATGTTCAGCACGGAGTCAGATATCATTTGCCACTGACGTTATACAGGAATTGAACGCAGGTACCCCTGCAAGGCTGGTAGTGCATGAAAAATGTGTACGATAAATTCGATCTTGGCTCACGTCAGTGACGAGTGATATTTGAAACAGCTCCTGGCCTCCCCCCCTTCACGAACCCGTGCTAACCAGAAAGGGGAAGTATGGTCAAACAACACTCCTGACTCACATGCTGTGGGGAGGCAATCATTCAACGGTGGATTGACACAGAGCTGTACAATATTGCCAATTCGATAGTTACGTTTATTATGTTAACCCAGGTGAAAAACTCAAGAGACTAAATAATCTACTTTTGATGAGTGACCTGGGGCATTAGTCTGCCAGGAGGGGGCAATGATTGCTATGTATAGTCCGAGTTTAGTAAATTTTGCGGATAATTTTCGAATTCAGCAAATTTGGACCATGACGCCAGCACACAATGCCCACAACTCTTGCGAATTGATAACGGGAGGTCTTTAACTAGCGAAGCAGACGGAGCGTGGTTATAATGTCGTCGAGTTACACCCGAAGTGACAACCATCGGGGGCCAATCGGATTCGAAGCCGTGAACCTCTGTAGCAAACGGCGGATACGCTACCGCTGGGCCAATTCTGTAACGGATTTCTTTTTTTTGCAAGTCCACTGTTTGCAATTGCTGTGGAAGCGAGTACGAGTACTGTCGAAATCCATTCATCAACTGCAGCTGATATAGATTACGACAAAAGTTTCAGCTCCAACTTTCTAAAAGCTCCAGCAATGCCACTGCAGGCTACAAGGATATCGATTGCTCTGCGGCCCTTTGTCGGGGTGTTAAACCGGCTGGGCTGGTTCTTGGAGACCGGAGGTAACAAAATGTGTTCGGGCGAGACGTGCCCTCGAACACAAAACAGCGTGGGACATCGCACTCCACATCCCGCTGATTAAAATATCGGGCTCACGATTGCGAGAGTTGTATATTGTACTCGTGAAAATGCACATTGCACGTGTGCGTTGATACAAACTACAAATCCTATTCTCGCGAGGTCTCCATGCGGTTACATAAACGTGGTTGGCGTGGGCCAGGTCGCAGGCAATGAAATGGGACCCCAACGCGCCAGTCCAATGTCCCTCTGCCCAGGCACCTGGTGTTGCCTCTTGAGGCACATGGGCCCGAGGGCAGTTGGACCACCTGCACGCTCATTAGCCGTGCCACTGATCTGGATGGCTCACTCGCTAATGCTGCTGAGCTCAACGCTTTGTCCAAATCAAGGCAGGGAGTGAAAATTGCTGATGCGATGTTTTTTAGAATCCCGGGCTGCCACCTGCTCTAAAGGTTCCCTTGAGTATTGGATTTGACGGTGTCAGGCTTGGTCATCAATAACTTCACACACACACAGAACAACTCCATTGTTAATATCGGCCAGGCCTAGCTGTTGGGGTTTATTCTAGGTGAGACATGATGCGTCAATTCATGAATTAATGTCTAATCTCGAGCACATGATGCATGCGTTGAATTTTCACGTGTAACCATCGGTTACGTTTGAATGGAGAAGGTGGTACAGCGGTTAACCCAGTGACCTGAGTTCGATTTCTGACCATGGCTAACGTCAGTGGAGAATGATACCTGAACTGGTCTTGGATCTAGCCCTTCTCCACCAACCTACACTGACCAGTGGTGTGATGTATGCTTAAAACAAGTAAACCCGTAAAAACAAAGTTTTTCACTCTAAATCCTTTATATGCGTGGCGGCTAGAGTTCTCTCGTCCTCTGGCTTGAGATGGCTGCAATCTATGGGTCAGATGATTGTCTGCCAGTATTAAGCAATTCGTAATTAAATATTTAATTTGTTTTCCCTAAACAGTGTAAAATTTTGGAAAAAAAATTTCACGAAAATTAATTGTCACACACAACGAGTCTGTGTGGAAAATGTCAGCTCGATTGGATCACGGGAAGTGGGTTAAAAAACGAGCGAAAGATTTGCACGGTCCTAAGCAAGCAAGCAAACTTAATATAAAGGATTTAAAAATATATTCGCCTGTGGAGGACGCGGGGATCGATCCCGCGACCTTTGGCATGGGAAGCGAGGGCGCTACCAACTGCGCTACTCCACCACGGCCTGTGGAGGGGTTACGCTCTGGGCTCTTACACTTTGACGTTCAGCCAAAGCCATGAATGCGTTCTATTTGAATATATGTAAAATAAAAAATGTTTGCCTAAAAAGTGTAAAATTTTGGGAATTTTTTTTCACGAACAATAATTGTCTGGCACAACGAGTCTGTGTGGAAAATGTCAGCTCGATTGGATCACGGGAAGTGGGTTAAAAAACGACCGAAAGATTTGCACGGTCCTAAGCAAGCAAGCATGCAAGCACGCGAACTTAATATAAAGGATTTAAAAAAACTCCATGACCAACAACACAACGTTGGGTGGCTTTCATCCAGCAGTAGATGGACAAAGAATGGTAAATGATTATAATTATTAAGTGGAAAATGTGTTAATCATTCACTAATAAGTTAAGAATTTACTCGTTAAAAGTGGCCCTCAATTGTGATCGTTCGCGAATTGCTGGGGGAGGGGCTGAATATTTCCACCACCCCCAGAGTCATCGTTGCCAACTTAACCACAGCATTTTGTCAAAGCGACAAAATCTAGAGTCTTTCTGGGACCATGATGTAATGCGATTGCAAACTTATATTTCAGAATACTGTATCAGGTTACTTTGTTTAAATGAGCCAAACGTGATATCCTGCTCAAATGAACACTGAGGCTGTTCTTATCTCCTGTACACGGTGGTGGAAATTCCACATTCCAATAGCTGGTAGCGAGTCTCTCAACAGGAAAACCGATGTTGACTACACCCACAAAGTGGTATTCATTTTCATCGACCCCGCAAAGATGATGAGCTGAATCAATTCAACCCCCCCCCCCCCCAACTGAGATTTCAACTCGCAACCTTCCGATTGCGAGCCACTCGCTCGCCTGCTGGTATAATGTGCCCAATTTTCTGGTGACATTTTTTGACACCTTCTTGAGACCGCGGTGGCGAGATGTTAACTACCTCGTCTGGTATACAGGAGGACGTGGGTTCGATCCAGACCCCGACGCCTGTATATGTGTAGTTTTTGCATGTTCTCGCCGTGGATTTCTCTCGGGGTCCTCCGGTTTTTCCCTCCACGTTTACAAACATTTGGCTGCTATATATTTCCACACGACGATAAGCCACTTTGTTTAGCTATCATTTGTGGCCAGGTCGCTTCTGAAAAAGGGCTACATAGCTCAATGGGCCTTACCTCGTGAAATAAAACATAGTTAACAGTTTTTTTTATAGACCTGTCCAGCGATATTTTAAGGTCCATTTGGCGACCTTACAACGTTGACGATTTGGCAACACCAACCCGAGTTTATTTAATGGGCGTGCTCGAAGCGAACCCCTCCCTCCGTCCACACAGCTCAAGGGAGCTCTGTTGGAAGGAGAAGAAATAAGTATAACCAGTAAAAACAATGTTTTTCACTATAAATCCTTTATATGCGTGGCGGCTAGAGTCATCTCGTCCTCTGGCTTGAGATGGCTGCCACCTATGGGTCAGATGATTGCATGGCAGCATTAAGCAATTGGTAATTAAATATAATATTTTTGTCCTAAAAAGTGTAAAATTTTGAAGAAAAAAATTCAAGAACATTAATTGTCACGCACAACGAGTCTGTGTGCAAAATGTCAGCTCGATTGGATCACGGGAAGTGGGTTAAAAAACGACCGGAAGATTTGCACGGTCGTAAGCGCGCAAGCAAGCAAGCAAGTGAACTTAATATAAAGGATTTAAAAACCGATGATGTCACCGCTGAGTTCACAACTCAGAATGTGAGGATTTGCTTCATTTAAGGCATTCACAGGGAACACTTTGCTTAGTGCCCCAGACGCCGACGGCCACAATTGGGACTTGATTGGTAAAAATGCTAAATTGTGCCCCTTCTCCCTGCACAAGAAGCAAACATAATCACTCGCGCACCTGAGTTCGCGCGATGCAGCATGAACTATTCAGTAAGTAACAGCCGGAATGTCATTTTGACTTTGATTTAAAAGACACGAGTTTCTCATTTTAAGATTGTGAAAAACGAAAAAGAGGCCAGTCTGGTATGATTGTTTATAAAGAGAAAGCAGCGATGATAAAAAAATAAACATATATGGAATAATTATTAAAAATGTAAACCACAATTTGTCATATTCTTGGTTCTTTCGGTAAAATCACGTAGAATGGAAATAACAAAATAATAATAAATAAAACATAATAAAATTTAATTCTCACGACGTTTCGGCCACAACGTAAGCAGCCGTTCTCAGGTGAATAACATAGCTGTCTGAAAGACAGCGTCCCAATGAACACTGCTAAGATTGGCAGCGTATTTTAAGCTGGGTGGGAGGAGTAGAGCGTCTTGCTTTTAATCGAAACGATTTGTCAATTTGTGTATTTTCCTCCCAAGTTTATTCTGAATGCGTTAATTGGCGTCACGATATGAAGTGTTCATTTATAATTCTCTCGCAGCATGTGAGAGAACAGCCAGCTGAAGGAGATATCACAGAACTAGCTGAGAGATGCCCTAAAGTGACCCCTTATCAACACTAGGATGCTGCATGTTCCCATACATTAGTCAAGGCCCATAGGGTGGAAGTTAGAACTCCACATATATGGTCCTCGGAGGCAGACTTTACAGCAGTCAACAGTGGTGACTGTACTGCACTGATGAGTTCTAATGAGGACAACACCAGTCCACAATTATCCATATCTGCATCACTGCTACAATTAATCAGTCAGCCACATTTGCTCAAATGTATTTTGATGGTCAACGCAGACAAGTGGACCACAATGCACTGCTTCAGGAACTGTTGATGGGTTTGTTTGCATTACGCACAGAGGCTGAGTGCCTTTGACACGTGTGTGTGTGTGTGTTGTTTGAAATCTTACCAGGGACATTGCTGTAGAGATGTCCATACTGTGGCAATCAAAGCAAAGTCTTTTTTTTTATTCGCAGAGCAGTACCGATGTTCTGCCTGCTCCGATCTAAGATCGACTGATAAGTCGCCTCCTTATTTGTTGATTCTAAAATGTTTAAAATGTAAAAGTTTAAAGAGGCTGGTCCATCACAAATTCGTCGATGATACTGTCCAAGTGATGGCAGGTCATTTATTAGATGAGCAACGCTATAAGTGCATTCACAAATTATTCGGCGATGCTGCGTTGACAGTGGCGCATAAACAACATTGACAAACAGCGTGCGTTGAGTATTATGTTCTATAAACACACGGACAACTGCTTTGATTAAGAATTCATCTCCAAATAAAGCACTTTCATGTGATCCCCCCCCCTCCCGCCAACACGTCCAGCCTGCGTTGACCTGCGTCTACTGTGATCAAACAAACCACAATTATACTGGTAGGAACCACCTGGTTCCACCAGCCCACAGGGGATTAATGTGTCCGTCCGTCCGTCGTGCATCCAAAAATGGGAGGGGTGGGGCTGGGTGGAGAGGGGAGGGTGGGGAGGGGCTGGGTGGGGCTGGGTGGGGAGGGTGGGTCTGGGTGTGGGGTGGGGCTGGGTGGGGAGGGGCTGGTCACCTCGTGGTGCCCTTATAAAACTCAACGTTTAACCTACTCACGCCGGCTTGTGCCCGCCCTCACAGTCGGGCATATTTGCGGAATACACCACGCCGCCGTTGACCCTGGCCATTGACCGAGCAACCCAATGTTCCTACCAGCTCCCTCCGCAGGAATGTGTTAATTCGAATGCCATGTGGAAGGCCGTCAGCCAGCGGTGGGTCGGTGAAACCAGACGAAGATCATGATAGCTTGATGTATGTATGTTCAGCTTCTTTCGCACCAGACGTAGCCTCTCGTGCTAATCGGAGGTGCGGGGGAAGGACAACAAGCTAAACACACACACAAAAACAATTATTATAATGGTTGTTAATACACATTAGGGGATAATTGTGCTCAGTTTATATTGCTTTAGATGGAAAAAAAACAACTGCTTATAATTGATTGCCCGCTGGATGGTGACAAGTCAGACCTGCGTATGTGCTATACATAGTAATGTGCATTGCTGTTAAGTTATTGATTGTATTGTTAGTTGGTGCAGTACCATTCATAAATGCACACTTGGAAGTAAAACTACGGATAAATTGTCGTTTTAAAATGCAAATAACTCACAGAGGTAAGATTTAAAAAAAATCACCCCCAATCAAATGGAATACAATTGCTGAATTGCGTACTCTAATAAAACACTATTTTTATTTGTAGAATTAAATACAGGGTGTTCCGCGTATAGATATCCCACTAAAATAATAGGAAGACTCTACAGTCCAGAGAACACATGCCTCCCAAAAATCTCAATACACACTTGACATCTTTAAACAATATCCTGATACATGGTATCTTCATATAGCCGGTGTGATTTGCTTTGAGTATTAAATCATTCTTAAGCTGCGGTGATACGAATTAAATCAGTGGTCAATGGGGTAGATTTTCGTGGATCACCCTATATACATGTTATTAATGTACATGCATGTTAACATACTACCATGGTGTCGTGGTTAGTATATTGGACCTGCAATCCAGATGTCTCTGGTTCGATCTCCCGTCGTGGAAGTTGAAACCCCGGGGCGAGTTTCCTAAACGTCCCCTCTCGAACAACGCCTGTGTTCACCCCGCGGTCTTTGATTCGCGTCTGATGGGGTGAAGTGTGGGTACCCCCCCCCCTCCTCCATTTCAAAGACGTCTGAACTATTGCGGAAGAGTAGGCCAAAAACACCCCCCCTCCCCAATCCGGGGAACTTCCCTTCAACGAAGCCCCCCCCCCTTCCGTTAGCAGTGGAGTGAGAAAGCGATCACAGGGCTTTAATGATATTTTTTTTTTATATTTTCAATTTATGATTTTTTTTGTATTTTTTATTTTCTATCTACGTGACTTTACCGAAATATACTCTTTGGTTTTTTTTCGGTTAAGTCGCGTAGGTAAAAAATATTTTTAAAAAATATCGCAGCGCTGCGCCTTCATCCCTATTAATGAGCATTTTTTTGTATTATTTTAAATTTCTTATCTTTATTTTATCTACGTGACTTTACCGAACGAACCAAGAATATTAACAGGGTGTGTGAGCGACGCAGGAAGAGCGTCGGCTGAGCTGCTGCCACACCGAGGAGGACTCTGCGCTTGTGTATCAACAAGAGCGCCACCGTATCAAGTGTCGGTGGTGGAGGGAGTGAAAGAGTCGAGCCGGGGTTGGTAATGAAGCACTGAGCCACGTACCACCCGCCGAAGTCACAGGTCACAAGAAGAGGGACGAGATATATTGACGTGGTTAACAACTCGTGAGGAGTCCCTACCCCCTGCCCACACACGCCGCTCATGAGTGGCATCACGGGAGTCCAAGCCCAGGTCTCGCTGCGTATGTGTGTTGAGCTTCTTTCGCACCGTACGCTGTAAACCAACCGTGCTAATCGGAGGTGTTGTGAAGATTATGGGTTTAATAAAATAAAAGTAGTTTCTCCGCATAACGAATTCCACGTGTGCGTTTTTTTCTTTTTGACAGAACCCATCCTTCCCCAACGTCCTTCTGCGGAGAGTGCATCGTTTTCAGCGGCATTGGAGTCACCGCAAGCCAAAAATCTTTGGCCGGTCTCGCTGCACAGCGGTCTCATCGGCACAGTCGGCCTTGCTTGAATGAGCGCTGGCGAATTGCGAGCTAAATGATGTTTGCTATATGGGCGAGGACCCTCTCTGATAGATGTGGGCTCCTTCGAGGGCTCACTGTTCATTTTCACCTATTGCAAGGGGAAGGATGGAGGTGACGGGCGGGGTGGGGGGGTCCTTTGTCACTGCTCTGCGGGTGGTTTCGCGAGGTTTTCTCTCACAGCGTCTTCGCTCTACTTAAGCAGCTGTTCGTACGCTTGGCGACTGTTTGAGGACTTTGTCGTATGGGTGTGTGTGGTGTCGTTGGCGGTTTTAATTATAATGGATTTCCTCCACAGGTGTGCGCGTGTGTGTGTGTGAGAGAGAGAACGGGGGTTGTCTAATCTGCACGTGCGCTTTCTCCCGGCTCATCATCACCACCACAGCCAACCTCATCCTCCTCCCGTATCGTGTCTGTTCGTTTCCTTTCAAATTAGTTTAATCTGGGGTGAGTTTCACAACAAAGGAGAAAGGATCAATGCATTTAATTAGAGGCTTTTTAAAAAAAGCCGCGCAATAATTAATTACCTCTCCGCCTTAATGTACTTTAAAACGGGTCCACTGCCTCTAAAGGGCATGCACAGTAGATAATCGATTATTCAGTGGGGGGAAAGGGTCGCCGAATTTTCAAAAACGCCGGATAATTAATCAATAATCATGATTTAAAATAGTTTATTTTGCCACATTATTGTATTACATTGTTTTTAGGTGTTACATTTTTTGAGTGGTTTAAAATGTGTTAACTACATTAAATTGGCATCAATAAACAATAAATATCCTACTTTTAAAAAGTTCATCTTCTTGGTTCTTTCGGTAAAGTCACGTAGAAGGGAATTAAACATAAAATCATTCTCACGACGTTTCGGCCACAACGCAAGCAGCCGTCCTCAGGTGAAACCCAGTTCTGTCGAGGCGACAGCAATCAGACGCTGTCGCCTCGACAGACCTGGTTTTCACCTGAGGATGGCTGCTTGCGTTGTGGCCTAAACGTCGTGAGAATTATTTTATTATGTTTTATTTTTATTATTTTATTACTTCCCTTCTACGTGACTTCACCGAAAGAACCAAGAAGATGAATCCCTGCAGTCACGAAAGCTTTAAATCGAAATTTTAAAAAGTTACTTATATTTACTGCACCGTACTCACCACTCCCAGTCTCGAAGACTCTGCATGGGGTGATGTGTGTACAAGCATATACGTGCAGTATTTACATTGTTGTATGTAGTGTATAATGTGCTGCATATAATATTTAACACTGAAATCAAGCGTAGCTACTTTTTTTGTAACGCACGTGGTGCCAGCCTATCGTCGAACTGGAGCGGTTTCGTCGGATCGGTCCGGGACTGCCGGAAAACATTAATAATCGCAAGCCGGATAATCGATTATGAACGGTATATATATAAGCAGAACACCGTGCTTTCTTCGCATTTGACCTATTAACTTTATTTGGTTAAAGCAGGCGAGAACTCAAGGGAACCGGATCGTCTCGTGTTCAAGATTGCCCTGGGGCATTCGTCTGGCAGTAGAGTGCAATGATTGATATTTCCATGAATCCCATTTTAATAATTTGCGGTAAATTTTCAAATTGTCCAAATTTGGACCCCGACTGACCCTATTACGGTATTTTAGTCCATCAGCCGATTTCTTTGATTTCCAGTCCAATTTTATCAAGCAACATTTGTTCAAGCAAGCAAAACTAGACCGGTTCGACCTTATGGGTTTCATCGGCAGAACCACACTTATTGAACTAATGTTTCTGGATTGCCGTATGTTCTTGGCAGGAGCACTAAGTATGAAAGATGGCACCCCGTTATTTCATTCTCGTTATGTATTCATACAAAGCTGTGCGCGTACGCTAATTGAGTGTGCACGTGTAGATTGTCAATGCACTGCTAGATGAGAGCCTCCCCACGCTATTTGTCCGTAAGATTTCACCACTCTGGTCAGTGTGGTGAAGTTGAAGGCTGGGAGCATGGGCGTTGGAGAACAGTACAGAACAACTAGATTTTACTGCAATACCCTCAGCTGCCACGGGGTGCCTGATGCTTAGCAGACTAATTATTCCATTCAGATGTCTCCGGTTCGATTTCCCAGCGCGGCAGCTAAAACAATGGTGGGTGTTCCTTAATTCTCACCACCTCTGTCTGTCCCGCACTATAAATTGTACCACCAATTATTATAATTTTAATTTATAATACCAATTAGTCGATCAGATGAAGGTTGCGTGTGCTGCGGTAAACGGTGGCTACTTCCACCACCTCCGACTAACACGGTTGGCTACGTACGGTGCGGTAGAAGTTAACCGATTTCAACTATTATTTTTTTTATTGTACCAGGTAAATATCTCTTTTTCAGAAGCGACCCGTCCACAAATGATAGCCCAATGAAGTGGTTTATCACATGGAAATGTATAGCAGCCAAATACTCCAAAACACACGTTGTTGATTCGAAATGTGGAGGGGGAAATCCTGGAGAGGAATCCACGCGACCGCGGGGGGACAGACATACAAACTCCAAATATGCAAGCGTCAGGATCGGCATCGAACCCATGACCTCCTGTATACCAGGATAGGCAGTTAACATCTCGCCACAGTTCAACATAGCACATCCATCGTTCAATATGTTTTCTACAGGTCCCTCCACTGGAGGCCCTTGCGCTTGCAGTGGCGTTAACGAGCACTTGCAGGGCTGCAACCTTTACCTTATTTATCCTCTGCTGGAAACGTAGCCCGCCCCTCCCCCAGTCCCGCCGATTGCTGATTGGTTGTCTGTGATGTCAATTAAACATTTATTTGTGAGCTCGAGGCAATCAGACGTGCGACGTCATTCCCAATTCTGGCGAGTTGGCCGCTTGGTTTCCAACACTTGTCGACAAATGGGGAGTGATGTGGACTGTGTAAGAGCATTGAGCAAGCTTTTGCCCCGTGTCTGCCGAGTGAAAAGGTAAGGCGCGCCGGTGTCGCAGCCGTATCAACTGTACTTCACAATTATTGGCAGTGGCTTAAGCCGCATTGAAGTGTCTCAGTTAATTAGCTGATCCATTACACAAAGTGAATGAAGCTGTGACCCCCCCCCCCCCTACTGTTGCGCAACTTGAATACAGAATCGGTTGAGGCCGCGTGGGTAAAATCCACGTGTGCACAGACTCGGATGTGCCGCGGGATGGATAGATGGGGCCCTGGCTTATCTTATTTGTGTTCTTTTATTGCCGCTTTGTTCCACATTTGACTTTCTACGAAACTGGTTTCTGGTATAGAATTCCCCCGCGTCGGAAATTTGGCTCGCTTCGTTGTTTTTTCCCCGTTGTGAATGGCGTTTAGTGGGAATAAGAACACTTCATCAGAGGGACATACGCCGGTTAATGGTACCATTCAAAATTGTAAATACAAGTGTGGGATCTTGACAATACGTGGCTAGAAGGGATTACCCATAATAATGACGGACTGACAGCCAAAGAATGGCACGCTTGTGTCAGGCACGTCAATGACCCGTTCTAATCGAAAATAGAAACAAAATATGACCATATACACTTGCACCTGAAATTAATATCGTCTGACAATGTCGGGTGTGTTAACTGGGAGCAACGCCACAGCGTTGACCAGAGGGGGGCATCGTCAGTGAAATGAATGGCCCAACATCATGCATCATGCAATAAGCAACGCAGGGCCTACACATAAGAGCAATATCTTGATTTGAGGCTTTCGTGACTGCAAGAATTCATACTCTTTGGTTCTTTCGGTGAAGTCACGTAGATGGAAAATAAAAAATAAATAAAATAAAAATAATAGATCACGACGTTTCGATCGCAACAACAATTTTTTTTATATTTTTTTATTTTTCATCTACGTGACTTTACCGAAAGAACCAAAGAGTATAAAAGAGAACAATGCATGGAAAAAAATATACAGTGCCGCAGTTCCACGTGGACCACGGCAGACACACGGGAGGCGGACAAAGATAGACACAACCCTCTCGAGAGGATATTGGGAACATTGCGCGCTTGCGATTACATTGAGAGAGAGAGACGAGGAACGCGTGGATGAGAGAACATACGCAGGTTAGTGGCCTCATCATTCAAGCCATGTTCAGAAAAGTTGGGCTTGAGCAGGACACGTCATGATGAGACGGGACGATGACCTGCGGTCACGAATAATGACCGAGAGAATGGGGACGCGTCCCGGAGAGGACGTTCGCTGAAGATGTGGAGCGATGAGATTCACTCGTTTTCCCCGTTGCATGTGTGTTGAACTTCTTGCACTACCGCACGCAGCCAACCGTGCTATATTGGAGGTGCGGGCGGAGGACAACACACCAAAAAACAAAAAAGCACTTCCTAAACAAATGAGTTTTCAATCCAGATTTAAATGTGCTTAGCTCCAGTGGCTTCCCACCTGATCGTTGCATCGCAGAACCGCGCGAGATGACCGTTTGTTGAGGCTTTCATCCAGCAGTGGATTTCTAATAGCTGATGATATGATTATTATTTTTTGTGGAGATTAAGCGCACTGCATTATGAATCCGGCGACCTGAATTCGATTGCCGTCCACGGCTAACATCTGTGGTGTGTGATATCTCCTCTGGCCATGGTGGTGAATTATGGTCATATCTACATGATTAACACAGCGTAAGTCTCCAGCAGTGGATTTATATAGGCTGTAAATGATCAATTCCAATACACATTGTTATTGATACACAATATCATTATTGTGTGTGAGGGTCATTCGAAATTAGTTCTTAGACTATATAGACCATTCAACTTATAATAAGGTTGTACATTATTGAATACGTTTGTTTATTGCATTTCGTGTATTTTACCCTCAACTTTGTATTTCTAAAATCCTACTACATCTACTTTACATAATCTAACATATAACTACAGAGGCAAATTATACAGTGTAAATTTGATATCTTTGTTTAGCGTTAACTAATTAAAAACAATTATAAATCACCCAGAAACCTTTGTCAATACACAGCTGGATGAAGACCTCCCCATGCCGAGTCGGTTGTGAAGGGGATGTTTGACCATACTTCACCACGCCGGTCATTGTGGGTTTTCCGCACAATCCGGTAGGGCGCGCCCTCCCGAAACAGTATCACATTTCTCTGGTCATATTTGTTTTTACTTATTTACGAAACTATATTTAGACCAAGTGGCTGTGACGTTTCCGCGTGTTTAAAATTGGACGTCGATCTAATAAGGCAATCGTAAATTAATAATAGACTGCCAAAGCGAGGAGAGGACATATCGAAATGGATTGAGCAATGATAAAAATCCCATTGACCTAAAAAAAAGCCCTTTAAGCCTAAAGCTAACTACAGTTTGCACACGTACCGCTCTCTTGGTCAAGCTATATTTACATCTGTCTTGAAAACCAACCTCTTTAAAACTGGCCTCCACATCGTACTGGCCGTTTCCCCTTTGCAGGTTTTCTGTTTCGTTTCTGATTTCCACACCACGAGGCGAAATTTGTGGATCTACGGATGAAATGCACCTCACTAATGTGAAATAGTATTACGAATCCACTGTTGGATGAGGGGCCTCCCTACACCGTGCGAGTCGTGAGAGCGAGCTACTTGAGACTTCACGCTAAGCTCAGGACGGGTTTTAAGGCGGATTTGACTTCACAGCGGCTTTTGCCAGGGTAACTACACTGCCGAACTACTTACGTACACAACAATTGCCCTATTTGCGCACTCGAATACGATTTGAGAGTGTAGGGTTACTTACATTGTTATACGGATGAGCCTCTTGAATGTGCGGACACGAGTGATGATCACGTGGACTTACTTGTACGCTGGATTATGACAAATACAATGCATTGCCTTTTTTAAACTTAAGATCGGGAAGGGTCCTGAGGGAACACATCAATGAGATGGAGGGATTATAATATAAGATCCTCAGCATGAATAGGGACGGCTTAGGAAGACCTCGCATGGAAGTAAATTGATCGCGGCTGATGATGACGACGACGACGATGTCGAAGAGCTTATTGTGACTTGAGAAGCCAGTTTTTTCAGGATGGTCATGGCTAAACATTAACACGGAGACATAGCCAACAGGGTGGATACTCTCTTCCAGGTTCAATAAGGAAGGTGACCATGGGACATTGAACGTTAATCTCTCTTGCTTACTTGCATTTTCTCAGCTTAAAAAAAAAAAGGTCTCTCCATCTGGGAGTGGGATTGACCATGACTAAAAGATGATGATGAAAATGTGCCTACTAATTACCAATTGGTTAGACATTGTAACGTAATACTGTAACGGTGATTGTAAACTCTGCATTAGGATTGCATTGTAGGCCTAATGTTTTCGTTTTCCGCCGTAAATGTGTTTTGCTTAAAGAGTTTATACTTAAATACATGGTAAAAAAAACACATTTATAGCTAGAATTTAAGTGGTTAATTAATTTATGTTACATGTATCCTCCTTACCCCCCTCCCCTCACTATCCCCCCACTCTTTTACCCACAAATAATAAGTACCGTTCAGTAGTGAATAATACGCGCACATTTGCAAGCGGGTGGTCCTACCGATGCATTTGTATTTAATGTGAAGAAAAAAATCCAATTTCTTATTTTCCCCGTACATGTGCAGTTTAATCCTGACTAATTTGCGTTTCACTTCCTTATCGTCCAAAAACGCTTTTCTCAAATTTAATTGCAGTTTCGTGCCAAACTGCAGTACTTTGAGCCCATTGGTCGCCTCGCATTTGCTCCTGGGAATTCGCTTTTTTTAAATCCTTTATATTAAGTTCACTTGCTTGCTTGCTTAGGACCGTGCAAATATTTCGGTCGTTTTTTTAACCCACTTCCCGTGATCCAATCGAGCTGACATTTTCCACACAGACTCGTGCGTGACAATGAATGTTCGTGAAATTTTTTTCCCAAAATTTTACACTTTTGAGGACAAAAATATTATATTTAATTACCAATTGCTTAATGCTGCCATGCAATTATCTGACCCATAGGTGGCAGCCATCTCAAGCCAGAGGACGAGATGACTCTAGCCGCCACGCATATAAAGGATTTATAGTTAAAAAACATTTTTTTACGGATTATATTTGTTTATCTTTCGGCCCCTGTCTCTCCCCCTGGACCTGCCCGCAACAACAACGAAAAAAAAATCCCCCCAAAAACGTCCCATAAAAAAAAATACCTCCAAAAATCATGAAACGAAAGTCCCGTAAATGCACGAATGCATTGCATCACTTTCTCGAAATGCATGGGGGAGTTATAGTTGGGGTGGGGGGGGGGAGGTTGTGAGAACGGCCGCTCGCATTTGCCTCCTGACGCCACCGCACAGCCCACGCACACACACAGGAGCCCGCTGTGTGACGTCGGCTCGCGTGTTGAGAGCTCCGTGAATAAAACCACCCACCCCCCAGCCACTGCTATTGGTTGGCAGGCAACACGACCGCGCTCTTCCACCTCCCCACCCCCACGACTCCTCTCTTATGCCTGAATCCCACGGCGTTAAGACGCCAGCCACAGCTCTTCTCTCACGCCACCGCGACGCATCTCGACATTCGCCGCGGCTGGCGTTGCTTGCGACTGGAGCGCATTCTTATTTTTTGTATTATTATATCGTCCAGTGATTTCTCCGGGAGAACGGTGTTTGCACCACCAACCCCCCCTCTCTCTATCTCCCCCTCCTCCAATCGTTTAAATTTTTAAAAGGAAGGTGATTCGTGACAAGACCCTTCTTGCTCCAGCATGAGTCCGTGCCGGCGAGCTGCGCTGGGCATCGTGCTGGCTTGCCTCTTCTGCGTAACCAGCGCCAGAAAGGGTAAGGGGAGCTTATCGGCAGTAAGGATGAGAGCGAGAGAGAGAGATCGTGTGTCGGTGTCTTGCGGGAGGATGATGAGGATGATGATGATGAAGGCGCTTTCTCGTTCGGCTTTATGATTGCTGTACACGGGTGTGATGTGCGGGTCCGTGCGTCATCCCAGCGAGAGGGGATTTAACCACAGCCCTGTTTCATTTATTGGCAGACGATTCATAGCCGCGTTCCGGTCGCAACTGATCAAACGGGCACTAGAGTGCTGGTCATCATCATGATCATCGGCTGCCGTGGTCGGTCCACTGCTGGATGAAGGCCTCTCCAAGTCGTTGCATCCTCGCACGATGCTGCGAGGTTATTGACAGTGTACAGTAAATCCATCAAAGCACTTGCGCATCGACCGATTTCATCGCTTCGTCTCTTTGGTGATCTTGCGAGACTACTACGACTAATAATGACCGTAGTATGAGAAAAATAGAATCAAAGCAATGGGCGTTTGTCAGCAATGGGAAGGAGCGTTGGTAGTATATGTTTACATGGTTGATGCTATGAAATCTTTCGCTGTCCGAACTGAGAGGTGGGGAACCCGTGTGCCGCTGTAATTCATATCTGCCCTTGATGTGCTTCAATGCGCTGGACAATTAAAGTCCCTGGGGAATTGAGGCGAGCACAATGTGACCCCCCATCTCCCTCCTAGCCCCATTCAAACGTGATGAGGTTACAACTGGGCTAAACATTGTGCGTGTTGATTTTTTTTTTTTGGTATATCCTTTCCAGCATCGCGACAATGCCGATTGCGTTCGCGTACAAACCACTAACGTGGAAATTCACACCGACCCCCCCAATAACAAACAATTCACTGTTTCATAATTATCAACATCGCTGTGTGCAAATGTGCGATGCTTGCGCTCGCGAGATGTAAATCTGAGTGCCTGGGTTGGCAGTACGCGGCGTTGATTTAGTGACGCGTGTAAAACGCTCGTTTAGAATTTAAATTGCAGCGAATGTTTATTGTCGATTCCTTTCGCGTTGCATTTAGCCTTCAAACCCCCCAAGTACATGAGTGCGCATAACGAGACACACGCGCTACATTTTGTGTATAGCGTTCGTGGAAACGTAACTGATTGTCGATTCTGCACTATTACAGAATAAATCGTGATTTTATTTTTTTATAAGCCACTGTAAAAAATACGGAAAATGTATTTCTGGTTTCCCCATCCTTTTCAAGGACATTGAGCCGCATTAATAATCAATTTAATCCAACCTCAACCAGACGACGAATGTACGCGTAAGAAGTGTACATACTTGCTGGGAATGCTGTAATGCATTCCTATATTTCCCCACGTTTCCACAACATAAAAAAAATGTTCGCTGTGTGCAACCAACGAGCTCGGCTTTTTTTTTAAAAACGATAGCAACGAACCCAATGTGCAGATGGTGACGTTGGACAAAAAAAAAGAGATAAAAAGAGATGTGCTGGAATCCTTTGTTCACGGATTAGGATGTCCCCGAGACACAATAGCTCAATGGCTTTGCTCTGTGCCAGTGCGGGCTGGACCAATTCAACCCGCCCACCACTCTCGATCCGTCTCTCTCCATCCCACCCAGCCCCCAGAGTTGCCTGGTCAACCTCGACTCACTGCGTCCCTTGATCGTCCTTGCTCCGTGCATGCCTCTGCTGTAGCGAACTGTGTGTGCCTGGCTCGCTTCACACACACACAACACACTCTCTCGCTGCGAACACCTTTGCGCGATTGTCGTTATTACTACAGCACGTGTATGGTATTATTATCTCGTGCCAGAAAGCATCTTCCACAGGATGCGTGTCATCGTCACCATCGTCGTCATCAATGGCCACGATCATTCCACTGCTGGATGAAGGCCTGCCACACCACCTTGTTGGCCATGTGGGTTGTAGGACCTTGCTTCATTCGGCACGCAGGTCGGTATGGGTTAGTAATTGCGGGGGAGGGAGGATGGAGTGAGACGACCAGCACCAGTTAGGATATGACTCGCCACTGATGTTAGCCGTGGCTTGGAATCACGTTCAGGCAGCTGGCTTTATACCGCAGTGTGCTACCCACTGCGCCATCACTATCCCAATTAATGCTGTATCATCATCAGCTGTGGTATAAACCACTGTTGGATGAACGCCACCCTAAGCCATCGTCATCTCGCACGAACCTGCGACGCATCGAACCCAGGCACCACAAACTGCGCGTTCCGTTCCTTCGCTGCGACTCCGTCATGAATCTTTGACCATCAGCCCTTCTTACAGCCATGTCGTTTCTTAACCGCTTGAATCATGCCATTAATCTGCATATTTGCCGCGTCTCATCCATGGTGTTCGTCTTTTCTGCATCGCGATGTCTTCGCGAGCATGTAGGGATACACCATTTGCGATGTTCCGCATATCCTCCAGAGAGGTTTGTCTATCTTTGTCACCCTGCCGTTGTGTGCTCGCGTGGTCCATATGCTCATGCGGTACTGTATTTATTTTCCGTGCATGTTCCTCTCTTGTGTACGCCCTGTGGTTCGTTTCATGCTCCACGCTGTTGTGCCATTCATTGACTGACAATGCCCCCCCACCGCCCCCTGTTGTTTAGTGCCGTAGCTTTCTTTGGCCCCAGTTAAAACACCCAATGCTCGGGGTGTTCTCTTTTTTCACTGCAGATGGAAATGGTGGTGTTGATATTTTGTTGATATTTTCTGCTACGCGCGTCATTGTAGCCTCTGCGACACGGCCCAGTTGCAAGGGTGTGTTTGGTAATCCTTCCACGTGTTACGTGATCCATGGGAGGCCGTGTCATTGCATACGAGTAATAACACTCCGCACTCTGATTGCCAGTATACATGTGCCTGGAGGCTCGGCAGTAGAGCGAGTGGCACATTCGGAAGGTTTGCGAGTTCATATGCCCGTTGGGAGAGTTCACTGAGACCATCATCCCTCCTGGTGCCAACACAATTAATGTCACTTGGGGGAGGGGGTGAACAAAAAATTAAAGTACAACAATTTTTATATTCTTTGGTTCTTTCGGTGAAGTCACGTAGACAGAAAAATTATAAATAAAGTGAATGAAAATAAAAATGATATTACTAATAACCAGGCAACAGTCTACATTATAGACTGCCGGTACATTCACTCCGATTAAGAACCAGGCTACAGTATATATTTTATAATTTTTATTAACTTTATTTATTATTATTTTTCTATCTACGTGACTTTACCGAACGAACCAAAGAATATGAATTCCTGAAATCACGAAAGTTAAGTAAAAAAAATTTAAATAAAAATTTTACCAGGCGAGACCCACTGAGCTAGACAGCTCTTTTTGGCAGAAGCGACCTGGCCACGAATGATAGCTCCACTAAGAGTGGCTCATCATCGCGTGGAAATGTATAGCAGCCAAATACTCTAAATGCACGTTTCTAAATGTGGCGAGGGAAAAACCGGGAGGACCCTGAGAAAAGTCCACACTACGGCGAGATAGACACGCAAACTCCAAATATACAACAGGCGTCGGGGTCGGAATCGAACCCACTCCACTGTCTCCTCCTGCTGCATACCAGGCGAGGTAGTTAACACCTTTGTCCTGTTGAGAGACTCGCCCCCGCCATTGGAATGTGGAATTTCCACCGCCGTTTCAGGACTGTGAACCGGAGATGAGAACCGCCTCGATTCTCATTTGAACAGGAAATCCCGTAGACTTGAGACATGAGTAACTGTTAAACGTTTCTTTTTTTTTATTAAGTGCCCCTCTACCTTGTAATGTCCTCGGTGTTACGGACACGGGGATTTTCGTAGCGTGCGTCGCGCGTGCGTTTGTGTACGCCCCTACAAAACAAGTGACGAGGATTATAACGTACGCGCCTTAGCCTTTAGCGATCCGCAAGTCTAGGCAATGGTGTGCGTTTGTAAAAAAAAAGATACATTTGCATTGCTGGTTGAGTGGCATTCATGTTGAGACATGGCTAACAGAACAGCCAAGCAGGCACTTGGAATGAGGTTGTACAAAGCTTAAGCCAGTCATCAGGGGTCTGATGATTCACTCCCTTGGCGATTAGATCAACTGTCACGATTCGAATGATTTAATTATTGTGGTCTCATAATAATATTGTGGTCTCATTTGTATAGTTCCCTGGATTTGTATTTTGACTTGTAAAGTTTTGTTTATTCCATAAGCTTAAGTGTAACATTTGAAGCCTTGGTCATCCCCAGAAGCTAAATGACGGAGGCCCATGCCCTGCCCATCATGAGTGTTCCTTAGGCCATACTTCCCGATGCTGGTCAGTAATTTCCCATTGATGTTAACTATGACCAGGAATCGAACTTGGATCGTCGAGCTTAAGAGCGCGTTTCGCTAGCAACTGCACCACCACGCCTCGCCAAATAATTTCAATATACTTTGCATACCTTAAAAACACACGTAGATTCTTACACATGCAATTGAATGCATGTATCGTGAGCCTTGTATATTACTCAACTGATGACTGAATTGTTGTTACGCTCCTCATGGAAGCGACAAAATCCATATGCTCATGATCTGTGCCACGGGATGCCTTTGTGTGTTTAGTTTGTTGTCCTTCCCCCGCACCTCCGATTTAGCACGGTTGGCTAGGTATGGTGTGAAAGAAGTCCAACAAACATCCAAGATTGTGGAGGCCGTGCTACCTGTGCCACGTATTTATTCAGCTCTTATTACTTGCCAGGTGCGAGTAAGACGGCCCTTGTGAAAAACAACATTGGCTATATTAAAAAATATATTTAGCACACCTTTGGGAGGTCGGGGAGGAATGGAACATACTGAAATGATGTTGATGTCCACCTACACACTCGCGCATTAACGTTCCTTGCAGCCCCATCACAGTTGTTAAATGTTAGGTTATAATTTTTAATTAAGTACTGGAACAACACAAAGCGCGGGTATCAACATGAGGATTGATCATTATCAACGACGTGGGCATTGGTGGTGGTGATGATGATGAAATGCCGTATTTAAATTTTAATTATTGTAAGTGGATTTGCGAATAAATTAAGCAAAAAAAATCTAATTCATAATTATGGATTTTGTGTGTGCGCAGTCCATTGCCCACGGATCTGAGACTCTCTCAGTGTCTTACACACAACAGACTGGTTGAATCGCAGGTGTCTGAAATCTGGATGAGAACTCCAGAGGATCTTAACGGCGCTGGCTTTGTCTCGGACCCCCCCAGCCTCCTCCAGAACTGCGGATTAAAAAAAAAAAGTTTTTCCAACGGGGCTGAAGACAGCTATTGCAAACCAGTGTTGCTTCGTGCTGATTGCTTTTAAGTAAACATTATACAGCACACGTGCAATAGGTATACAGTTCATTTTCGTAAATATATGATGAATAATCCTTGCAGGGCATGTAAAAATTAACCCATAAAAACAACGTTTTTCACTATAAATCCTCTATATGCGTGGCATCGGTTTTATTTTATTATTCATTTCTGTTTTTCTTTGAGTTAGAGTTTCATTTTTATCACATTGGTATTTTAAATTAAATATGAAAAAAAAAATGTCCTTAAAAGTGGAAAATTTTGGAAATTTGTTTTCACGAAAATAAATTGTCACGCACAACGAGTCTGTGTGCAAAATGTCAGCTCCATTGGATCACGGGAAGTGGGTTAAAAAACGACCGAAAGATTTGCACGGTCGTAAGCGCGCAAGCAAGTGAACTTAATATAAAGGATTTAAAAAGGTGTGCCCCTCTACTGTGTGGGTATCCGTCCAGGTGGCTCGGTGACAGAGCAAGTGGCTCGCAATCGCAAGGTTTGCAAGTTCAAATCCTGGTCGGTGGGTCATTTAAAACGAGTACAACTTGGTGAGGAAGTCGACCTATAAATAGACCTGCCCCCACCATAGGACTGTCGAATTTCCACCACTGGCTCGTCAACATAAACAAGAGTTGAGCACCGCCCCCCAATGCTCATTTGAGCGTTGACTTCATAATATATAGATAGTTATTTCAGTTCGAGTGACATTTGACCAGAGCTCATTGCAGGACGTAACAATAGGTGGTGTGCCTTCTAGTGTAGACAAGGAGGTCGATTTGAAGTGACCTCGGACGTAATTCTATACCATCATCGACGGAGCTGTTGGCTGGCAGAGTTGGTGCACTGCTGGATGTGAGAGTTCTGAATGGATCGTTTCGTCTCGTAACGTGACACCAATGGCACACTTGGGATAGAATTTTAAAACCGTGTGCATTAGAAATATTCAACAAGCTGTGAAAGATAAGTAAAAAATGGTAAAAGTTACGAAAAAACCATTGGCGATCACTGGACAGTTGCTAACTGAAGTTTAAGAAATGTTCGTGTCATTTGAAGATATTGTATATATTATACCACGAGATCACATCTGACTCAGGGCATCTAGCCTGCTTGTTAAAGTAATGGTTTTGCACAGGATTTCCATATTTGTCTGTCTGGATTCATGTATAAGAAAGAAGGGCCTGTCTAAAAAGAAAAGATCAAATGTAAAACATCTTATGCAAAAGAAAGTGTAGGTTGCGTATAATTCGGCTTCTTCGGAAGAAAGGTAATTTTTCGCGCGTTTGTTCGACGGGAAAACAAAGAAACTAAAAGTGTCTTGAAAATGAATACTTTTCAATGCATTCATGATCGAGACGACTCTTTCGTATTTTGTGAAGTTATGAAAGGCCGGTGGACTTGGGTTGGAAAACATGCACTGCTCAATTGTCTATGCATAACAAATAAGTTTGCATCCATCAAATAATGCTTTTTTTTTTCAAACAAGTGCAATTTTTTTAAAGTAATTACTTTTACGTAAGCTATTATTGTGGAAGTTATTAAAGAAAACGAATTGTGTTTTTTTTCCCTCATTTCTTCTCTGAAGTTGGCCAATCCCAATCGTTAAGTTCGCAGCTGAAAACAATAGCACACAAACTCCACTATCACAATAACCCCCTCCTTTTAACGTCTCTTATTCCAGCAGCTGTCATTCACTTGGGCCTGGTCAATGGGGAGAGCTCATTGGAAAGCCATTGGGCAAATCGGCCCATGTTGGCACGACCTTTACAAGTAAACAAAGGGCAGCTGTCACTCCTGTTTGCCCTGACCAGTGGAGCAAAAGCACAAACAGCATCATCATCATTAAGGGAGACACGTCTACCCGGTGTTCCCTATCTGCAATCACCTACCTGTGAGTGGCTTGCACATAGGCGTTTGCAGTGCACCGAATGCGCACACAGCACTGTTGAGCACTGAAAACAATGCAGGAGTGTGCTATGATTTTCATATTTTCGACGTGGAGGGACAGATTTGTGACGGATGAGTGAGGGAACGACGAGGAGTATTGTCAGCTTATTTATTTAATTACTTGTCTTCTCCATATGGACGCTTTTAAACATACCTTTACCCCCTGGTTGTGACCGTTCACCATAATGCTCTTTATTTACTGCTTTCCATATGCGGTGCATTGGGATCTACGCGTGAAATGCACCTTCCACGTGTAAAATTATTGTTGTTATTATGATGAGCTCGAGTTGTAAAGCGTGTTGTACGGCGTAACGTCCGACGTTTCGCGCCACGCGCGTTGGGCAGCTTTGCCCGCCGCCCGACGAACGCAAACAAATTTAATTGTCGCGCGAACGAGCTTTGTAAAACGGTCGTCCTGCTATTGTCTCAGCTCGCCGGTAAGGCGAGAAACAAAGTCTCCCAACGAAAGTTGTCAATTCGATACAAACCCAAGCGTTAAGATAAAAAAAAACTCAATATTTATCCGGTGAAATTGGTTTGTGTGAAATGCCATGTGCGTCATGAGTCAAAGGAGAAATTGCACAGCAATTTAATTTCCTTCTTTTGTGTGGGGTGTGGGATGCTGGGAGTTGCTCTGCTTGAGTTATTACAATGCAAGCACGCGCATCGTGCACCGCTCAGCGCTGCTGCTAATTCGTCACAGGTGACCGGCAATAAATGCATCGTAAGGAAAGAGAGCACATGTACATATAACTTGCACTGGGCCCAGAACATTACACTGCTCGCACGGTGTTGGCTCTCCCATCTGCTAGGATATCAGCGTGATAAATCATCATTATGATGAGCATAAGCATTGCTTGTGAATGATGTAAACTGTGTGTTTAAATATATATATAGCAGGGAGCAATGTTGTAAGTTATTTTGGTACCGCAGAGCAATCCCAGTGACCTGGGTTCAGTTCTTGGCCACAGTGTCAAATTTTGGTGGCAGTTGGTATCTAAACTTGGCCTGAGCCTCCCCTAGGTCGACTTGGCCTGAATGAGTGTCTGGTGGAAGTGATTTAACTTCTGTATTGGAAAGATAAATGTTGCCGGACATGGTGCTGGCCATGTGACCTGTACGTGTGTCGTTCCGGCCTAAGACGTGAGTGAAGAGTTGTTCTGTTGCTTTTGGCTGCGCATCACTGCCAAAGGGAGTATTAGCAAATGATTGGCTAAAAATTGCTCGCTAATATGAGGTCTTGCTTGGGTGAATAATCTATATGGATACACCATAGGCTCTTTGTTTGCATAGGCAAGTGCATAGAAATTAAACATACCGTTGGAGCAAAGATGATAATGATGCGGCTGACACAATGCTGAGCATGGCCGTGTCTTTTGGGGCAGGGGCGCAAGGTTAGCAAATCAACGCAGAATAAGAATTTCAGCCCGTCCATTTGCAGCGTGAATACCATCCTGACATCAAATGAATGCGCATTCAGATGGATGCACATAGCCGAACATAATTAATGGGATGCAGTGGCACGGCAATTATTATTTGTTCTCAGATTTGTTGGCTCGGTAGAAGGTGATTTTAGTGATTATTTTTGTACCTTGGAGCTGTCATCTTAAATAAGGAGGGGGGGGGTAAAAATGTCACCCATCGGTCTGAAGTCTATGATCTCATACTTTCCTGCAGATGAAAGATGGGTGGCATTTATTAATTGGTGCTCTGCATTCACGGCAATATAATCGTGCCTTTTCAACGTGTCGCATGCTTATAGGTGAGAGTGTACAAGCCACGAGCTCGCTGCAAATGGAAGGAATCAGGAATAATGAAGCAGGGCTATTCATGAGAAGTAATTGCTGCCACATTCACTCGGTGCGACAATCTGTTTACTTCCTAAATCATAATCGTGACAAAGTGAGTGTTCTATCGTACCAACTCATGACTTCTCAAGCTTTAATAACTTGAAGTCTACCTCAAGTCATATAGTGGCGTAATACATCAAGGGGTAAATCAACCGTAATCGGTGTGGATTCGAAGGAGTACGCGCATTTGTGGTGTGTCACCAAACTCGAGCAAGCTCGGCTGCAATGGCAGTGCTGAGCCAGTGGTGGACATTCCACATTGCTATGGCAGGGTACATTTTTTTTCAAGAATAAATTGGTCAACTGTTAAACTCCTGCATCAACTATACAGGAATGATGATGATGAACTGAGACCATCTCAAACAAAGATTGAAACGCACGACCGCAAATTAATTATTCATTGCAGGCGATGTTATACCCTCGACTTGTTAGACCTTGCGGAAAAACAAAAAAAAAACAGTGGAGCATTTGGAAGGTGGCCGTGCATGGCGTTTCTTGGTTTATCTGAAGGCTGCTGCGGTTGAGGAGGGCTTGCCCATTCTGTCCCGCGAGTCGGCGGGGGCGCGCGGAGTGCCGTTCCGATGGCAGGTCTGATTAATCGCCCCCGAGAGCCACGGGAAGCTGGCGACCCCGACGCGTTAACTCCTCTGTGCATTCGTGTGAACACTGTGACGCAAGAGAGAAAAGGTGCCGGGCGATCGTAGCGGCGGCGGAGGCAGCGGTGGTGCTGATGGATTGCACTGCATGCGATTTGCCGGCCCCATGCGACACAATGACCCTTGCCGTTTTGCCCACGTGCTCACGTGCTCGAGGTCACAGCAATGCCCTTTTTGGGTTTTCCCACCGTGCGTTAGTGGTATTACGGGACAGCATTAATATGGCGATGCCATGGTGGAATGGCCAGTGCACTGGACTTGTAGTCAACAGAGGCAGGAGCTGGTACCTTGTTCTGACACGACAGTTGGAACAACGAGACGAGTTTCTTAAAGCCCTCGAACCTACGTACACACAGCGGTAAGCTTGGGTGTTCTGCAGCTCGTCGAACAGCAGGTCATGTGCGGTAGGGTGAAGTGTATGGTCAGCGTGGAAGAGTAGGCCAAAGACCCTCTGAAGGGGCTCTCTAGAGAACTACCTCCAGTGAAGGCCGTTGGGTTAGTAGAAGTGTGACAATGTGTTTTCGCAGGATGTTAAATGTTTATTTTCAAATCATTTGGCGGCTCTTTTTCGAGCACCTTATACCATTCGTTAATATTTAATTTCAATGTGCAGTCTTGCATTCGCCATGTCTAATACAATATATTACTGTGGAGAGAAATATTTCTGTTTCGGGGTCTGCGGGTTTTGTCAGTATTATGTGGAGCTAATGCATCGTGGCCTTCTTACCAGGCTGCCTGTGTAAATGCGATGTCAATATGATGGGTTTATCTTGGTTAAATATGCGACATATATATACACACACACACTGTATCTCCCTTCTATAGCCTAAACAGACTGGTGAGGCAAGTGCTGTTAGTGAGTGCCTAATGAAGGCCAATTCAGCACACGGGGGGGGGGGGGGGGGTGTGTGTGTCAAGCATCACGCCCGCCCGCATTTGTCTCCCGCAGCGCTGACGTTAATGCGCCACACAGAATATACACACAGAATAATACGTACAGAATAATGATAATGATAAATTGCCCTCCTGTGGAAAGAAATAGGCATGCGCCACTGGATCTGCTATTCATTATTGTCGTGCCAAAATATCATTCGTGGCTTCAAACGCTCGTGCAGATATTCGTATCTGCATTCATGTAGCTACTTCATGTCGTAGGTTCTGCCCAAGGGCAGGTCCAGGACTCGGGGTCCCTTCATCTCATCTGATCCGACTTCTCTTTCTTCACATGGACACGCCGCAGTAGCTTCCAAAAGTCATAACCAGGGACATGATTTGGCGACGAGCACGAATAATAACCAACTCAACATAGTCGTCAATGACACTGCTGCCTTGAAAGGAAAAGTATGTAATAGGCGACGTTTCGGGCAATTACCTCTTTTTTTATAGAGAGGCCAGAGAGATAGAGAATGCACACCATGGGTCTTGATGAGAATGACATTTAAAAAAATGTTTCGTGATGAATGTTTTTTATTATTATTGTTTAGCATAAGAATGCAGTCGTTGTCCATTAATAACTCTTCTTTAATCAAACATCTATTGCGCACTAAACTCATTTGTACGTAAAGCGACATTTTGTTAAATGTTTCTGGCGCATTGCACTATGGGTAACACTGTTGCAGTGAGTTTCGATTTAAATCTTTCGTGACTGCAGGGATTCATCTTCTTGGTTCTTTCGGTAAAGTCACGTAGAAGGGAAGTAATAATAATGCTAAATTCCTCTTGATATACAAATTATTTTGATAATTGGTTCTTTACCCTTCTATCTGGCAACAGATAGAAGGGTAAAGAACCAATTATCATATTTTTACTGGCAAATGAGGTCCCCATAGTACAAATTATTTTGTCAAGGCGCTCTTCTTCCACCTCCAACCCAGCTTATATATACACTCCAAGCTTGGCAGTATTTCATTCTTCACCTGAACACAGCTGGTTGCGTTGTGGCCGAAACGTCGTGAGAATTATTTTATTATTTTATTATTTTTATTATTTTATTACTTCCCTTCTACGTGACTTTACCGAAAGAACCAAGAAGATGTTGCAGTGAGGTCAATGAAAACGTAATTAGCATAACGAGAGGATGTCGTGGAGGTGACGCCACCACCTGATGCGGTCGAATGCCATAACCAAGACGACGTGAGTCTAGTTAGTAGGGGTGTAACAATTCGACATTTGGTGAATTATCACGATGAAGGTCGCAAATTGATTAAATCCTTTTTTTTACAGCGAGGTAAATGTATCCGCAACTAATATGGTTGCCTCTCGGGGTGGGGGGGGCGGGGGGGGGGGGGGTCACGTGAACCCATTATGTGTGGTAAAAATAAAATGAAATAAATGTCACGCATTCTCTCTTTGTGCGCCTATGGACGAAGGCCTCGCCGCGCACGCAATGCCAGTCGCGGGCTTTTAAATTTCATTTTAAATTCCATCAATCGATGCATCATTACGCCCCGAGCACGCAGTACCCGCGCGGTCCTTTTCACGTGTTCGTGTACAACAACGTGGGCAGTGCTTTTTTAATGTCATGGCACATTTTTTTGTATTTTTTGTATTTTTTGTATTTTTTGTCCTCCAATAGACGAATGAATCTGTCGCAGGGGACGGAAACCAAATGTACCCACCCGTACGGGACAGCTGGTTTCAGCAGGGCAGATTAAAAAGGGATAAATGGAAATGCTGCTGGGAGATAGAGGTTAGTTCGGAGTGCTAAATCCGCATTTCTAGATGAGCGGCTTTAGAAGGAGAGCGAGAGAGAGAGAAATCCCGTCCCCCCGTTGTTGTCTTTTGCTTTTAAATTGTTAAATGTACCCTTCCATCTTGCACAATCTCCATTGGCTCTGCGTGGTGTTGTCTACGGCCAGGTAGTGCGGGCACAACCCGGATTGGAATTACATATTTAGTCATTCCGTAATGGCATGGTTCTACTGAATTCGATGGTATTATGATTATTACACCGGCTTGTGGTGGGATATTTTTGGTAATAGCCATGGCCTCGGTGTGTGTTTGGATGTTAAATAAAGAGGGGAAAAAAACTTGACGCTTGCTCACTCGCACGCACACACAGACACACACCGGCACACATCTGTGTTGCGTTATTGGAAAATTCTAATTTTGTATTTGTCGCTGATTAATTATTTTTATTCCGTTTGATTGACCGCAACCATTAATCACGCCGTTCTCAATCGCTCAACAGGCCCCGTCACTAAACGTGCCCAACAAGGACACGTCACGCACAACACCAATGACAAACCTGCGATCCATCAACATTCTCGTGGTGCCGTTAAATATATATACGTAAATTAGAAGCAAAGGTGGGGGGGGGTAGACAAAAGTTTTTTTGAAACTGCACGAACGTTGCTGAATATAATGCGCGTGCCCCCGTGGATCCATTAACTCGTTCTTCCACGCAATTTGGAAGCTTCATCCGTCACCTTCAAGAGTGCTGCGCCACATCGCCGTTCACAGCTTTTTCCCCAGCCCACTCGCTCCAAAAAAACACTTGCACGGGTCGCAAGTTCCAGCAATGAGTAGGGATTTTTTTGATGAAGGAGTTGCATAACACGGGTAGCCCCCGGAGGCTTAATTCCCCAAAAATCATGAAATGTGAGTCAACCCTCTGAGGGGTCCTGGCTTAGAGCTACTTGAGCTGGACAGGTGAAACCTCTTTTTTTTCTCGCCAAGCTGGAAAGGGTCCTGGGTGCATAAAATTGATGGATTTAGCCCAGCGGTTGGCAACAGAAAAAAATAATGTATCGAGCAAAGAGTGGCGTTTTCACCGCAGCTCCGTTACGCTCGACTTCGGTGCCTGTAATGCATCAAGCTGGAGGTACAATCTTAACAGCTGCGTGGTGTGTGCGTGTGTTGAGGGAAAATGGTTCTTACCAATGTAAAGTGTTTTAGTTTTCTTATAATTAAAGTCGTATGTAAAACACTATCTAAGATTATACAGTTACGTGGATTCGATAATCGGTTCAGATTCGTGAGCAATATTTTTTTGATTTGTCACTTTTCATTAAAATAGGCAGCTGCATATTTCCAAAACACACATTTTTTTACAGTGTATGCAGTTCAGTCACAACGGCTATCCTCAAGAACCCTTGGCTCAAGCACTGAAGAAGCACTACTACAAACATCGTGCTTGTGCCAGCGTTTGGCCCGGTTGTTTTGGCTTGAAAGCCACTTTTTTTCATTCATCGATCCTGCATTGTGCTGCATACCGTGGGCTCCTGGCTCCACATCACGCTTATTATTCAATAAAAGTGGACGCTCTGCAAAGGCGAAGGACGCCGTCAGAAAAAAAAAATCCGCTTGCAGCTTCCGAGCCACGGACAAATACCGCTACGGGCGGGCCCTCCTTCCCCCCCCAGAATTTTGGAATTATAAAGCAAAAGGATGAGGCTGTAAAGTGGTGCCATGGCAACGTTCCTATTTCGGCCATGGCAGTGGTGCCCCTCGCAAGCCTTCCGTGGCTCTATGCACGTTAATCTGCTGTGTGCAGTGAGCTCCTTCTAGTCGGACCGGCGTTGTGCATCTGTGTGTGGCTAGCAGCTGGCGCGATGCGCTACGAACCCAGCGAGACCTTGATTCCATTCCCGCTCATAGCCGACACCGGTGATTTGATTATCGCAACCGGTCCTGGGCCTCCCCTAGGTCGACTCGGCCTCGAATGAATACCTGGTGCAGATTGGAAGCGTCAATGACAAAGTCGGGCGTGTGTACCGTGCCTGCCTTCATAGGCGCTCGCAAACAGTGCTCGCCCCAACAGCCTGTGTAGGCTAGACGGGGCAATCTTTGTCTTTCTTTTCCTGATTTATGTTCAGATTTGGCCATTACGTGAGAAATGCTGTGAAGCGTGTAGATGTGACTTTGCGGAATACGGTAATTATAACCGCCATAATTGCTGTGTAATTTTAATGGTGTATTTTTTTTCATGTAGTTGGAGCACAATGATGGTTTTTAGAACGGATTATAAATGGCTCGCGTTTACTCTGCACGGTGTCTCCATTCACCGGTATTAATTGCGGTCTTTGTTTTTGTTGGTTTTGCAGACTGCGTTCACGCATACATGCACCCTGTGCTCTTGCCCGGTTTGTTTGTTTTGCTTGCGGAATAGTTTTATTTTCATCGCCTTCATCAGTGCGTTGCAGGGCTAAGAAAAGCACAAACTACCGTTACTCTACAGTTCGAGGATCAACGCGGTCAGAAAATTGTACTTTTTAAAATTCCAGCTTTCCATTTGACGTCTTGAAAAAACCCACCATATAATAGCCTATAATTGCACACCCAGTGTACAAGTCTGCATTTGTATATAATACCTTTTATTAAAACGACAGTGATCATGTCAACTCTATTGGTGCAAGGATTATGTTTGTGTGTTGCCTTAACTTCGGTTGTTATACGTTGCATGAAAACATCATGCAGAATATAATAGTTTTTATTATTTCAATCGTGCATTGTCAAACAATAATGAATTGATGTACAGAGAACCGTTCTTTTCAAAGTGTGAAAGAGTGTCATGCAGTGGTCATTTTAATAATGCTCATGATATGGCAGTCTTGTCAATCAGTTGCTGGGTGAAGGCCACCCCATACCACCCTAGCAATTTGGGGTGTGATGTGGGCTGGTGAAGGAAAGAGAAGAGGCCAGGATTTTTTCAAATATCACTCGCCACTGATGTTAGCAGTGGCTAGGAATAAAGCTCGGGTCAGCTGGGTTCATATTGCAGTATGCTGACCGTTGTGCAACCACTTACCTACACAGTGCGGTCCCATGCCCTAGCAGTAGCCGCCTGTTGTTGCAGTCTCGCGGTTCGTGTCCAAGCGGCAGCCCTGGTGAATACTGCGGGTGTAATTGCCATCGCACCATCTGCTTCACAGTGGACGTTAAAGATCCCCTTGCGTCGTACGCAACAGGAGGCAATTATGTGCTGGCGTCAGGGTCCAAATTATATAACAACCTACGCATTACTCAAATGGGGTTATACACACAGCAGCATTCATTGGCCCCAACTGGCAGACGAAAACCTTGTGTCACTTGCAAATACGAATAATTCTGGCCTCTCTTATTTGTCAACTACTTAAACAAAAAAATACTTTTAAAAACATTTAATAGAGGTGAAATGAAGTGACATCGAATGCAGCGGTGTGATGTCACCATATCTGGGCAGTTCTGTAAATATAATGCAATGCTGTGCTGCTTGAGAGAGTTTCACAAGGACATATCTGCACCTCATGACGAGACTCCAAAAATGTAGTTTAGATAGAATTGATAAAAATCCATATATACTTGAATTAAAAAAATCCGAATTCTACTGGGCAAGAGGCTTGCATGTTAATTGTAATGCGTTGCTATTCTTGCATTTACACTCCTGTTGGGGATTGTAAACACATCCTTCAAATTAGATTTGTGTGGCCCGTGCAGCAGCATGAGCAATTTTGTACGTCACACGTTGGCAATTTAATCCATGAATAATGTATAAGGTGTGCAAATTTCGGAGGGGGGCAGTCCATTGCACAGTGCAGAGATCATCAACACGTTCGCAGCTTGAGATGCAAGTGTTGGTCAAAGACAATTACAAGATGAATGCAAATGTAATAGCAGCTGTTCAAAGTTGTGAAATCGGAATCGAAATTACTTTTATAAGTGCTGTGTCCGCGGTGGGGATAGTGTGTGTGTGTGCTTAGACGTTGCAATGCATTGCAAGTGAGGCATGGTGGAGAAGAACAAGGGGAGGCACCACAACATGGGAATTTTAATTTGCTCATCCTGTCTCTACACGGCAAAAGAGAAAAAAATTCGATTCTGATTTTGAGTCCACAGAAGTTGCTCGTTTTTGGCCGATGTTGATCCACATTCAGGGGGGAGAGGTCCTTGCCTGGTAGAGGTTGGCGGTTCACCAGCGATGATTCAAGAAAAACCGGACTGATAATAAGACGATGTCCTTGCCTCCAAACAACCTCCAGTTCACCGGCATAAATGCTTCAAGCAAACCTGACTGCTGATGAGATGCCGCATTTCGAAACAAACCGGTCCAGAGTTTGTTGAGAGGCAGGTATGTAATAAATACTTTGTCACATTAATCAGTGCTCGGCTCTTGACTTAAAGCTTTCGTGACTGCAGGAATTCATATTATTTAGATCTTTCGGTAAAGTCACGTAGATAGGTTCAAAGAAAATAACCAAAAACTGTGACGTTTCGATCGCAGCATAAGCGGTCGTCATCAGGAAAACGGGGTTGGCTTCTAAAGGCAAACTGTTGATAAAGGTTTTAAATGGGCGTAGCCCGAATGTCAGCAGCATGGGCGGGGCAGCTAATGCTCATGGGAGTGGTGGGCAGTGACCGTAACGGTGGTGGGTTTTCCACCAATCACAGGGCTGCTCGGTAAAAATCAGTGTTAATGTAAGATCGGTGAGCGGCCTCCACTGCGAGCACACCGAGGTGGCTATGGCGAGCGCGCTCAGGTGGCTATGTGAACATTAGCATAGCCACCTCAGCACACTCGCCGTGGAGGCCACTCGCCGATCTTACATTAACATGCTGATGACGACCGCTTGTGTAGCGATCGAAACGTCGTAGTTTTCTTTTTTTCTTTGAACCCATCTACATGACTTTACCGAAAGACCCAAAGAACATTGGTCAGCTGTTGTGTTTTTTTTTTTGGAAGAGTCAATTTTTTTTGCCCGCTCTCCGTTCTTCTGCGATCCGATGCGCGTGACCGCAGCGGCTGGCCAGTCGACCGGCCCACCGTAAATACAATTGTACTCGCTGCATAGCCGCAAGAACGCATCGCAAACCGTGTTTGCGCGCAAGATTCGTCGTTAATCGTGCGAGCGCGTTTGCTTAACGCGGCAGCATCGTTTGAGACGACGTGCTGCACTGCGTGCGGGGACCGCCTCCCTTCTGTATTCACCTGCCCATAATTTCGCTGTGGAGCGTTCCAATATGTTGCTCGTCCCCCTGTGAGGGGTGGGGGGGGTAAAAGAGCTTTTGCTTTATGTGCCCCTGCCGAGCGCGTCGGCACGCCGCCAGAGAACGCCGTCGGCTCTTGCGCGGCACGTCGCGTATTCAACATTTCCATCACGTCGCAATATGTCCCCCCCCCCTCCTCCCCAACCTCCTCCCCAACCACTCACACCACCGCAATTCTTCGCAACTGCTGTGCAACCCCTCCCCCCACCACCACAGCGGTGGGCTTCTCAACCTTCGTGCGTCTGCAACGCGGTGGCGATAACGCCGCTTGAGGAGGTGGCGCAGGCCCGCAGGCTGCACGTGGCTTGCGGAGGGCGGGGGGTGCATGAACAACACCTTGCACCTGCGGAAATGAGTTCGCTCCGAAGGTTCGCTGAGATGAGGTGGGGGGAGTGCATCGCTTCTCACGCGCGCCTGCCAGCCAGAGGTTGCAAACTGATTTTGATTCCTTACCCGGTACGGGTAGGGTACGGGTATCGGGTACCTGATTGTGACCTCTGGGATGAAGCCATGTTGCAGGAGCGGGTGGGTTGATTCTAGGAACTTGAATTGTGAGAAGAGACAAGACGTTGAGAAATGAGTGACAAACGGTGACTCAACAGTGACTCACGGCCTACCCGTACCTGGCCGCACCAGGGTCGCAAATGGGTACCCGTACCCGGGGTACGGGTACCCGTGGCCGGGTACGGGTAGCCGGGTATCGGGTAGGGTACGGGTATCGGGTACCCGGTTGGGACCTCTGCTGCCAGCCGTTTCGGTTCAGTTCAGTTTATTTTGTTAAAGTACCCTGTGAGCTCAGAAGCTCTCTTGAGGAGGGTTTCATCAATAAAAAACACACAGTTTCCGTGAGAGACATGACACGGAGGGCAAAAAAATGAATGATATTAGAAGGAAATAAATCGTATAATTTCAAATATTACATTTATCTTAAGATTTTTAGCCAAATAAGGAATAGAAACGACGAGAGCTTCGTTTAATTGAGCGGCACCGGTGTGGCGGCTGAAGCACGTTTTTTTTTATATATTAAAGAACTAACTTTGTTGTGGCTTTGTTCGACTGCCGGCTGTGCGCAGTGGTGCTTGAGCTGCCGATCTGTTGTCTCGTAAGAGAGGGACCGTGCTTGCGGCTTGCTCCACGGCAGTCTTTAATGGAGCAACTTGTGCGTAGAGTGGTAACTTTGTGAGCACTTGCTTCACAGAAGGATGTGGGGACATAATTACAACCCAGCGGGTTGTTTGCAGCATGGTTTACAGGGTCTTAGAACTAGTAATATAATAATGCCATTTATTTACCCTGGGAAAGCTTTACTGAGGCTTAAGACTCTTTTCATCATCATTATTTATTATTCATACCTTGCCTCCCATGTCGTGGATCCTCAATTGGGATGCCTGGCCACTATGATTAATACGTGTTTGGCTTCGTGTGGGAGGAGGAAGCCAGATTACCCAGAGAAAAGCCACACGTACGAGCAGGTAATACTCAAAGCTCCAACAAAAATAAAAATCAAGTCCAGAGACTCAAAATCGGTGTGTGAACCAAATCAATGATGTGGACTGCACATCCATTGCTGTATCGTCACCTACAGGCACCTTGCAGCCCTCTATCTGTGCGCTGTGGTCGGTCAACCATCCTAGTACCAACCAGGATCAGACCTGCTCGCTCAAATTTCGGAGTTCCAATGATGTGGTCAGATGCATTTGTGTTGCCTCGGCTTGCCTTGAGAATTCCGTGAGGTCTCCCTGGTGGTTTGCGCGAGCACGTCTGTATTCATTTGTGCGCATTAGTCATTTTATCCACGTGGGTAAAACGTAGATAAATACAGGTGGAATTGCTCGGTCTCTTTTCGTATCCATCCAAAGGTTCGGATAATTGAAAGAAGCATCATGGGGATTATCGTATATTTAGTCATCGATGCCACCTGTCCACTGGCATCGAGTTAATCTTAACCATTGGCAATTCCCGTCAGGGCCACGGAATGTGATACAAAAAGACTGTTATGAGGATTTTTCATAACATCAGTTTGGAGGCACAGAAAATAGAATATAAGATGATTGGTAAGCGGATAGCAGGAGTTTCAATGCGCTGACAAATTCGTTTGGAATAGAGGGCTTTACACGAACGCGTGTCACGCCTCAAAGTGGGTGGCACTATATTTGGGGAATTTCAGTTCCAGATTGGTCAATCAACCACCCACCGACAAGGGGGACTCGGTCTCTCGGAACGCTGCTGACAAGGTGCCGAAGGAGATAACGTGTCGCGCCGTTTTGAACAAGGGCACCACATTTCACGAGCACGGACGGGCCCCATCGATCTCTCGCCGAGAGCGCGACCGTGGTTCCCGGTGCTAAAGGAGCGTTGGCCGGGTCTGCTTGTCAATTGCACCGGAATGCCTCGTGCCGCCCCAAGGTCGAGCTAGAGGGAGGTGGGGGGGGAGTTAGAAAAGCCCAACCCAATAAAGTATTTGTCCCTGATGTTGATTGCATGATGATGTGCGAATGACATATTTATGATGTGGCCGCTAGGTATGTAGCTGTTCAAATGAGCGTTGACACGTCGGCGTTCAGTCACCTGTTTACAGCCCTGGGCCGGTGGTGAAAATTCCACATTGATATGGTGGGGGCGAGTCGATCCTTAGGACAACCACTGTAGGCTTCCCCACAAAGTAGTATTCGTTTTATCAACCCCAGAGGCGTAATTGGACGATTTAACCCACCAACCATGAATTTAACCTCTACCTTTTGATTGCGAGCAGTTCGCTCTGGCCGGTTCACTACCCCCCCCCCCCCTTTCCTCGCCCCCCCTCCTCTCCGCCACCACGATCCAATGCAAGAAAATGCTTTTCTTCTCATGTTGCCTGTCATGTTTGCATTGTTTCTCATTGTGTTGATATGGCTCCGTTTGCCCTATTGGCCTAAACACTAGAATGAGCATACCGTTTGCTTAAAGGTCATAATTTGCATGAGTATATCAAACATGAAGCATTTTAATTAGTTTTTTTAGTATATATAAATAGCAAATTATATTGCATATGCAATGAGATTTATTGACCCTATTGGCTGAAATTTCGTTGATGTTTTGAAATATAATGATAGCCTAATGGAATTGTCGTGTCCTGATTCTTTTTGTATTTTTGGCACCTTGTGTTGCTGAGCAGTGGGGGCTTGCCCAAACCGCGACACGAATTCTCTGGACCTTTGTGATTTGAAGTCTGGGGGGGGGGTGGGTGGACAGTGACAAATTAGCATTGTGCCCTCGACAGAAATGCATTTTCGCCAGGGCCTTAGCTATAGACCAAACCCACAGCGTGCATGGTGATCTGATGCAGGTTTTCCAATTTGCCTGCACCAGATTTGGCCGATAAAGGTAATTGAACACTGGCTTGCTTGCCAAAGGAATTAGCATTTATTTCATTAGCAGCACCTGGCATGAGAAATTTAGAAAACTCTGGAGTTGGAGAATGGTGCCTTGTGGATTTCTCAATATTTACCGGTATTGGTATGTGTGCAATGAAAACAAATTATATATTTTTTCATCAGGAAAGCGTCTAATGGCTTTATCTTTATAACGAATATAAAATGCGTTGGGGGGTGGCGGGGGATGCATCTTGTATCAGTATTGCTCATCTCCGACCGTTACAAAAGGCACTTGCTGGAGAGGATGATCGTTCTTAGCGGTCGACCAAATAAAGTGGTTTATTCGGTTCTGAGGGTAACACTACATTGATGGGTTAAAGCGAGAATTTTTTTTTTATCCGATAGTGATGCCACTCTGTAATCGATGCAAAGCGGTGCAATCGTTTGAAACGCAAAAGGCGATGTGAGGAACAGTGATAGTTTTGATTTAATGTCTAAATATGACTGCCTTTTTTTGTCTTCATCGATATTTAAATAGCTCGCACATCAGTCAAGCCGTCTGGCTTTAATGCGATTCACAGATGGTATTTACGTCACCTTACCTTCAAATGTGGTATTTGATGTGGCTCGTGATTAATGTTTAAAGAGAGCCCATATAAGGCAAAAGGACGATATTGCCGTGAATACAAACTCGGCGTGTGTTTGTTTTTTAATATTATGCATTAAATCGATTGCCAAAAAAATGCTGCATCGTTTTAATAAACGGATTGCAACATTAGAAGTGAGTAAAAAAACGACAGTGCGATACAGCGTGTACGTGAAGTAGTAAGAATAAACACAATCAATATCGTTTTCCCACCGAGTGCAGTTTATTTCCCTCTGAACACTGCACCATTGTAAAATGTAATGTTATTTAAAGTGAATAAGTTGGCAATGAATGTTGCTGCCTTGAGTATTTTCTCTCCCACGATTTGTAGTTGTACTGCGTAAGCAAACCTTTGATTATTTTTTAAACTATTTTAATGTATTTCTTTCCCACAATTTAGAAAAAATACACAAAGTTCTTCTTTAACTAAAAATAAATCTCCAAGCACCATTTATCTCGCGGTTTTATTTGTTCCCACTCACAAATGGTGGTCCTTTCAGCCATAACCGAGGGAATTTATTTGGAACTGTGCGGTTATTTCATTCTGAGTCTTCAAATAGTGAGTGTAAAAAAACTTAAACCTTCAAAAGAAGCGTACAAATGATGCATTGCAGTTTTCAAATACAGCTTTCAAATTCCGCCATCCCGGTCTTTCAAGTTAGACTGACTGCTCTTGATGGCCGGTTGTAAAGGCAAATAATTGTCCAACTTTTTTGCCTTTTAACGTGTCCTTTAAAGCACGTGGGCATACTCGTGTACAAGTAACCCCCACAGGCTTGCTAAGCAGCAGTTGTGCAGAAAAACCTGCTACATGGCACATTTTTCACCAAGTGTGTTACTTTACAACTATGTTTCACTCATTCGCTGTCAAATTTGACCCCAAAGGGTCGCAACAAAATCATTGTAATTTGCGGTATGCCTCGACTTAAAAAAAAAACATTTTTTGATCTCGGAAACATTGATTGTCAGTTTAGAGTTCAAAGGGCCTCTAATTACACTGGTCAACCAAAAAAAGTTTTTTTCTGGCCTGGACTTTTGCAGCTGTTTTAGACTAATTTCAGGGTGCTGATTCCAAACCTGATCTCAGATTTGCTCTATCACATCTCACTTTTATGCTATCGGCATACCCCATTTTCATTGATTTTACCCGAAATTAACTCCGTCACTTATAATTGCAAGTTGTTGCGAGTCGGTGACTGCTTTAGTGTTAAACTATGGTGCTGTATTTTTAGGATAGTGTGTTTATAATATCATTTTATGTAGATATCCACATTTATTTAATATTATTCTTCTGCAGTTTTTATTGAAAATGCAATATTTGATATCTCAAAAGCCTGATGTGATAGACAAAAACTGATGCCAGATTTGGAATCGGCACCCCAAAATTACCTTAAAAACCGCTGGAATACCTTATGCCAGAAAAAGTGTGTTGACCAGTGTAATCTTCTGGTCGTGACTGACTGCTTAGTCCTGCACACCTGTAACCCAGCAACTTGGAGGCAGGGATTGGCAGATCACACTGCAGTAATGGTGATCGAGACACTTCACACATGCACCTAGCCTGGCACGAGCGCTCTGGTGATGTCAGCATCACTTGGTGGTGAACGGCGGCTGCTGTGGTCGAGACCCCCACAAAGTAGGGCAGCGAGGTTCCTGCAGTAAGTAGTACAGCAAGTAGGTTTGTGGCATGTTGGAACGGGTTTTGTTTTTTCCCCATGCACGCATGGTCTGCTTGCCTCTGGCTACCGCAACATGAAATAGGAATGGTGCATACTTTCATCAACGTGTTGTCACCGGGACATGAGAAGCCACCTTTTTTTTTCATCACCTGTAAGTTAATTAACTTTCTATTTTCTTCTCCACTAAGGTTTTGCTTCTCGAGATGTCCGTCTCTCATACTTTCTAAAGACGACGTCGGATTCCCCACACGTACTAATCCGGTTACCATCTGTAGCATGTACGAAGTAAAATTAAATTCTAAAGAAACATTTCCGAGATTTGCTTTTATATGTTTCAACCGAAATGTCTGCAACACCCCATTGGCGTCAACTCCACTGGTCAATCTTGCAAATTCAACTATCCTGGTCTCTTGAGACGATCCTGAGATTCTTCTCAACCTGCTTTAAAAAAACAAGCATGATACTAAAAATCGATTTAAAGCTTTCGTCACTGCAGGGATTCATCTTCTTGGTTCTTTCGGTAAAGTCACGTAGAAGGGAAATAATAAAATAATAAAAATAAAACATAATAAAATAATTATCGCGACGTTTCGTCCACAACGCAAGCAGCCGTCCTCAGGTGAAGAACAGGTCTGTCGGAAAGACAGCGTCTGAATGAAACACCACCAGGCTTGGCAGCGTATATTTAAGCTGCTGGGTTGGAGGGGGAAGAGCGCCTTGACAAAATAATTTGCATATCAAGAGGAATTTAGCATATTTATGGGAATTGCAGATATGGGATTAGTCATTACTTGTGGAATGCGTAGGAGGTGGGGGGGGTTCCATTATTATTTCCCTTCTACGTGACTTTACCGACAGAACCAAGAACAAGCGTGAGACTCTGTGACCATTTCTTAACTTGTCGCTCTTCGAGCTTCTTGAGGAATTGCTCTCATGCATGCGGAGCGAAACGTCAGATATCGTGCCAAGTGACGCACGGCACAACTCGCACACAGTACAACCGCAAAAAAAGTCTCCGCAGAAGTAACGTGAGATTTTTTTCTTTTCAACTATAAAAAAAAATAGGCCGTAGATATAATTAGAGGTCAAATTTCATAATTGGGTTTACAAAAGATGTGTCGTGTTTTTATTCGCACTCTAAACCTGTACGCACACGCTCCTCAAGCTGCTGCTGTTGGGTTCTGGATTACAAAAAACTTTCACAATCCGCCGAGACAACCTCACGATTTGCTTGATACAGAATACCGTTTTCGAGAGGCGATGAGATGGAGCGATAGAATCATTTTGTGTGCAGGTGCTGGGTGGATTACCGCAGTGCAGGATTGTGGGAGGTGGCTGTGGCTTAAAGGAGGCCATCATCCAGCAGTGGACTGACCACGGCTGCTGATGACCATGACGTTACCGTGACATATCGCTCTCCTATGAGTGTGAAAGGAGGCAATGAGCTTCGGTGACCTTGAATCCCTGCAACAATCCCACTGCTTCAAAATCCTGTGGCACACCATATCCATCGAACGAAACGGAAACCAGTTGAACTTTCACGCGAGCCGTCATTCGACACCCTTGGGAATTCTGCGCGTCCCAAAAATCCACCGTCCGCATTTTTTGCTCCCGAGATGTGCGGCACCGGTGGAGTGTTTTTTTTGTTGTAAAAATGGCTCGTTTGAAAGGTCGTTCTTCAAAAGGCAAAAAAAAACAAAATGACATTTGCGTTTCACGTTCTAAGTTTGTTTTCACTCGCTATTCTAGTGATTTTATCGATTTGTGGGGGTGAGCTAAGTCGGAGTGTTGCGTTGGCCTAGAACACATTCCTGCGGAGGGAGCTGGTAGGAACGTTGGGTTGCTCGGTCAATGGCCAGGGTCAACGGCGGCGTGGTGTATTCCGCAAATATGCCCGACTGAGAGCGGGCACAAGCCGGCGTGAGTAGGTTAAACGTTGAGTTTTATAAGGGCACCACGGGGTGACCAGCCCCTCCCTGCACGACGGACGGACACAATAATCCTCTGTGGGCTGGTGTAACCAGGAGGTTCTTACCAGTATTAGCCCTACATTTGTTTGTTGGTTATTTATTTGACATAGATCCTTGGCGACCACCCCCCCCCCTCTTTATCAACCAGCGTGGTGAACCCTGGTCAAACAAACTCCCGTGGCCGACAACGCAGGACTTCATCCAGCAGTTGCAGTCCCTCGACCCGTCGCGTTTCTTTTGCTCGTCACTCTTGGTTCAGCAGAGGGTCCCGAGTGCCATCTCTCAGTGGCTGCCACTGCTCGTCGCAAGCAGACCAAGCAAAAGTATCGAGCCCCAAATAGCCCATGGTCTCCCTCGAAACCTTGAGTAATATAGGGGAACATCAATTATCGGCTCAAAGTCGTATCCTAATAAAAATAACACGCTTATTAACATAACAAGGCAATGTCCATCTCATCTCGGTCGTGTCTGCATCTCTCTACTGTCACGTCACGTGCATGTGTCTCGATTGTGACGTGTCTCTCGCTGCACCTGGATCTCTGCTGTCTTATCGCGAGGAGTGTGTGGGGCTAGCAAGCGTAACTCCGTGCGTTTGTGCGTCGTTTACGAGAAACGCATTGCTGGAGAGTGTGGCAAATGTCTTTCGTCTGTGACATCATACGAAACGTCTTAAGGGCTTTTTCTTCTTCTTCTTCTGTTATTTGCCTCTCCCAGGAAATGTGGTCAGCGAGTGGCTGTTGAACGACGTCACGCTTTTGATCCACGCGAAACTGCTGCTAGGCAGCCCCGGGTGTTGACTCATGCCAACAGAGAAGGGTGACGACTCTTTGCCTTGACCTCCGTTGATTTTTCATGCAGTTAACCGTATCGCCCTACTGCTACTGCTTCTGCCTTGGAACAACTTTGTTGTAACACGTCGCCAGCCTTTGTACTCTGTGTCAAGTTGGGGGGGGGGGAATTAAAACTTAAGTAAAGCTACAAAACAAACATGAAAGTTCAGTCCTCATAAAGGTTTTTTTGGGTTAGATCACGTAAATATAATTGTGTCGATAACCCACCGGCGCAGCGACTTGCTAAGGCTTGCCACGTGAACAAAAACGTGGCAATTCGCGACTACTTCAGCACATAGTAAATCCTTAAATATTTACACTTCAATATGAGTTTTCGCTGGCTGCAATCACCAGCGAAACGTCGTACTCGATTGTAAATGTTGTGGGTTTTACTCACCATCGCACCCGATGTGCTGAAGCAATTGCTAAATTGGCACGTTTTTGTTCACGTCACACACTTTACTAATTGGCTGTGTCGGATGGCGGTGGGTTCAATGACACGGCTATACTTACGCAATCTACACAAAAAAACTATTATTACGAATCATATTTGTCTTGAAAACCTACGTGTGTTTTGAAATGTTTAAAGTCTGTTGGGCTTGATGTGGTGCTGCCCAGAATGCATCTCAACCTCGTCCTGAGTGCCTTCTGTGGTGTGGGTGCCACGATCCAGTTTAGCCAACTCGGGTCTCGAAGACTATCAAGATTGTTGACCACGTGCCTACAACACGTGGTGGTGGTGATGGTGGTGGTGATGGTGGTGGTGGTGATGCGTCCAAATATGGGCCAGGCTCAGTCCTCCTTTGCTTCCGAGAGATTGAGTCCATTCGATTTAGTTCACACGGTGTTGTGTTGCTTTTTTTTTACAAATAATATCGCACGTTAACACAGTCAACGTTCATTGTCGCACAATGTCCAGGTACGTGTGCTGTATTTGTTTTACTTTGTGGTGCTTTGGCAATCTCATTTCTCGAATGGACCCCCCCCCCCCTGCTTGCCTGGTTCCTAAGAAAAGTATATCAGCGTAAAATTGACCTTTCTGATCCATTTGAAATAGATGAATCATCTGACTCCTGACCGTACCGTGTAGTATTTCAACTGAAGGTTTATGAAGCTGTAAAAACAAAACAAAAAGATGATTTCAACGCTTAAAATTCAGTGCACAAACACAGTTGCGGTAAGAAATATATACAAACTGTGTGTATATATACACACACACAATCTATATTTACACAATCCCAATAGCAAGAAAACAATAACATTATTTTTAGAGTAGTTGATTGACAATGATTTGGTTCTCACTTTTCATATTTCTAGATTTAGTATGGTCCGAGAGAGTTGGGCAGAGGGGGGTAGTGTGTGTGTGTGCACGTGTGTGTGTGCACATGTGTGTGTGTGCACATATGTGTTTTAGGTGTGAAGCGATGGCGTAATTTGTGATAGCGTGATGAGTTATGAACCCGGCCATCCGAGTTCAAATCCCTGGCACGGCTGATTATATGAACCGGTTCTGGGCCTACCCTAGGTTAACTCGGCCTTAAACGAGAGTCTGTTGTGGTGTGTAAAAATCAGCGCTGGGGAGACAAAGGTGACTTGGTGTCCATGGTACTGACCACACCATTGCGTTGTGTGCAGTACTGGCCTTCATATGTCCTTGGCTAACAGCTCTTGCCCCCTACAGCCCGTATGTCTATACGGGGGATCTTTGGCATTGTTTGTACGTATGTATATGCGTGTGAGAAAATGAGCCTCTGTGTGCGTATGGATGTGTGTGTTGCCCTCCGTGTGTATGGGAAGCCTTTGTAATGAGTACAAAGCGAGGAACACAGACGGATGGGTCTAAGAAAGCTCTCCATTCATTTATGGCTAACCCCGCCATTTATGCAGAGAGACGCTTTCTCGCCTATTTGCCTCGCCTTGTGTGCTGCCTCTTGATTTAATGCATCGGTTTAAAACAAATGTTTTGGATGGGTTTGGTGGTATATGTAAAAACTATTTTTTGTATACCGCGGTATATGTGGGTATGCGCATGCGTCGTGGCCATTCGTGTATTGTGAATAATGCGTTTTGCGTTGTGTCGTTATTACTCGTGCAACTTGTTTTTCCAGGACACACTAACTTTTGAATTTATGAAGCTCATCGGACCGTGAATGGTGTTGCGCTCGCGTTTGTTATGCATTTCAGTATATGAGTTCATCCCGTTTTATAGATGCTCCACTAAAATAAACCGCGACACGTTAAAGAGAAAGACATGTTTTGATGTCAAAGTCTCTGCACGTTGCCCACCAATGCCCATTGCACTTGTTAAATATTTTACGAATCCCTTCTGTAAGATACGGAGCCGTTGGTTTTTCACAATATTGAGAGGAAGGTTAAGACGGCCATTAGCAATAATTTATGCTCTGTATATAGGACTATAAATGGATCATCATGTCTAGTATAACAGGATCTGAAGCATACTCTTTGGTTCTTTCGGTAAAGTCACGTAGGTAAAAAAGTAATGAAGTTTAAAAATAAAATACAAATAAAATAAATAAAATCACGACGTTTAGGGCGCAACACAAGCGCTGGTCATCAGGTGGGACCACCACAGCCAGAAACAACCCATTCCAGCTGTTGCTTACATTCCAGCAGTTAAAATAATAAAAATAAAACATACTAAACTAATTCTCACGACGTTTCGGCCACAACGCAAGCAAGCCGTCCTCAGGTGAAGAACAGGTCTGTCGGGAAGACAGCGTCTGAATGCTTGCGTTGTGGCCGAAACGTCGTGAGAATTGTATTTTATTATGTTTTATTTTTATTATTTTATTATTTGCCTTCTACGTGACTTTACCGAAAGAACCAAGAAGAAGAATCCCTGCAGTCACGAAAGCTTTAAATCGAAATTCCAGCAGTTGCTTCTGGCTGTGGTGGTCCCACCTGATGACGATCGCTTGTGTTGTGCCCGAAACGTCGTGATTTAATTTATTTTATTTTATTTGTATTTTTTCACTTTTATAATTTTTTACCTACGTGACTTTACCGAAAGAACCAAAGAGTATGGATCCTTCCAGTCACGAAAACTTCAAATCTAGAAGGATCTGAAGCAAACCTGTTGACAGCTCAACGACGAAGTGCCTTCTCAGGTGTAAATTTATAGCGGCCAAATACTCTAAATGCATGTTGATTCTAAACGTGGAGGGGAAAAACCAGAGGACCCAGAGAAAAATCCACACAACCACGGGGAGAACATGCAAACTACAAATATGCAGGCGTTAGGGTTGGTATCGAACCGACAATCTCCTGTATTCTAGATTTGAAGCTTTCGTGACTGCAAGGATTCATATTCTTAGGTTTTTCCCGGTAAAGTCACGTAGGTAAAAAATTCAAATTAAATTAATAAAAGTAAAATAATAATAAAATAAAAATAAAAATCACGACGTTTCGGAGGCAACACAAGCTTCCGTCTTCAAATGATAGATTACAAGAGATACCACTCCGTATATATAATGGTTGTATATATACGGAGTGGTATCTCTTGTAATCTCTCACTTACTTGATACAGCTGTCGTGCTGTGACGGTTCCACCTGAAGACGGAAGCTTTTGTTGCCTCCGAAACGTCGTGATTTTAATTTTAATTGTATTTTATTTTACTTTTATTAATTTTAATTTAATCTCCTGTATACCAGGCGAGGCAGATAACATCTCGCCACCTAGGGAGCCCTGCCATGTTCAAAGTGTCTTATACGTTTTTGGTGTTGAATAAAGTGGCTTGCATTGTAATGATTGAATTAATGAAACCCTTGTAGTTGGAACAAGATAAACTAATTTAAGACACTATTTTCTATCATTAGTTTCACTTGCTGTGGTGCATGCACAGGAATCGTGCTTTGCGGATGGCACAAATTAATGAGACGAAATGGCAAAGCTGCACCGACACCCCAAGACCTGCGTTCGGTTTAAGTACAATCACAGAAGCATTGTTCGGTGACATTACAATTAACCTCATGATTGAAATGCATTGCGAAATGACTCGATGACAATTGTAATCTGCTCCAGGTCCTGATTGCACGTAGAAAAAAACCTCAATATTCATTGATGACCTGAACAAGAGTTGTTTGTCCGCTTTATTTATTTGCACGAGCCTTTAGCCAAATGGCCCTGGAATGCACCCACTCTCATGAGCACTCGGAAGCAAAAGGGGGGGGGGGTCCTGGTGAGCACTTGGATTGGTGACCAACCACAATCACTTTGGTTTTGCCAGGTGTTGTAGGCGTGGGACATCGAGGTGTGGCCAGTGGATGCCATTGCTGCATGTCCCCCCCTCACTCGCTAGCATGTGGATTTTTCTCCAAACATCCCAGATTTTTTCTTGTTTTCCAGACACACGGATGACATTGGTCAAACGTCCCAATGCCGGGCCATGCTGAAATTTAAGTCTTTGTCTCAAACGTGGCTTCCCTGGGTAAATAAATGGAATCGTAATGATGCGCGAGTCTTGACTCCCGCGCGAACGTCGGCTCGAGAAGATTGGTTACCGCGTCACCCCAAACATCATCGCTCAATTCACACAGGAGCTGCATCGCCGAGTGCGTCTCCCGCGTGACCGTATTAAGGGGGATTTGCTTCCTAGCTACGTGTCCTGGAAATATTGCGGATACTCTACACAATGGCGACTCCTGACTCCAGAAATTAGATTAGTGATTTAGCACTGTGGACGTTTAACAATGCACACATCGTGCCTGAACTGTAATCTCATCACCCAGCCTCTGGTCAAACTTGCCGAAATTCTCCCAATCCCATCGGATCATGAAAGTCGAGTGGATCTGAGCCTTGGGCGGGTGACCGCCAGGGCTTGCCAGGTTATTGTAAGCTTGCCTGCGATTGGTCGGTTGGGTGACCTCGGACAAAAAAAAATATTCCATGAGAAACGAAGTCCTGTTTTTTTTATTGTATACACACACGCACGTCGCCGCATGCGCATATAAAAATACGACCGCAAAATAAACCATCTTGGTTTCGTCCTCCCTTGGACCCTTTCGACGCAAATCATCAAGCTGCCGTTTCATCAGCGGCCTCGGAGTGTCCTCAGTTTTGTTCTTGTTAAGCACTGGGCAAAGAGAGGACGTTGTCCCGCAAGTGATAACAAACCTTGGTCTCGGGGAAGGCAGATAAACGATGAGCACAGCCTCTCTCTATCTCCTATCGCATTATCTGTATCTCAAAGCCCTTGTCTCTTGACTGTATCTCCAAGCAGCAGCATTGAGATTAACACGTTGGGACAATCGTTAACCACAGCATTCTGTGTGGGGGAGCGGTAGTGTAGCGGTTAGCGCGCTGCGCTATGAACCCGGTGACCCGAGTTCGATTCCCGCTCACCGCCAACACCAGCGACGATTATCTGAACTGGTCAATGGGCATCCCCTAGGTCGACTCTGCCTCAAATTAATACCTGGTGCGGTGTGTACACATCGCTGCTGGGGGGCCAAAGGCGGCCTGGCGTGGTGTTGGACACCCACCCGCTCATGCGCCGTGGCGGCCTTCATAGGTGCTCGCTAACAGCACTTGCCCCAACAGTCTGTTACAGGCTGCATGGGGAATCTTTGTCTTTATAAAACACTAAGAGCTTGACCATTGCATTCTCTGCCTTATATATTTCTGCGAGAGTGGGTTTTACAATTTTGGGAGTTTGAAGATAATATTCATCTGATGCCGTTCGCTTATTACTTCCCGCAGTAGGTTTTTTTTCTCCCTGATGTAGCCACAGAGAAAACGATTAAGGCCCGGGCCGCTCCTTTGCGTCTTGTATAAAATTTTAATACATTTTAAAGAATGTTTAGCGCCACTGTGAGGGCACTGTGGAGACCCGTCAAGCAGTGTGGCCAAATGAAAAACTGTACGTTAGAATTTCGATTTAAAGCTTTCGTGACTGCAGGGATTCATCTTCTTGGTTCTTTCGGTAAAGTCACGTAGAAGGGAAGTAATAAAATAATAAAAATTAAACATAATAAAATAATTCTCACGACGTTTCGGCCACAACGCAAGCAGCCGTCCTCAGGTGAAGAACAGGTCTGTCTCTATTTAAGCTGGGAGGGAGGAGTGCTAGTCGCATTCCTGCATTTCCCATAAATATGCTAAATTCCTCTTCATATGCAAATTATTTTGTCAAGGCGCTCTTCCTCCTCCCTCCCAGCTTAAATAGACGCTCCAAACCTAGGACGTGTCATTCAGACTCTGTCTTATCGACAGACATGTTCTTCACCTGAGGACGGCTGCTTGCGTTGTGGCCGAAACGTCGTGAGAATTATTTTATTATGTTTTATTTTTATTATTTTATTATTTCCCTTCTACGTGACTTTACCGAAAGAACCAAGAAGATGTACGTTAGAAATTTGACGAGACATGCGCAAGCATGTGCGTGCGTGTGCCTGTCTGTCTGTTGTCATGTACATCTGTCAACATTCCCATCTCTCTGTCTCGCTCTCTCTTTCTTCCCGTTGTCCTTATGTAACCGTTTCACCATTTGGTCTTTGGAGATGCATTGACTTTATATAGGTGACTACTACTATACAACCACATGTATATAGGCATTCTGAAGCATTTGCTTTTGGTGTCGTGGGGGGATGGGTGGGTGGGGTGGGGGCGTGGGTGGGTGGGTGGGGTGCGAGGGCTAAATTATAAACCTTTTTTGCTGTACTGCTTTATATGAGTCACCTCATCGTGAAAGTCAGTGTCAGATGAACACAATTATCTCAATATCATGCTGAGGTTAGGAGTGCGTGGCGAAACACCTGGCATGAAAACTTAATCAAGTCCTGACTTTAACATGTGCGGAGTTTTTTTTTATCTCTCGGCATTTTAATGTGTCTGCCGCCTCCTGGCAAGAGACATTTACATGATTGGACATATGCCAGTAAATGCTGCTCCATCTTGGCGTCGAGAATGGCAAGGCGTGAATGGCCTGTCGATTTTGGCCTGTCCATCACCGGCATTTCCCCGCTTTTACAGAAAGCACGCTTGACTGAGCCTTAATTGTTGTATCATGCACTCTTATTTAACCCTCCATTTCTTCTACTCATCATCATACTACTCCACCCGTCAACAAATGACCTCCTTTGATCTCAAACTACTTCTAAAAAAGAGCTGTACATTTTTTGCAACAAAAAACCTCACCGGTTTGTACTCTTAAGCCATTGACGTGGTCCCCATGGGTTTTGGCAAAGTTCAATGTGAAAGCGTGTGGCCCACGTGTGCGCACTGCATGTAGCTTGGCATAGGTGAAGGTGGTGAGGCCCTGCAAAATCTCTTGTTTGCTCGCACCACCGCTGGCAGAATGGCCTCCACTAGGTGCTCCGTTAAAGCCCCACTCGAGGGTGTTTTGGCCTACTTCACATTGGCCGGATGTCTGGGAAGAGGAAGGGATTTATATTCTTAGGTTTTTTCGGTAAAGTCACGTAGGTGCTTTTATAAATTTTTTACCTACGTGACTTTACCGAAAGAACCTAAGAATATCAATCCTTGCAGTCACGAAAGCTTCAAATCTAGGAAGGGATTTACCCACACTTTAGCCCACCACGCTCGACCTGACATTCGTCAAGACACGACGATAATGCAACTTTCAACGAGCACAGACTTTGCTTGCTGTCAAAGAGAGAGGGAACGCCTCGGAGGCACGAGACGGCGCACACGAGCGGGAAGGCTTAGTAGCCAGGCGGTGAGCTACCTATTGGCCAGGCTCTGCAGCCCTCTATATGTTAAGATGTTTTCAGCCAATTAGCGAGTGATACGTGTGGTTTACCCATTTATATTGCCCGGTGGACAAACTTGTTTTACCATCTCCACTGCTACGCTAGGAGATGGGATCTAAGCAGCGACCTCTGGATTGTAGCTCCTGTATGCTCGCCGTTACACCACGGGCTGTTATGTCACACTGCAGTGGCATATAAATGTGCAGGGGTTAGCAGCCCGCCGGGGTCAGATTCACGTGCGCTTTGAGATTTTTGTTGTTGTTGTGACGCACAGCCGCCCCCGCCGCCCCGATCGCTCTACACGAGAATAAATTCCACGTAATTATTTTTAATATACTGCATGCGCTGTAATCGGAGCAGATAATGGGGAAAGTAAATGTTGCTTTTCCAATTATTTTGTCTGACAAGAAGAAATAGGGCAGTGATCGCAGGCCCACGTTTGTTCTCCGGTTTGATTCAATTTTACAAAGAGGCGATGACTCACAATGGATTTGCGCATCTTGCAATTTTTTTTGTCCCTACAAAAAGCACTGCCCCGCACTGAACAAGGACACAAAAATCAATGTTTATAATTGAAAATTCAGTGTTGATCTATGGTCTTAAGAAATAACACTTGTGAACATATACTGCTATCTACCCTAATGTATCTGTAAACCAGCAATATTCTGTCGTGGCACTTGCGATTTAGCAGATAATTCAAGTTGTTACGGGTGCCCGTGTCGGCACACACGATACAGCCGTTGGCTCTGAATTAATGGTTTTCAAGTTATACGATTTAGACTCCAGCTCCGTGATAATAGTGAACTATATTAAGCCCAAATAAACACCCACCGCTAAATTGTGGCCAAATTAATTTAACCGTTTGGTTATTCCTGTACCGCATTACTCTAAAGAGTTTCACTTTAATGGCATAGTATTTAACCACATTTACAATTGCACAAAATATGCCTTCTAACAATTTTTTTTATTGTTATATGGGTTAATGGTATAGCCCTGCAATTCCTCGCTTACACCACTGATGGCACAAAGCGCTTCCACTCGAGGGAGCTCTATAGAGGCCCTCTAGAACATATTTTGGCCTACTCTTCCAGGCTGGCCAGGCATATAGGAAGATGTGGGAGCGGCCACACTTCACCTCACCACGTGTGAACTGCCAATAGACTCACTGGGACGTACTCATTTCTACTGCTGGGTGTCTGTCTACTTATATGTCTGTCTATATGTTTCTGGTTCTGTGCTTTATCTCTCTCTCAAATTTAGCATTCTCAGGAAGAATGTAATCAACCAGGTAGGGTGTTGACTGTTATGTTATCCGACTCTCTGTTGTATTACATTCCATTTCTAAATATACTAGATTTGTGTTTCTATTTAATTTATACCTGATGATGATTGCTTGTGTTGCAATCGAAACGTCGTATGCTAGTATTTAATTTATTATTTTATATTTATACGTGACTTTACCGAAAGAACAAAAGAGTAGAGGCTGTGATATTTAAGAAACCTGCCCTTTGTTCCAACTGCCTCGCCAGGAGATTGATCCAGTGATGTTTGCATTGCAAGCGCAGTAGTGCAATCACTGTCACACAACAGCAGCAGCAGCAGCATCCGGTACCATGTGCATAATTATTAATCTGTACGGTTTTCGCTCGTTCACGAACTTGCTATCCGCGATTTTGGCTTTCCGTAAATCGCATCTGGAACGCTGTACGACTGCATCGAGAGAGAGAAAGTGATGACAGAGAAAGTGATGTGCATCGTCATCATTATTTAAGGCAAGGCAATTTCCAAACTATTTCATAGTTTAATATTAATTAACTTTATTTTTATTGTAACCAATTTTTCTTTTGTGGTGTCATCATTTTCATCTAATTAAGTGCTTATGTATTTATGTAAGGTGATTTAATTAAAAAGGTTTTCGTGGGCCAATATAATTTTCCATGAAATGTGGTATTCACAGGAATCTCCGGAACGCATACCCCTCGCGGACATCGAGGGAATATTGTTGTATGCACCTTGTGTTTTTTTTACTGCCTTGAGAGAATACGCTGAAAATACATGGGCGTCGAACACTGTACAGTAATGCGATTTTCGCATGCATGTATGCATGTTGAACTTCCTTTCTCGCCGTGCTTGGCCAACCATCGCTGCCGTGCCCGCGAAAGTCTCATAGGTTTGCAGCGTAAGCCCGTTGATGTGCGTGTGTCCCAGTGCCTGTTGAATAGAAAGAGTGAACCGAGAGCATCAGCACTGTTTACACTCGCTGGCCTAACTTAGTATTGCTGTGAGTCACGGGGGGGTAGGCGGCATGGCAGCTCTTGCGATTCTCAAACGGAGTAAGTGATAGGCACCTAATACGGTGGGTAGCTGAGTGGTAATAAGGAATGTTGACTTGGATATTTGTTCAATTACTCTCTAACAATATTTATAGAGTAATCAATCCACTGCCGAGTTGAAGATCTTCCGACACAGTTTCGGTTGTGGCGGAGGTGTTTGACCATACTTTACCACACCGGTCAGCCGGTTGGTGAATGGGGGGGGGCGGCTGGGCACCGATTGAGACGTTACTCAGCGCTGAATTTAGCTGCGGTTGGGAAGCAAACCCAAGTCACTGGGTTCGCGGGGCACTGCGTTGACTGCTGAGCCATCATGCCTCTTACTTAGTTAATATAGTAGTTGTAGTTTCATTGTAACGATTTCACCAACCTATGTCTTGTACAAGGACACAACTAAGTGCACGGGTGTGTGTGTGTATATATAGTTGTAAAGTAATATATAAAGTTTAAAAGTCGCCTGACTCTGGTTGGGCGAGACAGTTTAAGCCTCGCTCTCGCAAAAAAAAAACTAAATTTAGGGGCAAGTTTGGGATGCCCGGCGTTGGTAACAGATGCCGTGCACGTGCCTGGGCCACTATTTTGACTGTGGGGCTAAACATCGCTCTCCAAAAAACGTGCGTCATTGGACACGGAAACTCCCAGAGGGGGTTAACGGGATCCATAATAATGATAAAAAAAAAATCATTGTAATAAAAAAAATAGATCATGATGAATCCAGAAATGTCTGTTTCTAATCCTGGTCTATTAACAGGCGCGGTCGGCCAAACATTTGAATGTGTGTGTGTGTGTGTGTATAATACGTGGCGTTTAAATTGCGTTTCGAAATTAAGCGCGGCGTTCCTGTAGTGCGTTTATTATTTTTAACAAAATCGCCGTTCGCGGTGAGACTTGCAATAATGCTTTCGGTTGTCGGCAGCGGTTGTCCAAATGGATAGTCTCATCCCTGTCATAGGAATGAGAAATTTCCACCACTGGCTCAGGGCTGTAAGCAGGACATGAGCGCTGCCTTGATGCTCATTTGACCAATGCGTCACGTTAACTTTTGGAGAGAATAAACACGTCTCCCCGGAAGAAAGTGAAATGCAGATTCTCTAATCGACTTTCCCCAATTGTGGAGATGACCTGCACAGATTTAGATGCATGTACACAATATGTATTACTACAGTACCACGATAAAAACACAAAAGACAAAGATCCCCGCTATAGCCTTAATAGACTGTTGGGGCAAGTGCTGTTAATGAGCACTAAATGAAGGCCTTTACTGTGGCACATTCGGGGTGGCCAGCACCACGCCCGACCGACTTTCTATCCCCAGTGGTGATGTTTGCACACAGCACCAGGTACTCATTTTAGGCTGAGTCGACCCAGGGGAGGCCCATGATTGGTTCAGATAATGATCACCGGTGTTGGCTACGAGCGGGAATCGAACTCGGGTCGCCAGGTTCATAGCACAGCGTGCTAACCGCTACACTACCGCTCCACATGATAAAAAAAAACACGTACGCACAAATAGATAAAGAAGTGGAAATCATTCCTCACGCCACATGCATAACATACAGGCGGCTAAATACAGTTTCGTGTCTGCCTAGGATTATTTAGTACTGCGGGTCACAAGTTCAATCCTGCACAGACGAGAGCTTTTCCCAAGGCACTTTAAATAATCTGCTGCCCATTCTTGTTCAGCTAATGCCTGCTGTGCATGTGTGGCAAGGCGGTGGAGAACTCGTGTTGCCACTTCACCAGTGTTATTTGTCGTTTGCGTGCGGATGTTAACGCCGCTGTTGTGCTTGCAGTCGGGCGATAAAATTCCCACGATGCAACGGTCGCCCCCCCCCCCTCCCCAACCTTTGAGTCGGCTTGCGAGCAAGATACTTGTGTAAATGACAGTAGAGTCGGCCTGCAGTGCGAATGGACTAGTGGCCACGGGAAGTAATGACCGGGGAGTCAGCTTGTAGTACCAAATGGGGACTGGTGGTTACGGGAGGTAATGACAGGGGAGTCAGCTTGCAGTGCGAATAGACTAGTGGCCTCAGGAGGTAATGACAGGGGAGTCTGCTTGCAGTACGAAGGGACTGGTGGCTACGGGAATGATCGAGAATAGGAGCATGGCCAGGTGACGGAAGAGGACGGTGGAGTCTGCCGGTAGAGCGAGCGGTCTAGCGCAGGTTTGTAGAGTCGGGTATATTGCACGTACGTGTATACTCTGCATGCGCGTACACACGACATTTTAATTGTTTGGTGAAACAATCGATTTGTGATGCTGCATTGGTATCGGTGCACAATCACACGTAACAAAGTTGCACCCAAATTCGTCTGACACTGCCCTAAAGAGTATTATGCATAAAAGGTTTTGGGCAAATAGCCCTTCATGGCAGAGAGAGAGAGGCCAATTGAAAAAGAGTTGAGAGACTGCACGAATTGCCTTTTAAGAACGTTTATTGGTTATTTTAAAACCCTTATGTCTATTGTGTCAAATTAAGGCTTACAGTATTCAGAAAACATTTACTCTGTAAAATAATACAACCTCTTATTTGATTGTCCCTAATAGAATATTTGCAAAGCAACCATTGTGTCTTCTGCTCCTCAACTCTGCCGTTTTATTGACCGGGCCCCCCTCATTGACTCTGCCGCCTCCACTTGCCAAATTGCGTTCAAAGTCCGGGACACGTCGATAGCGCATGGCATCCAATCGCTGGCACCGCCACGAGCATCCGTCTGGGCCCTTGCTGTCTGCATCGATTAGGCAAGCAAACATCACCTGGTCACCGTCTGTGCATCTTGCGATCCCTCTGTGCCTACTCCACCTGCCTGCCCTTTGACCCACATGAACATGCCCCAATCGGTGCCGCATTAGTCTCTCTCTCGAGTCTCTCGTCAAACTGACCTGAGCTTTATAGCCCTATTTCAGAAGCGACCTGGCCACAAATGATAGCTCAACGAAGTGGCTTCTCTGGTGCAAATTGATAGCAGACAGATACTTTGAACGCACATTGATTCAAAGTGAGGAGGGAAAAACCAGAGGACCCGGAGAAAATCCACACGACCACATGGAGAACCCTGAAATCTCTAAATATACGGGCGTCAGAGTCGGGATAGAACCTTCGACCTCCTGCATGCCAAGCAGGGGGAGATAACGTCTTGCTGCATGTCTTACTCCGTATAACCAGTTGTTAAACGAAGTAAAAATAGTTGTTCGTTTTAACTTTGTTCGAGCTTTGAAATTCGTCCGTCACGTTTACTAATGAGCTCTGGAATATCCGAGACCGATGGCAATGTAGCTTTTGTCGTGATCGAGCACGAGTGGAGGCAAAACAGTCGAGGGAAGGAATTGAATTTACAAAGAGAGGCACGCCCACTACCCCAACTATGTCACAACTACAACAGCCCAAAGCGCTCCCATCAAACTTAATCCGGCCCTCGTTGTTGGCATCGATCGTACAAACAAACATTACCTGGGTATATTCTCTGTGCCTCCTCCATCCGCCTGTATTTTGATCGAGACGTGGGCCCCTGAAGGGAAGCTGTCCTTGGCAGCCATACCACTGCGTGTCCGTGTCCGCTCAAAGAACAAGTATAACCCGTAAAAACAAAGTTTTTCACTTTAAATCCTTTATATGCGTGGCGGCTAGAGTCCTCTCGTCCTCTGGCTTGAGATGGCTGCCACCTATGGGTCAGATGATTGCATGGCACCATTAAGCAATTGGTAATTAAATATAATATTTTTGTCCTAAAAAGTGTAAAATTTTGGAAAAAAATTTCACGAACATTAATTGTCACGCACAACGAGTCTGTGTGCAAAATGTCAGCTCGATTGGATCACGGGAAGTGGGTTAAAAAACGACCGAACGATTTTCACGGTCGTAAGCAAGCAAGCGTGCAAGTGAACTTAATATAAAGGATTTAAAAACTATTTTTATTTTACCAGGTAAGGCCCCCTATGAGCTATATAGCTCATTTGGGCCTTACCTGGCCACAACTTATAGCTTGACGAAGTGGCCTATCATGTGCAAAATTATAGCCGCCAAATACTTGAAATGCAGAGGGAAAAACCGGAGGACCCAGAGAAAATATCACGCAACCTAACGGAGAGAGAGACATGCAGACTCCAAATATTCACGTGTTTGGGTCAGGCTCGAACCCACGACCCTCTGTATATCGGGCAAAGGTGTTAATATCGCGCCAATGGTGGTGACCAAAGTTCCCAGCATCCCTGGTGCTTTACGTTTGTAAAGTTCCTGTCCAGCCCCCCTTCAAGGGGAGGCCACTGACACCATGAACATCTGGCAGCAGTCCTCATTTGTTAGCAATCGTCATCATCTCCCATCTATTGCTGATGTTACCAGGTCATTCATCTCCATCAAATGCTACCTCCTCGGCTTCGTCAGTCCATCTATTTATAAGGTGGCACTCATTACACACGAAGTTCTTGCCACACACGAACTGCAATACCTCGCTGATCTCGTCAAGGAACATCACGTGACCTCCGGTCATCCTCACAGTGGCTTTTTTGGCTGCTGGCCATCGAACAAAGACGGTCACTGCATCCTGCACTTTCGGACGCGCCTTTGCAGTCGTCTGGAACGTTTTTCCTTCCAATATGAGGAAGCCACTGGAGCTATGCACTTTTGAATCATCTCGATTGAAAACTAATTTCTTAAGAGCTGCCTTTTGTGTTTTAGTTTGTTGCCCTTCCACCGCACCTTCGATTTGCACGGTTGGCTCCGTACAGTGCGAAAGAGTTCTACATACATGCATACATCTCCTCCGTGCTCATACTCTGCATCTGTTACCTTTCCACTTGCTTTGGCATTGCTCTTTATAGATTGCTCTTTGGTGGCATTCTTCTGATGGCTACGACGGCATGCGCAGTGTTGCGTATCTGACTGGCTGGTGAACCGGAGCAGGGGCGGATATTTGAATTTACAGAACATCTACAGAAAGTGACAGTTACACCGTACCACAAATACGGCGCTGGCTGTGGGCGGTCAGATTTGTCAGCGCTGATAATGTGATGGTCAGATACGTGAAGTTGTGATTCGACTGGGCTTCACCCACCTGAGTTTTTCATGGTGCAGAGTGGCGGATATTTGTGTTTGTTCCCCCATAGGTTTTAGATGGCCAGTTAAAACTGTCAGGTGACGTCCTGTCGTGCCTACTGACGGATTGAAGAGCGTTGACTTGATCGCCTCTAATTTGTAAACAGAAACAATTAAAACTGGTCTGTGGTGGAAAATTGATCTGTGCTAGCCAACTGTTCCAAATTTCTTGTGGACACAAATTAATTGCTATTTGCACCTTAAAGGTTGTTTATCAAATGAAGTGAGAAACGTTGATGTTGATTTTAATTAGTGGGGAGTTTTTATTTACAGAGTTGAACAGCAATTATGCATGGAATAATTACATCCTTACTGATATTTACTGATATTAATAATACATGGTATCAATAATACATGGTATTATTACATGGTACTCTTCATATTATTAATATCAAGTCATAATAAACAGTAATATATTTTAAGCTTTTTCTACAGGAAATCCTCACTAGGTCTCGGAGTACTGCATTCAAATTTTCGGTCGATTCTCTTTTAAAACATATCCACCGTGTAGCCTTCAAGCACCAATTAAAGCCGGCACAGCACACAAGGGGGTGGGTGGCCAGCACCACCACCGGCGCACATTGTCTGCTCAATGCTGATGTTTATACACCTCACCAGGTCCTCATTCAATCAAGGCTGAGTCGACATAGGGGATGCCTAGGACCAGTTAAGATAGTCGTCATTGATTTTGGCTCTGAGCGGAAATCAAACTCGGGTCACCGGGAACACAGTTCAGTGTGCTCAGCACTACACTCCCACTCCAAATTGTTATTTATACATGCATATATATACACACACACACAAGGGATAATGTCATGGGGTGTTATGGTTAACACAGAGGTCGCCAGTTCAACTTCCCAGCACAGCAGTTGTAACAATGGGGATAGTTTGTTAATTCCTTCCACCTCTGTCCACCCCAGAGTATCAATGGATACACCACTGTTCATCAATGGGCGGGTCGTGTGTGGTGGGGTAAAGCGTGGGTATTCTCACGTCTCTGAAGAGGAGCTGTCTTGACTTCCCTCTAGTGGAGGCTCTTCTGCCCGCAGTGACGCAGCCCGGCACTTGCAGGGCTGCGCCTTTCCCCAAGCAAACAAGCCCACACCTCGCTTAATAAACGCGGTGGCGGTTAATAAAAAATAAGTTGTTTAGAAAGCTGCCCCCCCCCCCTCCCGTAGAGAGCGTTCAGGTCCATTTAAAAAAAACCCATAAATTTTACGTGACAGCCCATCGAGAATGCGACGCGAAATGATTTTGCGTACAGAGAGTTGATGGAAAAATAAACGGGCGAGAACGTACCGAGCGCGTTCCCTGTGGCCCTCGCAGCAACGTCGTCACGGCCGCCTTGCGCGCTGTGCGCGCAAGCTGTCTCCCAGAAATTGACAGGTGCTGGAAATTCGCCGAACGCGTCCTGGCGCTGGCGTTATTGTGACTGGCACGAGAGCGACGGACGATCCATGCGTGTGTGAATCGCGATTGCGTGCGTGAGTGCGCGCCTTTCTAAATGAAAGCTCGAACGCGCAACCTGGATCGTGGACCGGGGCAACGCTATTAACGGCGGGTTCGCTTGCCCCCTTCATTTTTCGCCTTGGTGGGTTGGACGATTATTAAGTGCCATGATGTGTGCTCGTGGTGTAATGGTTGTTGTTGTTGTGGAAGCGGATGTTTGTTAAGCTGCCGGTTAAAATATTCGTGTGTACAGAATATCCGATTTATAAATTGGGGCGTCAAGGTGGCCATCTTATCTCCCTCGCCTGGTATCTAGAACGTCGTGGATAGGATCCCAACCCTGACACGCGCATATTTGGAACTTGCATAATCTCCCCGTGGTCGCGAGAATATTTCTCCCTCCACATTTTTAATCATTTGGTGTATTTGGCTGCTGTAAATTTCCACATGATAAGCCACCACTTGGTTGAAGCTATCATTTGTGATGGCCAGGTTCCTACCAGTAAAAGAGCTACCCAGTGGGCCTTACTTAGTAAATAATAATTTTAAAAATGTGATTTTGACTTAACTTTCGTGATTGCAGGAATTCATATTCTATGGTTCTTTCGGTAAAGTCACGTTGATAGAAAAAATAATAACAATTAAATAATAAAATAAATAAATACATTCTCCTGATGACGATTGCTTGTGTTGCGATCGAAACGTCATGATATTTTTATTATTTAGTATTTACTTTATAGTTTATTTAGGTTAAGCAGCCTTGGAACGCGGCACAAATGAATCGTTTTGCAAACGACAGGGGCCCTTATTGCAGTGACACATCAGCTAGGTTCACCTTACACAAATCCCCAAACCAGTTTTGTGGATCGATTTAACTCAACGCCCCTTCTTCAGGACGTGTCAGTTTATACATATGTGTAAAAACAAGCTAAGATATTATACAACTTGGCCACACGTAGTTCATGGAAAGAACTGCAATGATTGTCTGGAATAAAGTGGCGAGGAAACTGCGTTTTTGATGGTTTCACTCTTGTTACGGATCATCACAATAATAGCCAGAGCCGTCCTTGCAATGCCACCAGCCGTTGCACTGTTACGCTGCTGTAAAGCGCACGGCAAGCATGGCAACAAGTGGGGGTAGCAACCGCATCGGCCACGGTGACCTCTTGATCTTGAAGGGCCAACGAAATAAGCTGGCAATTTCTCAAGTCAGTGAGTGGAAACTGGAAAGAAAGTTGGGCGGTCTCAATCTATTTTCTGGTGGCACAGGTGATGGCGTCTCGAGCAGTAATCTGCCTTCATTGCCGATTTTCATCAAGCAGCAGCAGCAGCAGCTGTTTCTGCCAGCCACCAATGTGTTGCAAGACAAATTCTTTTTTCATTAACGGCTTCTATCATTTTGAGGGATAATGCTGCTGCTGTGGTCTAACGGTCAGCGCACTGGACTTGCAATCCAGAGGTGGCCTGTTCGATTCAACCTCTAGACGCGTCAGTTGAAATAATGGTTGCAAGTTTTTTTTTAATCCCCCCCCCCGACCCCACCACCTCAGTCCACCCAGCAGTGTTAATGGATACTCCCCAGCTCTTCCCAGTGTGGAAGAGGAAACCAAAATACCCTCCAGAGGGGGGGGGGGGGGGTATCTAGAGGTCCCTCTCTAGTGGAGAGGCCCGTTCCGCCAACAGTGGAGCGAGCAGGCAATTGCGGGGCTGCGCCGTTACCACCTTCATCACGGTGGCATTGCAGCAGAGTTGCGGCTCACCAGAGTAGCTCCATAATGCTGACTAATCGTAGTAATCAATACACTGTACAGGTTCCCCTCGCTTTGTGCGTGTCAGGCTTGTGCGAATTTCGCGCTGTATATGCATGTGGTTAACTTATATTTTTAACCCTAAATTCACTCCATGTGGATTTTAATTCACTCCAATGCGGCTATGCGGACAGACTTGGGACAACATTGTGTTAACGTTGTGTTCTGTGTGTGTGCACTGTGTGCACTGTGTGTGTGCACGGTGTGCACTGTATGTGTGTGTGTGTACTCAGCAGGCTGCCATCTCCTCGTCCGGTTTCGCCTTGTGCTCCATTCATTTTTTTTTGCAACACATCTACTACTGCTGCTACCACCGTGTAGAGTGAGAGAGGGGGGGCTGTAATTGCCTCCTGTGCCATCTAACGACGCTGTGTTTTGTCTTGCAGTGAACAAGCACCGGCCATGGCTGGAGGACGTCTACCATGGCGTGCTCAAGGAGACGGAGCAGATCGTCATGATGGAGCTTCCCCTCATCGCCCTCGACAAGGACGCTCCGCTGCCCTACGCCGGTGAGACCTCCAGCCCAGCACGAGATTGGGTGGGGGAGGGGGGGTTGTGGTGGGCCTAGGGTGGTAGGGGGGAAGGTGGGTGGGATGAATAAATCACAGGGGGCAAACAACACTGGAGAATCGATGCACAACCGAAGCTCTGTAATGTCTGCTTCTGCGGGCCGCTCTACGAGAGATCTGATTGGATGCTCGTTCTCGTGACGTTCTCTGCCGATGGCAAGATCTGGGGTGTGTAGGAGGGGGGGTGCAGCGGGAATAACCTACAAGCGTCATTGGCTACCATGGGCCCCCGTTGAGTCGATGTTTAGTGATTTTCTCGTGGCACGCGAGCGATCTAATATTTCCCATGGCTTAAAGTATTTTCTGGCATCTGTTGTTGTAATAATAATTGCTACCCCCCCCCCCTCTTCTCTGGGAAAATTGACACAATGAGATGTGAATGCGGTGGCATTTGGGTGAGCTCATGTTTTGCATGAGGAAAAGTAAACAGTGAACAAATTAAGCCATATGGGGAGCGTCTCTCACACGTACAAGCCGTTGCTCGTTTAAATGCGATGTCTCGGTGGACGGCGTTCAACCCTTAACTCCCCTCACGACTCCATGCATCATCATAAATTTCGATTTAAAGCTTTCGTGACTGCAGGGATTCATCTTCTTGGTTCTTTCGGTAAAGTCACGTAGAAGGGAAGTAATAAAATAATAAAAATTAAACATAATAAAATAATTATCACGGCTGCTTGCGTTGTGGCCGAAACGTCGTGAGAATTATTTTATCATGTTTTATTTTTATTATTTTATTGCATCATCATAACTTGCTTTCGCAAATCGATTTAAAGAGTCAATTGATTCATATGTTGCTCCCTTCACGGTGCTAAATTGGCATTCGTTGTCCGCTACATTTTTGTGCACACTGAAAATATTCACGTTCCTCGGAACATGAGAGCACACGCCGTCTTGCACACTTTCAGCCGTCCACGCGTTTCCTCGCTACGTGAATCGTCCAAATTCCAGATCGCGATTTGATTTGGGGAAAATCGGCCGTTGTTATTTGCTTCCCTTTACGGTACTTCCGGAATCTCCTAAGTGACCGCTCGGTTTATCTGAACCTGCTCGCAACGGCACAACCAATGTGCAGGAATTCAAAAAGAATTCTCGCCCGTAGACCGCAAATCGGTGCAAGCATCGCGAGGTGCAAGAATCGGTTCTCGTCAATTAATTGATTGGCCGTCACACGCCCCCACACGCACACACACACACTGGTCTTTGCTGTGCACCTAAATAAATCCATTCATTAGTCAACCACAGGCCTGGCTCAGGACCCTCCTGCTCGGTCAAAGCTTGCAAGCGATCGCTGCAATTCTCAGGATACATCGGCATCGCTTCCCTGCCTTCGTATTTGTTCACGGTTTGCCATAACAATGTGAAGTGCAGAGGGGGGCGGGGGGGGGCAGCAACAACACGGTTAGAATCTTCTATTGCATGAGGAGTGGGTTCCAGGACGAGTAAAGAAATGTGTTTTCAATCTAGATTTAAGTGAAGTCACATAGAAGGGAAGTAATAAAAGAAGTAATAAAATAATAAAAATAAAACATATTTTTACTTTTATTATTTTATTACTTCCCTTCTATGTGACTTTACCGAAAGAACCAAGAAGATGAATCCCTGCAGTCACGAAAGCTTTAAATCGAATTTTAGATTTAAGCGGCTTCCTAATATTCGGAAGGAAGAGCGTTCCAGACGGCCGCAGAAGCGCATCTGAAAACGCCACGATGCAGTAACCGTCTTTGTTCGATGGCCAGCAGCCAAAAGCCGCTGCCAGAATGACCGGAGTTTGCCTGGAAGTTGATGCTCCTTGACGAGATCAGCAATGCATTGTGGTTCTTTTGTGGCGAGCACTTTATACATACCACGTATGAAGCCACACGTTTTGCCAGCTGTGAACTAGGAGGATGGGGAAGAGAAAGAGGGGAAAGAATATGAAAGGATACAACAAGAGGGAAATGAAAATAGTAAGGTGGATGTCAGGATGAGATCACAAGATGGGGAGGGAGGTCGAATGTAGAGCGAATCATTGAAATGGGAACCAAGTCACAAAGAATATATCTTTTTCTAATACATCAAATGTTGTTCCACTATGGCAAGCCCTTTCACAGCCGTATGTTTTACGAAGCAGTGCTCGGTTCCAAGGGGATTTGAGTGTCTTAGGATTAGTTGGAAATGCCCTCGGCTGTACAGTGTGTCCTGAAGATTAGGATTAGACCATGACAACACATATCTGGGTGGAGTATATTTCATTGTCGGTGAACACCCCGCTGTGCCGTAAGATTGATATTATTAAAAAAAAATCCGTTTTATAAGTAAGTCAAGTTTAAAATATTGTTCGTAATTCTCACGAGATGCCCCCAATGATGGGCATTTCTCTGATACGAGGGAGGTCTTGGGTTTTCAAGAAATTCGATGCGAATTTATCTCCGCTTTCGTAGCCATGCCGATCTGTCTCATGATTTTATTTCTGTATTGTTACGCATATTGTCATCGTCATTTATTTCTTAAGTAGGCCAGCAATGAATGGAAAATGTACCAAGCACACAGCATTTGCAGAGGAAATTCACATTGATTTGTGTCCGTATACAAGTGGCCGGAGATATGCAATTTAATATTCAATATAGTTCTCTCCTTCTTGAATCATTAACATTTCTAGCAATTGGAGTCTGAGGGCTGCAGGACATTCGGACACGACCCTGGCTGCACATTTACCGCCAGAAGCATGCTTTCCTGCGTCACGTATTACTGTTTATCTGGCTTCCAAACTGCAATCTCAATGTTCGTTTTTACATTCACCTCCTGCGGCACATAATCAAGCCTGTGTACATGTATATATGTCTGCGTGTTGAACTTCTTTCGCATCGTACCTAGCCAACCGTGCAAATCGGAGGTGCCCATCCGAGGTACGTATACATGTAGCCACGGGGAGAGTTTTGTGTTCCGATTCCAAACCATTCTAAACGCACGGAGTGGCACTGAGGGGTGGGGGAGGGGGGTGGCAGCACTTTGTTTAGCGCCAAGAGCCGGGTAGAGACCTCGATATCTGAACTGGTCTTGTACCCCGACGCTTCAGCAACCCACGCTCACAGACGGCGTGATGAAGCGTGGTCAAACAACTCCTGCAGACATCATGGCGTGAGGGAGGCCTTCATCCGGAAGCAGTTTGGCAAATGGCTGAATAATTTGCAAAGTGTTTTTATTTTTAAGCAACTGTCTTCCATGGGTCCACCCAATGCCACAGACGGGTGTTGCAGTCACCCAACAGGTGCACTTTTGTCTGTTGTTGCTGCTGCTGCGTGCAGTGCATCGCACTGCTTTTTACCTCCTCCACATTGCATAATCGGAAAACACGCTCGTAGCTGCGCGTGATTTGCATCTTAATGAGTGGGCTATGTGCATCTTTAATGTCCTGAAGTCTTTCTTGAGCCAATTTCTTGCGATCCATTTACAATCTGTGGGATAATGCTTCCCCCCCCCCCACCCCATCTAAAACTAATGTTTGAAGTTAGTTTTGCTGCACGATGCGTATAATACGTAAGCAGGGGTCTGGGGAAATCACTACAAGACAGCGCAGTTACAACGTATCGCTCGCTCCTGCCACACGAACGGGGTTTCCAGCGCAAATGTTCCGGCTCCTGGGAGTGGTGTCTGAAAGTGTAGACTTTGGACTCTGGTTATGCTCTTGGGTCTGTGACTTGAAAGGTGTCTCTCCTAATCTTGAAATAATCAGACACATGTAAAAAAAAATACTTTAAAATATTGTTGTCCTTGAAAAATAAGGTTAAGCGAGCCATAAGCACCCATCAATTGTCAATTATTTGGCAATGATTTGCAAAACCACCAAGGATAAAAAATGTTATGCGATTGCAAAATATTCGTTTGGGTTGATGGGATAAAAAAAAAATGCCTGGCGAGGAATCTGTCTAGACACATCCTGTTAGGCTTACACTTTTCAAAGTGATATTAAATTACTGAATTATAAGCAATTCAACAGATGGGTATTGCAGCAGTCACAGACTTGCCTGTACTCTGTGGGCCCTTGATTGGACCCACTCCCCCATGTCTCACGGGCAAAGAGGGCATGCATACACTTGCACCAATAAATGAGCCCGACTATTATTGCTTCTGAAAAGCATTCCCTTGTAACATTGTTTTGCCAACCGCAAGACGTGCGTGCGATTAGCACGGTTGGCTATGTGAAAGAAGTTCAACGTGCATACATTCATCCATTCACTGACCCACTCGCTGACCAAATCACCTCGGTTGGCTACATACGGTGTGAAAGAAGTTCAACATACATATGTACCCACTCGCTGACCGACTCACGGTTGCATATGTACGGTGCGAAAAGTTCAACACGTACATACACGCACGCACTCGCTGATCCACTCACAGTTGGCTACGTACGGTGTGAAAGAAGTTTAACATGCATACTCACCCACTCACTGACCGACTCACTGACCCAGCCATGACGGTTGGCTATGTATGGTGTGAAAGAAGTTCAACATACATATATGCATACATAGGTGCCGGACCTGCGGACACGTAATGCAATAACGTACGCGATGCTCGGCCTCAGCCAGACGATAGTTGCTTATTTTTGCGAGCGCAGTCGTAATGATGTTGTTAGGCAAAGCGGTGATGCGCGTTGAGCACAGGTAACGGTTGTAAGGCAGTCGGAGAACACATTAGCGTTATCTGCTGCTGTCGAGCGAGAATTTTATACGCGCGAAGTTCATACGCTTTGCCAAAAAATGGGCAGGAAATGCATTGCTTTGAAGGCGAAACTGCCATTTGACAGTACACAGTTTGTAGAAAATATATTATCCTGTCAAATGGCAGCTTTTCTTTTTAGGATGTAAAAAAAAACATTACCGCTCTGCAATTGTGGCATCCATTCTCATTTTAAAATCTTCGTTAGGTAACCATTTGGTTCAGAATGTATATAATACAGTTAATAACCAGCAAGGTGCTATTATTAGGGCTTTCAATTTTCCCAGCCATCAGAGTAATCTGTGCAGCGCAGGCCGTGTGAAGATGAAAAATGCATTGGGGCATTTAATCAACGTCGCGTCATCCTTCCTCCAGAGCTTGCTGAATCTGACAACGCAGTGGTTAACGTAATGGGATTTAGAATATATTTTCCAAACGGTTTCATTACCGGTTCTACATTTCATTCTTAAATTGAGAAAATCTCTTATTTCTGGTCGGGGCATCATTTTGGGAGTCGTCGTCGGGGCCAGGACGGTTTATATTTGTAACGCGGTTGTTCGTGTGTGGCTCCATTTAACGTGCTGCGAAACAGCTGATGATTCGGCTGTGTTGGCACAAGAGGAAAATAAAGGCCTAATTTTAGTGGGTACAAGTATGGAAGCGGGGTCAAGACAGGTCAAAGCTGTATTTGCCTACATGACGATGGGTTCTCGACAGTCCTGAGTCGTTTCATAGCCTCCAACAAGAGGAGAGCAACCTCACAGAAAGATAGTTTTGAAAAAAAATAGTTCAACAGTCCCAAGTGTATTGGCAAGACAGAGGAGCGGGTTGTTGTTGTTGTTGTTTTTATCAAAACTGGAATATTTTCAAGCCCAAATATGTAATTCGGATCATGGCCGGTATATTTTTTGTGTTTGAGCCACTCGAGTTACATCCCTTTCTAGCCATGGAAGTTGTCAGGACGCAAGTGTTCTGTCGGCTTTGCACAGCGGAAATTATATACAACAACATACAATGAATGCAGCTTTTACGATCATCCACACGTGAAGGGGAAAAAGATTTGAGTATAGAAAGAGAAGAGATAATCACAACAGTCCCAATTCTGTGCTCTACTTACATCCAAATTGTCAGACATGTCATAACTTTTTTTCACGTTGCAGTATATTTATTTCTGAAACTGTCAGTGATGCAATTGCCAAACCGACTTCAAACCCCCCCCCCCCCTAAAATCACTGCCGCCGTTAAGCTTTCTCATTACCGCACGTGGAAATTTATTATAAAAAAAAAAAACTCTTAGGCATGAACACCGATTTTAAGTGGCCACTTATGTACGCTCATTTACCATGAGCATTTACGGTGTTCTCAATTACACGTTGCATGATTAAGTCACCTGATCAGCCTCGGCGCAAGATCATCAGCACCACAATTGGGCACGCTAAATCCACTGCTGGATGAACTGCCTCCCCCACGTTCTTTGCCATCTCTCACGATGTAACAATCCGCCGAGCCAGCACCCGTGCAGCGGCTGATTTTTTTTTTCCATCACTCCATCTCCTCGCTGGTCTTCCTCTTGGGTGCGTTCCATCTCTTGGCGGTGCAGCGTACCTTCATTTATTTACTCCAGCGGCTCGTGTGCCTCCGTGTTCACGAATGTCAACCTGAGAACGCATTCATAACCGCCGGGTCACTTTCTCCATTTTTATTTTTCTGGTCGAGGGAATTTGCACGGAATGGAGTTAAATAATGTCTCTCTTTTCTTTTCGAGCTATTCCGTGATGGCCACTGGACATTCTGGGTGGTCCGACGAGACGATATATTAGCAGCTGTCTCGTGTGGCGTTTGAAAGGGGCTGGGTCCTGTCTTCAAGGAGGGGAGAGCTTTTGATAGAGAGACGAACACTTATTGGCAAATCCACATTGACGAAACAAGCCACAACGGGGAAAATGGACACGTTCCTTTAACGCACGCCAACCGACTGCATAATCAGAAGGCAGGAGTGGATTTTCGGAGTAAGTCAATTTAGCTATGCAGCTCTTTTCAAGGGGTGACCCCAGCCAGCAGATTAAAACCAATAATGAAATTATGTAACGTTTGAATAACAAAATGTCCTCGGTGGCAATTATTCCACTGCTGGATGAAAGTCTCCCCAGGCCCCGTCACCATCTCGTCGGCCTGCGATGTAACAACCCACCGCAATTGCCTTCGTAGACTGCAGAAGCCCCGGACGATGCTTCGATGTTAAATTGCATGATTATCAGGTTGTGTGTGCCGTGTACAGGGTTGCCACCTCGGAGGCACTGCACAACATAACCGGGACGTATCATGGGAAGAAGTAGTACTGTAGAAGAATATCTCTGCAATACCAGAAGGGGGGACGGCTACCTATAATCATACTCTTTGGTTCTTTCGGTAAAGTCACGTAGGTAGAAAATAAAATAAATGGCGACGTTTTGATCGCAACACAAGCGGCGGAAAAAATATAATCCAGCAGTGGAACTGCTAAACCAGCGAGAGAGCAGTTGCCTATAATGTCGTGTGTGCGATTGCCGTACACAACTGACCAAACTGAGACTTAATGTCCCGGGGAAAAACGTACAGATTTCTAAGGACAGCTGCTGGATCCAAGGGCAAAAAAACCCCAGAACAGGTGGCTACTCTAGTCCCATGCCGTCAATCTTCTTGCCGTGGCACGGTGGACCATACACCTTGGTGCCCCGCACAATAGCCACAACTGATAGCAGTGGCATCTGCTTCCAGTGGATAACCGAAGAGTAAAGATGATATCAAGGGCATACTCTTTGGTTCTTTCGGTAAAGTCACGTAGGTTTAAAATAAATCACGACGTTTTGGGCGCAACACAAGCGTTCGTCATCAGGTGTGGGAGCCTTCTTGTCTCGAAGTCTGTTAAAAGCTCTAACAGATGTGTGGAAACCCTCCCCGTAGAGGCGGTTCAAGCTTGGTTTGAAGCTTTCGTGACTGCAGGAATACATACTGTTTGTTTTTTTCGGTAAAGTCACGTAGGTATTCAAATCAAGAATGATATCAAGGCTGAATGTACAGACTCGTTGATTCACTTCAAGCATTTGACCAGTCGCCTCCTTTTCCCTCTTCTATTGCTACTACCATGGTTACTGTTCCACGTGAACTTCGCTCATGGATTCTTAGCACCCAATTTTTATGACTGTCAACAAGATTGACTGTTTCGTCTCATCCACAGTGTTTCAACCAACTGACTGTGTTGAACCACCAAAATTGTCTTCCGTCCCACTGCTCAATTTTGGAATTTTCTCCTCCTCGAATCGTCGATCTCCCCACCCCCCCCCCCCCCCCCCCCCCAGCTCTCGCCATAATGAAATATTGCTCCATTCAAGAAACACGTGACACTTTTTACTACAAAATGAAGAGCGCTGTCCGTTGCTGGCCGCTGGACATTTTCACACCTTTTGGCCTCCTGCGCTCGGCAATTATTTAAAAGAATAAATGACGCCGGGTCAAAGGTTGAACGAAGGTGATGTGTTGTAATCAATGAGCATTTAATTGTGACTCTGTGCTGTCTGGGCTGCACTGGAGAAAAACTAAAACTACTCGACGTTGATAATTGTTTTTTTACCCTTTTATCTGGCAACAAAACTGACACTTTTTTACGAGGAGTCATGTTTGCATAGACCACAATACCTGCAGTCATAATGCAAACAAAAAACACAAATCTGATAATGTATGCACTGTCCTTGAAGTTGGTGTATTGTCTTTGAGTTGTGCGCCATTTGGCGTCATCTCGTCCAACACCTTGTGAGACTAGGCTCGAAGGAAAGCTGTCTCGGGTGTGGACCAATCAACTTCAAGGACAGTGCATACATTATCAGAGTTATGTTTTTGGTTTGCATTATGACTGCAGGTATTGTGGTCTATGCAAACATGACTCCTCGTAAAAAAAGTGTCAGTTTTGTTGCCAGATAAAAGGGTAAAAAAAACAATTATCATATTTTTTACTGGCAAATAAGGTACCAATGGTCTACTCAACGTTTTTTATTTTACCAGGTAAGGCCCACTGAGCTTCAAAGCTCTTTTTAAAAAAGCGACCTTGTCACAAATGATAGCTCATTCAAGTGGCCTATCACGTAGACATTTATATCGGCCAAATACTCTAAACGCGTGTTGATTATAAACAAGGGGAGAGAAAGACACGCGCAAAATTCCAAATATCAAGCGGGCATCAGGTTTGGGATCAAACCCACGACCTCGCGCATACCAGGCGAGGTCGTTACCAACTCGCAACCGTGGCGAGGGGGCGGTCTCAAAGTATTGACCCAGGAGAGGACTCCCCGTCACGCGATGTAACGAGTCTGCGAAAATTACATGAATTGAATGGATTTGGGCCCACGTTTAGTGGCTCTGAGCGACCATATTGCATGCCACAGATTGCAGTGTCAGTTCTCTCGATTCTGTCTCTTGCTCGCCCTCTCTCTCTCTCTCTCTGCCACATGCATTATGCATTTGTACTGAGCCACACATAGCTGATGAGATTAACCCGCAATCATTAACCGTGCCGACAGTGCAGCAAAGTTTTTTTTATTGCTCACAATGATTGCACAGACTCTGCTTAATTTGAACAGTCGTAAGTATCATTCGATATGCATCGCTCTGTATTTGTCGTATCTGTGTGCGGAAATTTCTGTTTATCAGTTTTGACGGCTTGGAAAACTGTCCAACTTCGTGATTCTCAATATTGTCTCTGTTATCACCACGGTTATTATTTTGAATAATATTTAATTCCCTTTTTCATCTCATTTGATGGAATATATATATATATACACCTCGTGGGAGAAGTAAAATGGTTGAGAAGTGTATATTAAAAATAGGTGAGCAGCGGTGAACTGAGTTCATATTGTCAGTCATGGATAACGTCCGTTGCGAGTCCTAGCCCAACCAGTCCAGGGCCCGCATCGTTCACAAACTCGACTGACCAGTCTGGTGAAGTAAGATCAAACAATCTTGCGTTGAAAATGTATGGCATGGGCAGGCTTTAATCCAGCAGTGGATAGCCAAATGGCTATATTGTTCTTTTTTATAATAATGATGACATATTCATGGTTCTTTATATTATTTTCCTTCTACGTGACTTTACCGAAAGAACCATGAATATGAATCCCTATAGTCACGAAAGCTTTAAATCGAAAAATAATGACATTGTTATAAAAGATGTTTTCCGATATTTACTGTAAAATGTCTCCATACATTTGCCTATCAATGGCGCTACACTCACCCTGCCCCATTTTCGTGAGGGGTGTATAAATAAAATTGAATTGCCAAATCGGTTCGCATCTTTATGCACCGGACCGTCATTACGAAAGACAGAATTGCGAATGCGCGCGTGACTACGTCGCATATCCGACGTTGACCGAGCCGTGCGACCGAGCGAGCGATTCCTGGCGCGCGTCTGCAGGCGGCTTTCTGGCGACTGGAGCTTCGCGTTGGTGCTGGGCTAAGCGGGAGACCCCGCGTTGCCCCCGCAGCTTGCGCTCGTAAGTAGCTTAGCAGCGGAGATTCGCGAGTTCGAAGCGCGTGGATTAATGGAAATATAAATGTATATATGCGCTAGCAGTCAAGTATGTCCAAAGGCAGCTTTGGCGTTTCATTAACGCGGTCCAGTGGCGAGATTTTGAGTCATCGGGGGTTCTGTCTCTTCGGTGTGCGATAAAGGACGTGGAGAGAGAAGGCGCTCCACTCGGTGGGTTGAAATTTGTTTTCGCTGCGGAAATACGATCGGCACGAGAGGAAATACGCTCTGCTTTTTCTTTATTTTTATCGCCCCCCCCCCCCCCGCCTTAAGAAATTGATAAATTGGGAATATTTTTGGCGGCCAATGAGCAGGCACCCTCCCCCCCTTAACTTGTATTTAAGAACTTGTATCTTGACTTTACCGAAAGAACTAAGAGTGAATCCTTGCAGTCACGAAAGCTTCAAATCTAGAATTGATACAGTAAATCTAGCTGTGACGGTACCACCTGATGACGGAGACTTGTGTTGCCTCTGAAACGTCGTGATTTATTATTTTAATTTATTTCAATTATTACTTTTATTTATTTTCATTTTAATTTTTTACCTACGTGACTTTACCGAAAAAAACCTAAGAGTATGAATCCTTGCAGTAACGAAAGCTTCAAATCTAGAGTCGGGCACCCAAAGTCACCTTCCGCGAGCGGGGCGCACTTTCTACATGCGTTTAACCGTCGCGTTCATCACGGTCCACTGTGGTGGACTGTGATAATTATGCAGTTGGGACCGCACGTGTGTGTCGCGTATGACATTATGGGAAACGTCTTCGGCACCGTTGAAGGCTTCTCCGACTCGTAAAGTCACCTTGCACCAACGATAAAAACTTTAAATGTTTTAACAATTTCTGCATGACACACGTCAAGTTGCGTTTCCACTCATTTCAGTGTCGGGTGGTGCACGCATCCTGTTTGCAGCCCCGAGTCAATTGTGGACATTCCACATTCCTATGGCAGAGACGGCGGAGAGTTTTCTATGTAACGACCACTCCCGATGGCCACACCAAGTGGGTACATATTTTATTGACCCTGGTGGAATAAAGAGCCCACTTCATCACCAAGCTGGATGGGAACTTTCTGATTGCGAGCAGCAACACACATGCTCTAACGTAATTGTTCTGAACAATAAATGTATCCATAATTTTGGCCAGGATATAGTCTTTGAATTTTTTGTTTTAACACACACTCTAAAAAAATGCAAAAAGCAGCACGGAGAGATGCATGCTTTTAGAATTGCAATGAGAGACGGACAGAGCAACACAAGATACCGGTAACATACGCAGGCTACGTATATCATTCTTTCTAACTCTTCTGAAAAGTAATTGGCCTTGGATAGGACTCGTCTAGAGATGGAGTGGCAGCCGAGGAATGGAACGCATTGGAGAGGACATCCAGCAGAGAGATGGAGCGATGGCATCACCTCGTGTGTACGTGCTCGGTGGATGGTTACATCGCAGGATCACGAGAGGTAGCGATAGCTTGCGGAGGCCTTCAACCAGCAGCGGGATGGATCATGACTGCTGGTGATGATGACGATGGTGGGAGCATAGGACTCCCATTTCATGAAATCGGGAGTTCAAATTTTGTTCAAGGTTGACCTGTTAGGCCAATAAAATGAGCACCATCTGGCGAGCACCATTTGTTAGATGGCTAAAAGTGGTTGACCTCTTGACAGACTGGGCACTGCAGTAGAATCATGGGTTGAACAAGACATTGATTAATTGATTAATGTAAATGTTTTAGCTCACGGTAAATAGATTGAATTGGGTGTGTAATATGCATTTTTTATAATTATCTGTTGAATGTCATGGGTTTACGTCACCCCTGCATTCTCGAGATGCTCTCCAATCGAATGAAATATATTTTTTTATAATTTTGCTTGCTCAAGCCGCTGTTGGCAGAAGATCCCTCCTTGATAGGAATCTCTAGACAGCCCTTCTTTCGAGGGCATTTGTCCTTCCCTTCCACGGTGGCCAAATGTCTTTAAAAAGCATAAGAGTTAATCTTTGGTTCTTTCGGTAAAGTCTCGTAGGAAGAAATAAAATTAATTTTATTTACTTTTACTACGTGACTTTACCGAAAGAACCAATTTTCATTCCTGCAGTCACGAAATCTTCAAATCAGGCATAGGAGTACCCACATTTTATCCCACCGCATGGAACCTGGCAATCGACCGACTGTGGCATACCCAATTATGCTGCTGGGTGGACAGTGGTAGTGGGATTTTATAAACATTTCTCCGTAGCTTCAACTGCCATGCCAAGAGATGGAGTCGAACTGAGGGCCTCGAGATGGCGAGTCCAGTGATGACCATTCCACCCTAGGGAGCAGCTCTCCTCCTCCAAATGTTAAATTTCCACCAGCGGCCAAAGACCGCCAACGAATGAAAAGCGTGACCCCACACAGGTCATCATGGCGCAGAGACAATTACACTTTGGTTCACGTCACTTTTAAGTCAAATTATTTGTGTTTTTTGTCATTGTGATCACGGAGCCCCCCTTGAGGCTTTTCAGTGAAGCGCGTTCAACCTTGCCACATCTCATCCCCGGTGAGGATAAGGGGGGGGGCATGGAGAGCCGCGGACGTCCCACCGAACAAATGGAACGACAGCAACCCCATCGGCTGTGTTGGTGAACGGCAGGCGAGATGATTACCGTCGATATGGTTTTCATTCCACGAATCACGTGTCCCACCCCCTCTCCCCCCAAAAAACAAAAGAAATTGGCGATGTGTCACAAACAGCTCGCGAGCGTTCGGCACACTTCATTGAACTCGCGTGGCTTCAGACCTCAGATGGTCTCCGGATTCTCCCTTTCGCTGGGCACCAATAAACGCGCGGCTCCCTTTTAGTGTGATATTTCAAGATGGCTTCTCACGGCGCAGAAGCAGTTTCACGATATTGATTCGCCGTGATTTCGCGCGCACGTCTGAAATTATTACATCGAGAGAGGGTTTTTGTTCACCCTCACCACCCCTCCCCTCCCCCCAATTGCTTTTCTTTTCATTGCTTTGTCCGTACCTGCTGGGCAATTCAAATTTGACAGGGAAATCTCAATTTATGTCAGCGATCTCTCTCCCAGTACACACACACACACGTCCCGTTTTTTTTTCTTTTCTCAGGCTCCGAAAGGTTAATGTGTTTTTTTTCTTAAGGCGTTATTCCAAATGAGGTTTGTTGTCATTCCTCACTCCTGGAGGATTTCGCTTCCAGAGAATTGGAGACTTCACACATCTGTGCTCGGGTTGTATGCGTGGGCGATTGTGTGTGTGTGTGTAGCGGGAGTGTGTGTATGTATGTTGATCTTTAACATCGTGCGTAGCCAACCGTGCTAATCGGAGGTGCGGGAAAAGGACAACAAAGTAAACACAAAAAGCAGTTCAAAAGAAATGCGTTTTCAATCGAGATTTTAAAAGTGAACAGCTCCCCAGTGGCTTCCTGGTATCGGAAGGAAGAGCATTCCAGACGGCCCCAGAAGCGCATCTGAAAGCGCGTGATGCGATCTTTGTATGATGCCTATCCAAAAGCCACTCCGAAGATGACCGGAGTATGCGTGATAGTTTATGCTCCTTAACGAATTTAACGCTACGAACCCAGTGACTCGCATTCGATTGTCTCCCAACAGCCAACACATGGGACGAATATCTGAACCGGTCCTAGGCCCTCTCCTAGGTCAACTCAGCCTTAAACTGGTACCTCGTACTCGGGAGATAAAGGCGACTTGGGGTGGTACTGGCCACCCACCCCCTCGTGTGCAGTGCCAGCCTTCGTAGGAGGTTGCTAGCAGCATTTGTTCCAATTGTCTATTGAGGCTATATGGGAGATTTTTGTCTCTTATAGATAATAGATATCACAAGTTGCCACAGAAGCTATTAAACGTCTGTCACATTTCTGACTTGAGCTGCGCCATTGTAAAATAAAGTACCAGAGATATGAGAGGGCTCTCATTCTTTCTGCTTCTATTGTTCCGGATGGGTCAGAAAATGTCAGGAGAAAAAACAATCCATAGTCCCGATTTGAACGAATTCAATATTTGCAGAACAGCTGCAGTGCCCAGCACTTGGCAGGGAAAGCAGTAATGAGTGGATTAAATTAGCGGTCATCTTGGCCCATCCATGTGGACAGATAACTCCTGTACATTCATGAATTACTGAACAGGGCCTCACCTTGGCCACGGATATAATTATGCGTGGGTCAACGTCAAAGTGAGGGATTTTCCCGCTCGTGCGAGTGTCGCACCGGTGCTTGTCCTCCCGTCTACAGCCCTGGGCCACCGGTGGAAAATTCCACGTTGCTCTGGTGAGCGGGCGAAACTATTCCCATAGGACGGGGGGGAGGGGGGTGGGGGGGCTCGGAAACCTGCGGTTCCGGAGCCGCACGCGGCGCTCCTAAGGGCCCAAGGCTTTGTGTGACATTATTTATTAAGGTGCCACCGTGTCTCGCATGCATTGTTGCTCGTAGGACAAACCGCTGTTGGCTTCCCCAAACAAAAGTGGTACTTATTTAATCGACCCTCCCCCACCCCCAGAGAGATGATGGCCTGGATCGACGACCAATCGGGATTTGAGCTCCGCAGTCCTTGTGACTGCGAACCGCTCGCTCGACCGCTGAACTACCTCGGTGCACGATGGTAAAAGTTAGGGCTTTGTGATGATCATAATAATACCTCATGGGACCTTCCTTGACAGTCTCAGAACATGTTTGTTTGCATGTTCACCACAAGCATATGTGAATAATGCAGACATGATTTCTTGCAAAAGGTTTCAGTTTGGTGTTTTACCATCTTGACACCTGCTTTATTGCCAGAAAGGGTGAAACCTATTATATAATAATAATGCCGTCAAGCCTGAACCGTTACGGCTCGTCACACATTCAGCACTTGGTTGTAGCAGAAATAATTATTCTTAGCCGGTATGGAATTCAAACCAATGTGCATATAATGAAAACGGTGATGTACTGTCGAGTCAAGGTGGATTCAATCGCACTACCTCCCCCCCTTACGACACTCGCCAGAATTTTAATGAATTATCACAATCCAGGGTTGCGAAATTGTTCATTTTCAACATTGTGGCGAACATATTGGTCTCTAGTGGCTGTGGGGTTCATAAGAACCTATAGCGTAGAACCCATGCCAATGTAAGAGGATCTGTCTTCCTAGTGCAATTGGGTGCCTGTTTCGTGAGATTGGGAATCTATATTCGTGGATAAATCAATGCAATCAATGGATAAATCAATCAATGCAAATCAATGCATCACGACAGCCCTGGTGCGGAGTACACCGTGCCACAATCCTATGTATCTGTGCCTCTGGTGGCTGCGTCCCGATGTGATTCGTGTTCGCGGTAGTAGGGCTTAACTTCAGCTCTGTCTGACCCGCAGAATATTTCCACATCCTGCACACCGCATCCAGTATCCATCTCGCTACGACCGACTTCCCATCGTGTGCCACAAGTGACCCGGAAATATATTCAGTGGAAAATAAAGCCCTGACCCATGGTGGGCTTATTTAAAATATGTAGATAAAAACAATGTTTATGCAGTGCTTTGTACTACATCTATACCATTGCTTTAGTATAATTGGTTTTGCCTCATTAAACCGATTTACATGAGATAATTTCAGTTGAATCACCAAAATAAACACGCCATTTTAACTTGTGTGTGGATTTAAACGGACATAATTGCAGTAATTTTTATTTGTGTCTACATTAATTACGAGCCTTGGAAAAAGAAATCTGCGGCCGGGAAATCGCGCATCCTTCTGCATTTAAGTGGCGGCAAGTGCTTCGGAATTTGAATCCGATTGGATTCCTTGCGAATCACTTATTCGGGTGCCTGTGGTTTCCACCTTTTTAAAAGGAGTGTGCGATGGGTGCTGTTTCTCCTCCTCTGTGGACCCAGAGGTCACTTAAAGGGATATCGGAGGCTAGGGGTGAAACCTTTCCTGGTTTGCTCCAAGGACGCGCACCCTAAATTTTGATTTAAAGCTTTCGTGACTGCAGGGATTCATCTTCTTGGTTCTTTCGGTAAAGTCACGTAGAAGGGACTTTACCGAAAGAACCAAGAAGACGCGCGCCCTCTTTTGGGGGTAGCAGCTATCCTGGGAAATCTGTACATTTAGACCGGGGACATCCACTTCTGGTTTTGCCAGTTGCATAATAACACACAACTTCAGAGGAAAGCATTTCAGAATCTGAATCTTTACTCAGGCTGGAGGAATCCAATGGGCTATGAAGCTCTTTTTAACAGATGTCCAGTATGACATTTACACACAGATCTCCCCACTTGTGCTATCGTTCCCACGATATGCTGTGATTTACTTGCTGGCAGCCCTACTCCGATGTAGTTCTGCGATATCCAGATGTAGTTGTTCGGCAGGCCATACTCTAAACACCAACCCTGCAGTGGATATCCAAATGGGTGCTTCGTCTCGTTACTGGACCGCAAGCAAATTATAGTCGGGATAAAAGTGGGTGGATATGACAATCGAAAATTTTATATATATTTTTTTTTTACCCTTTACCATTATGAGACGTCTTACAAGTTGGTGGGTGGGTCCCGTTAACTGCTGAATCTCAGAACACGCAAGCGGTTCAGCGTAAATTTTATTTGGAGGCATAGCGCCGCTGTTTTTAAAGACATTCTGCTCACCGCAGAGAACTGTAGCGACACGACCACACTCTACGATACCCTGCGTCAAACTGTGCCACACGTCCTCCCGCATAACCTTGTGGGAGCCTCGGTAGCCATACAGTTATTTAATTTAAATGTTCTTCCAGTTCCTGATGTACACGTATGTACACATACGTCATAGGAACGGAATCCGAAGACAAACCGACGAAGTACACGCACGTCATCGGAATGGGAAAGTGTTAAGAAATTTACAAAAAAAAATTAAACGGCACGTGGCGCGCAAAAAAACAAGTACAAAAGAACGTGGAGAGTAGAGACGGAGAAAGTAGGTGTGTGCGATGGGGCGAGCGTAGAAGGGGAGTGAGTGTGGGGGCAGGGATGTGAAAGAGATACGAGCCAAAGAAGGGGGCAGTTTCGGTTTACTGAGAAAGCGAAAAGGGCTTTGGATGACATGCTAGAATGGCTACGCTGAATGCACACCAATGATCACAGCTCCACAAGCCTAATGCTTGGTGCTTTTTGCCCCTGATGGCTTGCCTGACGAAAGCCCTGCCCAGCCAATAAAGGTTGTGTTGTCTGACCGCCTGGCTCTCTCCTCCGCCTCGGCTCACCATCTCAACACTGCATGGCCCCCTCGCCCTCCTCCTGTTTGATTAATCTATTTTGAAGGAGTCTCGTACGAGACGACGGATAACAATAGTAATCGTCTCCATTATTTTGGTTCATCTACGAAAGCCTCGTTGAGCATCAACGAGTCTTTTTTTTTGTGTGTGTGTGCGTGTTCACGAGAGTCATTGCTTGGGATGTTTGCCCGATTCCCCACGGAGTGTTTCACTCTGGTGAGAGGACACCCGAGTAAGTGGAGAAATGCCGTGGATGTGAAGGAATAATGCAAAGAATAATTGGTGTGTGGATAGGTTACCGAAGTATTTTGCCGCACTGCAATCTATTGACGTCCTCTCTTAGCCTTAGGAGGCTTTGGTGTCTCATGCGCATGATGACATCAGCGAGATTTACCAACCTTGCCTCCAAAGCTCAGGATCATAGGGTTTCATCTCACGTTTTTTTGCTTTGCAGTGGTGGGAATGTGCTAAGGTCAAACGTTAATGGCCATAACATCCACGGTTGTGGGCCACAAGCCTTGTAAAATGTGCCTCGCATGTGGCATCGTGAAACCCTGCCACTCTGATCAGCATGCGCGGCAGCCGAGAGAGGCACGCTGTTGGCGCAGTTGTTACACGTAAATAACGCCCTTGCTCAGTGGAATTATTCATTAATTGCATTGAGATGCACGCGCACAACCTTACTTGCGCCCTCTGAAATTAAGGGGGCCATAATTGTGCGTTCCAGATCAGCGGTTATTGAAACTCCTGGTCTTTAGGCCACAACGCCATCAAGCTCTCCAGTTTCAGTAAATTTGCCATTCCCATGCAAATGAGATTATGTGCATTACGTGTGTCTGGCTGATTGGTGTACATGCGATGCTTGACCCGGTTCGTGATAACCAAAAAACTGGAATGGCCTCGGCCAGCCATTTGCGGCAGATAATATAATTCTCTCTCGCAGCTCGAATACTTTTATCATAAGGTGAAGGTGCAGCCCTGAAAATACTTGGTCATGCCGTCGTGACATGGGAGCTTCCCCTGTTTTTGGCCTAATATTTCACACCAAGCTGGAACGTCTTGGAAGAGGTGGGAATACCCACACTTTACTCAACCGCACGCTCTCTCTCAATCGACTTAACTGCAGCACAGCCATTTATCCCCCGCTGAACAATATCGTCGGGGCTTCATTTTGCGGCGGGTTTGTGTCTGGATCGGCGGCGCAGAAATTATTTCTGCATCCGGCACACCGCGTCCAGTATACCTATCACTCTGGCTGTTTAGTGACGGGGCGGGGGGCACGTTACTCCATTCTACCAGCGAACTGGGGAAAAATGCTTTGCGAGATATTTAAGCCTTGCAAGTACGGTTGTTATAGGGTGCCCAGATATAATAAGATATTTATTTTTTTAAAGGCCATTTTATGGCAGCTCCACAAACCCCGCGCGGAGGAGCCCGTTGTTCGCTTAAACCAGCGGTCGGGAACCTTTTTGACTGGGAGAGCCATAAAAGCCAAATATTTCTAAATATATTTCATTGAGAGCCATGTAGTATTTTTAACGTATAATAAATTAAATTTGTCTTACTTTTAATGCGACTTCTGGTCCACGGGACCCGTGACCCGAGAAATTTTATCTTCAAAACTAATTTCTGTTTACTTTAAAATGACGCAGTATTATTAAGCAATATCACAAGTATTTTAAAATCGGTTCCAAACTGATTTTATTTTAATTTTATTATTATTATTTTTTTCAACTCAAAATTGTCTGGGAGCCATATGCCGTCACCGGAAGAGCCATATATGGCTCGCGAGCCATAGGTTCTCGACCGCTGGCTTTAACGATGGGCGCATGCAATCTCACGTCTTCATCTTGGGAGCATCTGTTTGGAAGCGACCGGTGGCGTCGTTGCGTTTTAATTAAAAACGCAACGCTGCAGCCACAGTTGCTGGGGGCAATGTAAATAAGTGCTGGCTGTGAGAAGCCACTGCCTGCATTTGTAAACCTAATTCTCAATTGATCCGTTTAAGCCATTTTATTATATATATAGTTCGTGTTTTTAATGTACTGTACAGTGCACGACGAAACCAAGCTGCAGACATCGGCATTTTTATTTAAGAAGCTGTTAGAAGCTGATGAGCCCATGAATCTTCTCTTTTTTGAGAGCTGTCGAGCCCCAGATGCTTCGCAATAACGGAAACTCGCTAAGGTACTAGGATATCATGAGCAATTATGTGTACACTCAAACGAAACGACATAATCTCAAAGCTCTCTAAATGTGATAGAGACCGAAATAACATCGTGACTTGGGCTGACATTTTTCAATTTTTCAAAAGAACTCGACACACTCGTCCAACAACGCGTTCTTAAAATAACAAGTGTATATTGATCATCGTCAACGTTTGGCCAAGCATCTTTTTCCCTCCGGTTTTCAATTAGCTCTGGGTTTTCGCTGACTTTGCGGACGAGAAAATATAAAGCACCCTGCGGAAATGAGATACTTTATGGCCTCATCAAGCTTTAATTGGTGTGTACGTCAAGCCATGGAAGGTAGCGTCGATGATTCACGGTATCCTCGGCGTGTAACGGCACAGCGGAACATCGATTTATCTCTGCCCACATTGCACCGTGGGGATAGAGCGGTGGTGCAGCGGTTTGGCGCACCTCGCTGTGAATCCAGCGACGAGAGTTTGAATCCGAGCCGTGGCTAAACGGCAGTGGCGAGTGATGTCCTAACCAACGTCGCGCTAACTCGAGCGGCGAAGTGTGGTCTACAATTCTAGATTTTAAGCTTTCGTGACTGCAAGGATTCATGTTCTTAGGTTTTTTCGGTAAAGTCACGTAGGTAAAAAATGCTAATTCATTTAAAGTAAATTTTTTATTTAAATTTTTTATTTTTAAAAATAAAAATATATATTTTATTTTATGATATTATTTTATTTTTATATTACTTTTATTAATTTTAATTTTTTACCTACGTGACTTTACCGAAAAACCTAAGAATATATGGTCTAACAACCCCCGCAACCGACACCGGACGGGGAGGATTTTAACCAGCATTGGACTGACACAGACCTGACAATTAATTTATTAATATTATTATTGTAATGCTCTTAAGCAACAATTGCAATGTCAGGTGGCTTTTAGTTTTGTTTTTGTGTCTGTGCAATTAAAATATATTGAACAAAATAATGAACGTGTGCACATTGTGAACGGCAGTACAAATGGGTGCAACCACAGACGGTCGATCGGCGGGTTGGGTTTGGTGGAGTCGAGCGTCGATATTTCCACCGGTCCTGAGACATTCGGCCAGCGTGGAAGAATTAGGAGTCAAAATACCCTTGTTTTTTTGGAAGCGATTGTTTTTTTATTGTTGTCGTGGTTCAAGATCCGAGGTTACAGATCAACAGACCTTCTTAAAGTGGGGGCTTCTCTAAAGCTCCATCCATCGGAGGCCTTTCTGCCAGCGGCAGCGCGTGTAAGTAATTGCAGGTCTTGCACATTTACCGGGGTTGAAGGTTGTCCCTGGTGTGGACCAATCGGTTTCAAAGACAAGACAATGCATATGTTATCGATCGCACCACAAGCAACCGTCATCAGGTGAGAAACACAGCCGACAACTGCTGTGTTTCTCACCTGATGACGGTTGCTTGTGTTGCGATCGAAACATCGTGATCTATTACTTTTCTATCTACGTGATTCTACCGAAAGAACCAAATTGTATGGATTCCTGCAGTCACGAAAGCTTCAAATCAAGGTTATCACAGCATGTTTTTTTTGCATATCCACAAGTCCTGTGTGTGGTTAATGCAGACATGAGTCCATGCAAAAGGTTTCTATTGGGTTTTTGAACATCTTAACACCTGTTTTTATTGCCAGTAAGGGTGCAGCCTATTCTTATTTTTTCATACTTTGATACTGGCAAAAAAAGTCCCATTTTAGTTTAGTTTTTTTTTTAAGGCGTGCTTCATTGTTTAAAACTAGGTCGGCCGACCAATCCTCGAGCCCCTCCTCAATGTGTCGGGTGGGTTTTTGTGCAGTGCTAAACCTCTCGCACGTGTAGCAGGTCACCTGTGCCAGTCATTGTTATCCTATTAGATTTCAATCCGTACACCGGCACATTTATTCGGCAAACGAGAGAGAGGTTTGTGAGGTGGGGGTGGCGCGGGGGGGGGGGGGAGTGTTTCACAGCTCAACAGACGTTGGGTTTTTGTGCAAAAAAAATCACTGCGTTCGGGGTCTATCGGCTGTGGTGACAGAAAAGCAGTGGGTGCAAAAAAGAGAGAGATCACATAAATAGAGAGTTTCCATGGCGACGCTTTCAAAGGGGGGGGGGGTGGGGTTAGCGTTTGGTGAAAAAGGCCAACAGGTCTCGCAATGGGACTAGTCCGGCACTAACCTTTCTCTCACAACAATTGCGCATTTTGGGGAGAATTTTATTTGTATGCGTCTCTTTTAAAGAAAAAAAAAATTGTGCAAATGCTTGGGGTTTCGTAGCTGCGCTGAAATGCCGTGGTGTGGGGTTCTTCTGGCTGCGGTCGCTGTTGCCGTTTTTTGCCCCCCCCCCCCCCCCCCACTTCTCCGAGGTGGCTCGCTGGCAATCCGCTCGCTCGCAGTGGGATGAATTTGCGTGGCGGCGCTACGGAAGCGTGATTGGGTTTATGCGTTCGTTGGGCGTCCTGCGGTTCTCCCAGAGCTCAGCCCCGCCGCGTAATGAGCAAATAGACACTCCAGATATTTTCGGCTGCCAGCAAATGGCATGCCTGTCACTCCCGATCGCCTGCGCACCGTCTCTCCTCATCTTTTCCGGCCATTTTGAAGGCGTTCAACCTGCCCCGTGAACTACCAGCTCCGAGGAGCACGCATCGCTGCCCGGCATCGCTGCCCGGCATCGCTGCCCGGCATCGCTGCCCGGCATCGCTGCCCGCATCGCCGGAGTGCCCTTGCAGTTAATGTAATTGCCCTTTCCTTTCTCCCAGAGATGTTTTTCTTTAGTCGTTCCGCAATTCTTCGTACGTAACGCCGTCGCGCTGCCTGCAAACAACGACAGAAAACACCAAACCCCCGTTTAGAAATGTCGCATGTCCACCTCCCTCCCTCCCCCCCCATATGGATTAATTTGCTAGTCACTCAGTTTTGGTGCAAATTCTAACGCTTTTAGAAAGGTTTGCAATACGTCGCCCCGTAACAGTAATGCATACGATTCGTTATTATGCGATTTAATACGCGTAATAAAGTAAAGATTATGAGGGTTGCTGTTGTGAATAATTAGAAGATGATCGTAACAAGCTTTGCTGTTTTGAAACAAATTAGATCATTAAGATAATTGAAGCTAGAGCAACCTAGGAAAAGAGTAATTGCTCATTAGGAAAACGAAGTTCTATTAGATCTCATTTGCTTATTAAAACTCGGGCTATCGCAATTCAATTGCTTGAATTAAAACATTTTCAAGCCTTCTGATCACACACAGGGTGGGAATTTGTTTTATTCCCCTCTCACAATGAATCACCAGACTCCTGCTCCACCACGGCATGGCCTGGTCCATTCATGCGAAGAGCTCAGCGCTGGAGTGAGCATAGTGTGTGTGTGCGTGCGTGCGCACTGCGTTTCGCATTAAAAACCCAGCGATGCATTGGCTCTCAAAGCTGCCAGAACCGTGGCGCTCGCACAAGACACCACTTGTACTTCATCACGGCGCGATCCCATCCGAGCTCCTTTCCACAGTTTTATATATATTTTTTTTGGTTTGGATTGTATGCACGATCTATTCGGTTGCCCCCTTTCAGAAAGTATTTTAAATTTAAACTTTTTTTATTTCACCAGGTAGGGCCCACTGAGCTATATAGCTGTTTTTTTTCAGAAACGACCTTGCCACAAATGATAGCTCGACGCCGTGGCTTATCGCGTGGACATGTATAGCAGCCAAATTCGCTAAACGCTCGTAGATTATTAATGTGAAGTGCGAAAACCTAAAGACCCGGAGAAAATCAACGTGACCACGGGGGGGGAGAGAGACGCATGCAAAGTCCAAATCTACAGGCTTCAGGGTTTGGATCGAACCCACGACCTCCTGTATACCAGGCGACGTAGTTAACATCTCGCCACGGTGGCGCCCAGGGCTGCGGTGCGATATCGCGTAGAGAAAACAATGTGGACGTGTTCCAGTTCTTTGTGCATCTCGAAAATGTTTGGGACAGAGTGAATAACCTAACGCGTAGGATATCTCAGCCAGTATCGTGATTCATTATTGATTTTTGGATTAGGCCGCATTAATAATCTTGCCAAATCTGTGCCATCCACCACCCAGACCGGGCTCGAGCCAGGCTCAGCCGGGCTTGGACCACATCAGTATCAACTCGTACTGATGTTAGCCATGGCCGGGAATCGAACTTTTGCTGATGGGTTCATAGTGCAGCACGCTTAACCATCGTACCACCCCATAAACATGTTGCCATGTTCCCAAACGTAGCCCTATCCTAAGATTTCTGTTATGTCGGTAAATTATTACAACAGCACGCTTTCTGCCGACAGCACTTAGTCATTATAATCAATGCACGCTCACCGGGGAAGTCTGTACATTTCCGGTTCGCAAATTCAATTAAAAATGTTAAACAATGCCCACCAGCCGGGCTAACGTTCATGGGACCCTGTGACCTTTAACGGGTTTTCCACCACAACAAAAAGCAGAAGGATATTTATGTGAATCTGTACACATGGGGGGGAGCGGTGGTGTAGCGGTTAGCGCGCTGCACGACAAACCCGTCGACCCGGGTTCGATTCCCGCTCACGGCAATCGCCAGTGACGATTATCTGAACCGGATCCGGGCCTTCCCGAGGTCGAGTACCTGGTGCGGTGTGTAAACATCGCCACTGGGGCGACGAGGGCGGCCGGGCGTGGTGTTGGCCACCCACCCCCTCGTGTGTTGTGCTGGCCTTCATAGGTGCTCCTCGCTAACAGCACTTGCCCCAACAGTCTATTACAGTTTTAAAGCTTTCGTGACTGCAGGGATTCATCTTCTTGGTTCTTTCGGTAAAGTCGCGTAGAAGGGAAATAATAAAATAATAAAAATAAAACATAATGAAAATTTTCACGACGTTTCGGCCACAACGCAAGCAGCTGTCCTCAGGTGAAAAACAGGTCTGTCGAGAAGGCAGCGTCTGAAATTTTATTTTATTATGTTTTTTTATTTTTTTATTTTTTTTATTTATGATTTATTATTTCCCTTCTACGTGACTTTACCGAAAGAACCAAGAAGATGAGTATTACAGGTTATACGTGTACAATCCAAACAGGCGATTGGGGCAAGTGCTGTTAGTGAGACCCTATGAAGGCCGGAACAGCACACGGATGGGGTGGTGTGGCCTATGCTCAATGCACCCGGCCGCCTTTGTTTCCCCGGTGCCAATGTTTACACATCGCACCAGGTATTTAATTTAAGGCTGAGCCGACCTCGTGAGTGGGAATCGAACTCGGGTCGCTGGCTTCATAGTGCAGTGTGCCACCCACTCCTCTTCCACTCCATACACTATATCTTGCAACATCCACGCACGTGCCAACTATCGTGTAGATAGGATGGGCCAGTGAATGAGTTGCTGCGGGTGAAAGTTGTTCCCATCACAGCTCCTTCGATCTTGTATCGTTCATGGGTTATCGTCTGTGCGAGAGTAGAAATTGCAGTTGATTCTTTTTTGCTCACAACTTATTTCCCCATTTTTAGTAGAGGCCACAAAGCCCTTTCCCGACGTGATTCACTCCTCCAAAGGTAAACGCAACGTCACGCAGCAATGTATCGTCTCGGCGTGTTGCATTTAAAAAAAAGAAAAACTGATCCGTAATCCTGCGACGTGGAAAAACGAACCTAATTTTTTGCGTCGCCTCTCCCGGCTGCGAGCATCTCATTTACATTACGCTGGAGTTTCACCCCCCTCCCCTACCTAACTGCCTTTGCTGATGAATGCGACCTTGGGGACTCCCCCTATCTGGCATTCTGGAGATATGAGCAGTGCGGCAAAGTCCCTCATTATGATTTATTACTGTAACCGCGGGCCGGTTGCTGATTGATTACCCACCTCGTGAATTTTGTACGTCTCAATGCAATTTGATCATTCGCTTACAGACTCGTCCGGCCGTCCATTCGTTCATTCTAGCTTGCTAATTCAATTTGAAGCACAATGTTTCATACAATTATTTGGTGCGTGTGGGTGGAGTGGCGTCCGCAGTGGTTACTGCACGGCACTGTGAGAACCGCCAATTGGAGTTCGACTCCTCGGCTACGGCTACTATCGGTGTATTTACGTACGTTTAACGCCTAGGCTTTCGCAACCAATGTCATCCAAAATATCGTTTTTTGGGGGTTAGAGCATGTACATTTGAATGTGGTGTTAAACCCGCCACCACTCGACGCAGCCAATTAGTAAGGTTTTTCACATAAACAGAACGTGCCAATTTCAATTCTGGCTGCCGCCTGATGATGCCGGTTGTAATTACTGGCAAAGCTTCGTACTCGGATTGTAAATGTCGTGGATTTGCTCTCCAACACACCGGTGTGCTGTGCTAGTAACGAATTGGCCACGTTCTGTGTACGAGACAAACCTTACTAATTGGATGGCTACGTATTTTTATATTTACGCGATCTAACCCAAAAAAAACTGTTATGTACGTATATCGAACTTCTTTCACACCGTACGTAGCCATGCGATGCTCATCTGAGGTGCGGGGGAAGGTCAACAAGCTCGACGCACGGCAGCGTGTAAAATCGTAACCATTTCAGAATCGTAACCTTTATTTAGGCCCGAGGAATCTGATGAGCTCTGAAGTTCTTTTTCACAGATGTCCACCATGGGCGCGTCGGCGAGTTACATTTCTGGGTCCTCACCCCCGAACCTCCTCCCGCACTGAGTAGGCTCGTGAGGCTCTGCGACCCTTCCTCGGCAAGCGATGGTCTGATTCGCGATGGAATCTTTTTCTTCTTGGTTCTTTCAGTAAAGTCACGTAGAAGGGAAGTAATAAAATAATAAAAATAAGACATAATAAAATAATTCTCACTACGTTTCGGCCACAACGCAAGCAGCCGTCCTCAGGTGAAGACCGTTCAGACGCTGTCTCCCCGACAGACCTGGTCTTCACCTGAGGACGGCTGCTTGCGTTGTGGCCGAAACGTAGTGAGAATTTTTTATTATGTCTTATTTTTATTATTTTATTACTTCCCTTCTACGTGGCTTTACCAAAAGAACCAAGAAGATGAATCCCTGCAGTCACGAAAGCTTTAAATCGAGATGGAATCTTTGTCGAACGTTTTTGCTCATATTCAATTTTTTCCACGAATTTGCAAATTGCCGGACATCTGCGGAATACTGCACGTCTGTCGGAAAAAAAGAGCTTTATAGCTTACCGCATTCCTCCAGTATAAATAAATATTCAGATTCTGAAATGGATAAAAATCCACGAAGTCATTTTGTTCGTCCGAAAAGAATGATACCGGTGTGTTTCCCCCCCATGTGAGTACACTGGACTATACGTGTGAATGTGTAAATTGTGCCACGCACAACTGTAGCTCGGACTGCGATTTGAGGGTGGGACCAGAGGAGCGATGAAATGGGCTCGCGTGCGGACGCGAGGTGGATTATTACATCGGAGGATTGCGACAGATGGGTGGTGGTGGGGGGGGGGGTCATCCACCAGTGGATTGACCATGGAAAAGTATAGCAATGATGCAAGCACCAGAATTTGTATTTAACAAGAGAGCTTATTTGATGGGGGCAAAGGAGGTCATCGTAGTCAGGATGAAATGTACCCAAAATTGCAGAAAGCTTTAGGCAGGGAACATTGAGACAAGGATAGATGTTTGGGGGGGGTGGACAGTCATGCGCTCGGCTCAATGTACAATCCCGAACCCTGCATTTCCCATGCTTGTCAAGAGATGCCACAGTGAATTTCGATGTTGGGACTCGTGCGGGAGGGAGGGGGATTATTTATGAGAGGAGTTGAGAGACGGGGATGTGGATTGTGGTGTGGATGCTGACCACACACCCCCCTTGTGTACCTTGCCAGCCTTCATACTCTATAAGAGGGATCCCAGTGTTGTGTGTGTGTGTGTCTGGCCACCCCCACAGCCTCTTGTGCTGTGCCGGCCTTCAAAGGTGCTCCTTGCTATAACAGCACTTGCCCCAACAGCCTCTTAAATGTATATGGGGGATCTTTGTCTTCGTCAGGAGTGGGTGCCGGTACGTTTTGTTTGTATATGCCAGTACACGTGTTGGGTTCAGTGGTGGTCTAGTGGTGTAGTTCACTGCGCTATTAACCCGGTGAGCTGAGTTTGAATCCCTAGGCATCCCCTAGGTTGACTCGAACTTAAATGAATACTTGGCACAGAGGGTTATAAACTTCTCTCCTTGAGGAGACAAAGGCAGCTGGGCGTGGTGGTGACCACACACCCCTCCTTCTTGAGCCATGCCAGCCTTAATAGGTGCTCACCAACAGCACTTGCCCCAACAGTCTACAAGGGCTGGTGGGGCAAGGTTCGGGTTCAGGTGGTGGTTGGTGGTAGGGGGGTAGTCAAAGGCGACTGTCTGTCTTTTTTTAAGCAAAGGTCCTTGAGACGTGGATGTTGATTGAGGCTTGGAGTGTCTTTATGGGGGTGTACGTGTGAAGAGTAGGTGAGTGTATGTGCGTCAATGACAATAACCCCCGTATAGCCTTAACAGACTGTTGGGGCAAGTGCTGCTAGCGAGCGCCTAATGAAGGCCGCTACGGCAATAAGGGGGGTGGGTGGGGTTAGCACCACGCTCGGCCGCCTTTGTCTCCCCGGTGGCGGTGTTTACACACCGCACCAGGTACTCATTTGTTGCCGAGTCGACCTAGGCGAGGCCCAGGCCTAGTTCAGATAATCCTCACTGCCTTTGGCTGTGAGCGGGAATTGAACTTGGGTCACGAGGTTCGTAGCACAGCTCCTGCGCTCCGAACCCAGTGACCTGTGGTATGAGCTGAATTGCATTGTGGGTTGCCTTGGGTGCATGAGGGGGGGGGGGGGTCACTGCGCATGCACAATGTACACGTACGGCCCTTTTGTCAATCCACTGCTTGGGGGTCTCCCCACACCGTACTTCACCACTCTGGTCATTGCGGGTTTGTGAATGCGGGGAGCATAGCCCAGCCGTAGCAGGATACCCTCCACTGCCCACAGCATGGCCCCTGCAGGTCTATAATCACCTCTTGTGCATGGCGGTTGCCTTTCCCCAAGCACTAAGCACGCGCGGTAGCGTCTGTGAGCCGATGAGATTGTGCGTATTGCGGCGGATGGGGGGGGGGCTAAACGCAGTCGCACGCGCGCGGCTCAGACTGCCGTGCCTTAATTGAGATGTAACTGTTGGTGAAATAGGGGGCGGCGGGGGGGGTGCATCGTTATCCGCGCATCCTCGTCGTTGTTGTTGTTGTTGCGCACCGGCAGGACTTGGTGGTGCGCTCAGTGCGTAGGGTGCACAGAGAATTTGACGACAGTGGCGGCGATGGCGCTTAAGTAGAAGAATGACTGCGGCCATTTATAATAGAGGTTTCTTTTTGGGGGGGGGGGTTAGATCGCGCAAATATATAAATGTGTCGTGTCGTTAAACCCGCCACCACCCGACACAGCCGATTATTAGCGAGGTTTAGTCACGCAAACAGAACGTGGCCAATTCGTCACTAGTACAGCACTAACCGGTGTGTTGGAGAGCCAAGCCACGACATTTGCAATCCGAGTACGACGTTTCGCCAGTAATTACAACTAGCTTCATCAGGCGACAGCCAGATTTGTGGAGAAGTCCTCCTGTTTCGTTCCTTAAATAGAAAGGATAGATGTGATGAGGTCACTTGTGAGCTCTTCACGTGTGAAGAGGAGGAGGGGGGGGATTAATGACTATTGGCCGCACGACCCAAACGGCATCCGGTGTCGTTTTGTTCAATTGGCTCGCAGTGCTCGCTCGCATTGGCGGCTTCCCTCGAAATCCGTGGACTTCTCAATCTGACGCGATCTCGCTACTTCATGACGAGGCTCTCTCCTCCTGTGGCGTGGAGCTTGATGGGGGGGGGGGGGGGAGAGCATTCCATGTTTTTGGAATCATTGTAAAACCGGAATTTTACCGACGAGAACGCGGAGCGTAAAACGGAACGGAGGATAAGACTGGACGCACTTTTTCCGCGTGTAGACTTAAACATATTTCACACTAATTGTTCTGTATCTATAAATATGCCTATTTTATTTTGGGGAAATAAGTATGAATGACAGATTGGGGATTTGAAGACCACCGTTTTTATATATACTTGGGTGAGAGAAAGAAACATTTGAAATAAGAATTAAAAATATATATGCTTGTTGATTTGCATGTTGTTGATAAGTCATGAAATTCTGCAAGACCATTGTTTTCCTTTAAGCTTTTCCTTGAATGTCTCCTCATTTTGCTCTTTTAATATGTATTCATATTCTTAGGTTTTTTCGGTAAAAAAGACCTAAGAATATGAATCCTTGCCGTCACGAAAGCTTCAAATCTAGAATCTTTTAATATGTTTTGGTTTTCGACGGAGGACTAACTATAATTTATACTGTATTATTGCAACACCCTCTTTAGTGGCGGCGAGTTCTTACACAAGAAATAAATGGCACGAATTAATCGCTTGTACTTGTCAATGTTGTCTGACTGCTAGATAATTATATATGCTTAGAGGCTCGTGAAGATGTTTTTGTTTCCGCAGTGCGGTCCGCATTGAGAGATGAGAGCCGCGCATACTTTTAACAGTTAAATAAATTGATACAAACTCTAGAAACGAGTTCTGCTGAACAAGGATGAACGGTTTTGGCCACTAGCCCTTCGTCAGCACTTTCTGTAGCAGTTGCGTTTGCCGAGGTGTGCTTCATTCCACCCCCCTCCCTCCCTCATCCAGCTGAAGTCCCCTGCTCGTACTGAGGGTAGTTGGGCAAATTTCTTAAACCCCACCCAACTGCTGTCCACCCAGCAGCACAAATGGGTTCAGCATATTTTCGATTTAAAGCTTTCGTGACTGCAGGGATTCATCTTCTTGGTTCTTTCAGTAAAGTCACGTAGAAGGGAAATAATAAAATAATAAAATATTTCTCACGACGTTTCGGCCACAACGCAAGCAGCCGTCATCAGGTGAAGAACAAGTCTGTTCTGTTTTTATTATTTTATTATTTCCCTTCTACGTGACTTTACCGAAAGAACCAAGAAGAGGGTTCAGCACAGTTACTTTATTTCTCACGATGCATGTGGGGGGGATGAAATGTGGGTACCCTCCTCTATTTCAAGGTATCGTGGACGGCATGCAACTTACTTACTCCGCTTCGCTCCCTGTGGAGCATAAGGAAACGTCGGACAAGCCCACACCATGCCGGGACAGCATGAAAGAGTAGGCCAAATAACCTCTGGAGTGGGGCTCTATAAAATCTAGCTCCCATTAGTAATACCTCTTCTGGCATTGGTAGCATTAGCAAGCCTTTGCAGGCTTTATCTTTACCTTCATCAAATCGTCCATGCATCTAAGTGTGCCTGTTTGTGTGTGTGTGTATAATTAATTAGGGGAGCGGTAGTGTAGTGGTTAGCACGCTGCACTACGAAACTGGCGACCCGGGTTCGATTCCCGCTCACGGCAAACACCAGTGACGATTATCTGAACCGGTCCTGGGCCTCCCCAAGGTCGACTCGGCCTCAAATGAGTACCTGGTGCGATGTGTAAACATCGCCGCTAGGGAGACAAAGGCGGTCGGGCGTGGTGATGGCCACCCACCACCCTCGTGTACCGTTCCGGCCTTCATAGGTGCTCGCTAACAGCACTTGTCCCGACAGTCTGTAAAGGCTACACGGGGGATCTTTGTCTTTGTATTAATATAACGTTTAAAACACTATGTAGCTTTTGACATCGGCGACTTAATGCCTGGCATGAGGAAACGAGTCTCTAAAGGGGCTCATTGTATGCACGTGCTGATTGAAAATTGTGTGTTTGGTTAGCGTGAATTAGTGGCATGCTGATAAGGAGATGACGCTTGCGTTGGAGCGAGATATACGGTCATGAGCCACGAGCATTGTGACTTGAAGTGCGCATTTTGCAGAGTGCACTTAGCGGAATAACGAGGGATAGAAACGCCACACGTGCGCTCGTTGGCTTCTGTAACACTCTCAAAAGGTGCGTTTGTCCCTGGAACTATTTTGGTGGTAATAATGTCACTCATCAAGCCTCGCAATGGCCAGATTTCTATCGGGTAAATATCGTAAAGCAACACAAGTTTATACAAACATTTCCTGAGCAGTAGGTCATTTGTTTAACGGCCGTTGTCGTGACCCCCGTGTTAACGTACATACAGGTGGATTTTAACGCTTTAAACTTTAGTTTGAAAAGCGTAAAAAAGTAATTTAACCAAAAAACTGATCTTAGTCTACTTTCATCTTCTTGGTTCTTTCGGTAAAGTCACGTAGAATGGAAATAATTCACCTGAGGACGGCTGCTTGTGTTGTGGCCGAAACGTCGTGAGAATTACCTGAGGACGGCTGCTTGCGTTGTGGCCGAAACGTCGTGAGAATTATTTTATTATGTTTTATTTTCATTATTTTATTATTTCCCTTCTACGTGACTTTACCGAAAGAACCAAGAAAATAAAGCCCTGCAGTCACGAAAGCTTTAAATCGAAAATTAATCTACTTTTACCTATCGTGAACAGTTGTGTTTTGTTTTTGTAAAGGTTCTCGTAAATATATTCCACCAGCCACTCGGCCCAGAAAGTCTGACAGGCCCTGCAACGTTGAAACGACAGATTACAAACGACGCTCGCCTGTAAGAACGTCTCGAAGACCAACAAAGAGCGAACTGCTCTCCGGGTGAACGCTCGAAACAAATGGTTCCATTATCTCGGTGAGAATGGGGCATGAAAAAAAAAACGGAACTCGAAAACGGCGTCGTAAAAAAGCACGCGGTCTCCAACCCTGCGGATGATGGCAAGTCCCCAATTTGAAATGTACGTCCGTGTGTTGAACTTCTGTCGCAGCGTGCGTAGCCAACCGTGCTAATCGGAGGTGCAGGGAGGGGGGGTTTCGATTTAAAGCTTTCGTGACTGCAGGGATTCATCTTCTTGGTTCTTTCGGTAAAGTCACGTAAGCTTTTGTCAAGGCGCCCTTCCCCCCTCCATCCCAGCTTAAATAGTCGCTCCAAGCCTGGAGTGTGTCATTCAGACTCTGTCTTCGCGACAGACCTGTTCTTCACCTGAGGACGGCTGCTTGCGTTCTGGCCGAAACGTCATGAGAATTATTTTATTATGTTTTATTGTCATTATTTTATTATTTCCATTCTACGTGACTTTACCAAAAGAACCAAGAAGAGGAGGGGGGGTTGTACGACAAACTAAACACAAAAATCAAACCTCGATGGAGTAAAACCCGCGTCCTTCACTAACTCTCAGAGGGACGGAGCTACTTTCGCTTATAAGACATCATCAGTGCGAGGGCTGCCACGCCGCCCACAAGGTGTGGGGGGGAGGGGCGCACTAAAGGTCACCGGGGGGTCACCAGTGGTCCGTGGTCCTTGCAACGAAGAACAATTGTGGAGTAAACAATCGCGTGCTGGCTTAATGAGTCGAACTTGGCAATGCCGTTGCCTGATTTGAACGGCGTTAAGGGAATGACAACAACAACCGGTGGCGTGGGGTTTTTCGGGTTGACGCCGCGTTTTGGTCGATGGCCGACGTTGAGGGAAACGTGGGGCAGCATGTCGGACGACACTCGGGTACATCCCGACAATGCATCAGAAGGCTTTAAACGAGAACGTCCCGACCGCACAGAGTAACACGGACACGGTACGGCCAGCGCAGCTCCCGCAATTGTCACAGGCGACAAATAAAGCGGGACTTTATTGTTAAGTCGTGTCGAATATTTCTGTCGGAATTTCTTTTCTTGGGCATTACTCATTTTACAAGACGCAAAAAAAGATCCCCTGCAAAGGCGTAATAACATACTGCAGGGGCAAGTGCTGTTAGCGAGCACCTATAAGAGCCGGCATTGCACGCGAGGGGGTGGGTGCTCAACACCATGTCTTGTTAGTGGCGATGTTTACACACCACACAAGGTACTCGTTTTAGGCCGAGTCGACCTAGGGGGGAGGCCCATGACCGTTTCAGATAATCATCACTGGTGTTGGCAATGAGCGGGAATCGAACTCTTCGCCAGGTTCATAACAAACAAAGCTAAAGATCCCCCATATAGCCTGTATAGCCTGTAGGGACAAGTGCTGTTAGCGAGCACCTAATGAACGCCGGAACACACACACGCACACAAACACAAATCGTACGTACAATCCAAATGGGTCTGGGTGCTCTCAAACAACAGTAATGATTACAAATAAGTTATTAGTTTTTTTTTGGCACGATGTTCCATAGTTCTTGCTCAATGTGCTGGATGGCGGTGGGGGAGGGGGGACTCCTTGAGTTCAGTGGGTTGAGGTCGGTGCACGAGCACGCGGAGCGAAACGTCGGACTTCCTGCTGAACAACAACGTGCTGAACAGCCTGAAAAGATGTCGGGGGGGGGGAACTGTCGCGCTAAAATCGTGGAAACTTACGCAGTCGGAAAATGAATAAATTTGTTGTTTAGATAGTATGGGGGGGGAATGGGATTTGTTGCACAATGGATGAGTCGTTGATCATGGCGTGCCTCTGTGACGACTGAGAGATGATGGAGTGATTTGGAGACGGTCGCGCCTTGTTGCACACGAGTCCACGTGTTCAGGACATGCTCTCTAATTAACTGACACCGCCGTGTCGGTGGTGGTAGCGTGGCAGCATCTCGGCTTGTCGGTCGCATCTGTCCACGTGGCACACTTGCCTTCATTAGCGACGCGTCACGGTGCGCCAGGCCACCCCGGCTGCATTAACTGCGCTCTCCATCGATAACGATTGCCTTCCAGTCAACTGCCAACAAACCCGCGGGTAAACAAAGTGGAAACAGCCAAACAGTGGCTCGTTATATAAGCAGAAGACCCATTCAAGATGTAGTCGACGTTGCTCATTCCAACAACAACAGCAACAACAATGACGATGAGAGGGATGCTGCCAAAGGTGTGACGGTCGGCTAGCTGCGGACTTGTGGTGCCAGAGGTCGCCGGTTCGATTCGGTCTCCCGACCCGGCGGTTGAGATCTTTGAATTCCCCACTTCTACAATTGGGGTACACCACAGTTGGTCCATCGGCGGGTTCGCGTGTTGGGGGGGGGGGGGGGGGGAGCTCAAATGTGGGCTATTCCCTGAAGCTTTTGCCAGTGTGAGAGAGTAGAGCAAATGCACCCTCGGCAGTTTGATCATGAACAATCCGCAACAATAATAATAATAATAACAGCGAACAACTCTACTGCTGCACCAATAATGTCGTTTTATATTTTTGGACATCCAATATACACAACGTCAACCCCTGATATATTGCACAGTGCTGCGTCCAGCACAACATTTGACATTTAAGGACGGGGGGGGGGGGTGGGGGAGGAATTGATTCCATCAATCGTTGCCGTCCAGGGACCATTAGGCTCGCATTTTTCCGAGCTGGCGGTGGCACGTCTGTGGGCGTGGGCGTGCGGGCTCACGGCTGAGGGCGCAAGCGCGCCAGCTGGGGGCGCGGCGTTCATTGCATCGTCGTGTAGCAGGTAACCAGGTGGTGCGTTTAATCACATTTTGTGGGGGTATTTCATCTGTCATCTCCTTTCGGTGGGGACCAAGAATAGTGGCGATGTTTTATCGCCGTCGATCGCGTGCGTTCGTCCACTGACGGTGACGTTTGCGCCCAAGACCGATGGCCTCTTCTTGAGTGTGGTGGTTTTGGGGGGGGGGGGGGTTTCTTCAACATTTGGCCAGGGTGTAGGGGTTTACCTACATTTTAGCCGGCCGCAAATAATATGGCAGTTCTTGCTGGCATATTGTTTCATAATCGCTGCCAGGGCTTAATTGCATCGCGAGGGAGCTGTTCATGGCTTTGCTCTGGAAATATGTTTTGCTGCCAGCAAACCACAACCTCCCAGTATGCCTCTCGGTATGTACGTTGAACTTTTTTTCGGAACCATACACAGCCAACCGCGTTAATCGGAGGTGCGGGGGAAGGACAACGACCTCGACTCAAAAAGCAGTTCTAAAGAAATTAGTTTACAATCTAGATGATGATTTAAAAGTGCATAGCTCCAGTGGCTTCCGAACATCGGAAGAAGGAACGTTCCAGACGGCCGCAGAAGCGCATCTGAAACGCGCGATGCGGTGACCGTCATTGTTCGGCGGTGAGACGATCACTGCATCGCACACCTTCAGATGCTGTGGCTACTCATCCACTCGTCACAGGCCGCCACCTCCCCAGTCTACGAGTGGTCATCGTCAGTCGCTTGCTCCCCCCGGCCGCAGCTCCGCAGGGGTCCCACGAGACCCTGCCAGGCCGCCCGGTAGTCGTGAGCACGCCACCACGCCGAGCACAGTCCAGGACCCCCCGCGATGATTGCCGTCGGCCTCACGGTCTGCGCCGAGGTCGGCTCCAGCACCGCTACCGGTGATGATGGCGGTGGCGAGATGTTAACTACCTCGCCTGGTATGCGGGAGGTTGTCGTGGGTTCGATCCCGATCCTATTGCCTGCTCTATATTTGGAGTTTGCGTGTCTCTCCCTCTCTGGTTTCGTGGATTTTTCTCCTGGTGCTCCGGTTTTTCCCCACCACGGTTAGAAACGCGTGCGTTTAGGGTGCTTGGCTGCTGCCGTTATTTCCACGTGGTAAGCAGAGTTATGTTTTTTGTTTGCATTATGACTGCAGGTATTGTGGTCTATGCAAGCATGACTCCTCGTAAAAAAGGTGTCAGTTTTGTTGCCAGATAGAAGGGTAAAAAACCAATCATCTTATTGTTTACTGGCAAATGAGGTTCCAATGGTATAAGCCACTTCGTTCAGCCATCATTTGTGGCCAGGTTGCTTCTGAAAAACATCTATATTGCTCAGTGGGCCTTACATGGTAAAATAAAAATAAAAAATAGTATAGCTTAGTTTACAAATAGTTTAGTTTCGTGGTGGTGGTGGTGCGCAGGACTCTGATGCAATCAGGCCCGAGGTGTCTGCCCGGACGACGTGGGTCCTGAGAGGTTGAAGTCTCCTGGCCCCTGACCGTTTTGGTCATCGCCGGGGAGACGCTCTTCGCCAGCGGAGGCTCGGTGTTGGCGATGGCGCGTCGATGAAATGGAGGCGGGAGAGATCCGTCGCAGGCGCCACCGGTCGAACGCGTCCACTTTCCCGCGCAGAGGCGCTGTGAGAAACATCGCTTTTCCCTGCGCCCTGGAACATTTTCAGTTTATGAACTGACTCCATAGCTCTTAACTAAGCGATGTTATAACGGGCACTATGTCAGTGTGGATCTATACGCGTTTAAGTTCAACTTCTATCATCCTTGGCAATGGAAGGTGGGAGTGCTATTGGCAGATCCGATTACCCCGAGTTTGTCCGTGGAAATTACTTCCCGTGTGGCTATTCAAGGATAGATGCAGATAGCGGGATTAATTTTAACGGCCATTTCTGAGTTTCTCCTCCTCTTATCGGTGAGGAACGTGGATGTTGGGATTAATGTCGCTTATCCGTGAAGCCACGGGGCAACTTTTGTGGGTCCCCCCAGGTCACTCTTGCAAACGAGACTCGTCCTGGTTTAAACAAAATAAGCGTGCAACTTGACATTTGACTCGGTTATGCATATGTGGATAATATGGTCAGTTGGCACTGGCAACTAGGTATCTTGCTGCTATCTGTGGAAAAGCGTGGATAGCAAGAAGAATCCATTTTGCGGACTAATATTATTCTCTGACGTTTTATTTAGGACACGGAATGCATGCGCCCATTGGATAGGGCGCTCTCCGATTAGAGCAGCTTCACTATAATCACCGCGGGCCTGTGTGTGTCGACGACATGTGATGCGTACGCGGCGTTGCCGAATGTGTGGGTCTATAAATTGGCAGCAACCCCATCTCATTTTACAGTCGGTTTGGATGTTAATGGGCAAAGGGTTTTTTTTTACTCCTTAAGAAACGTGGACCCCTCCAAATTGCACCGTGGCTTCCGAAGTGTGTGGTGAATCTGTGGGCATGGTGTTGCATTCCCTGCCTGCCCTTCCACCCCAACCTAGTGCCCCCTACCCATGCACCATCCTTTTTTTATTCTTTCCCACAGCCTGGCACGAGTTTGGCAAATTGCCCAAGACATTAGATTCCTTGTGGCAATAAATCTTTTCAGGACCCGGGATGGCTTCCCACTGCCCCCCCCTCCCAGCCGCTCCCGTACGTACTGACGCGGCGTGACAGAATTTCTCCCGCGAATTGCTAATGATAGCAATTGTTTACATCGGTGAAATGGCCTCCATGTATTTACGGGTTGATTCGGTTGAATGCGCCATCTTTTAGTCAACCTTGAGGTGCTCGTGATTTTATCATTGTGATACATTTTTTGTGGTTATTGTCCGAATCGTAATTTTGCTTGCAATGTGGTGCAAGCCAGGTTCTTGCGGGAGGGCGGAGTGGTGCCTATGTTGCTGCGCGACCAAAGGTTGTGACTAGAATTAAATTCCCAGGGCAGCCCTGCAGTTTCTTGTTCAAGCCACTGCTGGTGGAAGTGCCTACTCATCCACAAAGGCCAGATGGGTGTATATATACTATATATATGAAGTGCACTGCAATGATTAATGGTGATGACAGAGGTGGTGGTATTGGTGATGATGACAATGATGACGATGATGATGATATTACACTGATGATGATCGTGATGATAGAGGTAACAGCATCGACGACCACGACGACAACTATGACAGCAGCAGCAATGGTAATGAATCCCTCATCTCTGTTGCCCGCATGCGTGTCCCGACCATTCAGGAGAGATATGCGGTTTCCGCGTAAGTGGAGCGGGCGACATCCCCTTCGAGGTGGTGCTGGTGGACGGGCAGAGCGGTGAGGGCCTTGTGAGGGCCACTCACCCGCTGGGTTGTCCATCGCGAGGGCCCGGCGACGCCGACACCACCAACAAGGCTCGCCGTGACTACACGTTCTCCGTGCAGGCCTACGACTGTGGTGAGGGCCCGGACGGAACCGGCCAGAAGAAGTCGCGCAAGTGAGTCACCACCCCTCCCCCCCCATCTCGGTCACGGTGCCACAGAAGCGAGCCGCGGTGGCGAGATGTTGACTCCCTCGCCTGGTATGCAGGAGGTCATGACTCAGGTTGTTTTGGGTTAGATAGTATAAATAAACATTCTGATTCCGTTATTTACACGGAGGGAATCTGGTGAGCTATAAAGCTCTTTTTCACAGGTGTCCAGTATGGGCGGGTAAGAACGTTACAACAACAAACAGTACAAAAACATGAGAGTAGTGCAAAGTATAAGAAAGGTAAACAAAGACACAAACACATAAAACTAAACCATGTCGTTAACCCACCACCATCCGGTACAGCCAATTAGCGAGGTTTGCCACGTAAAACAGAACGTGCCAATTTGTTACTACTTCAGCACGCCGATGTGGTTGTAAAGTGAAACCACAACATTTACAATTTGAATGACGTGACATTTCGCTGGTGATTACCACCAGCTTCATCAGGTGATTAGCCAGAATTGTGAAGATGTCTTTCCTGTTCTAGATTTGAAGCTTGATGCAGCAAATCTGGCTGTAACGGTCCCACCTGATGACGGAGACTTGTGTTGCCTCCGAAACGTCGTGATTTTTATTGTTTTATTTTTATTTCATTTTTTACCTACGTGACTTTACCGAAAGTACTAAGAGTATGTCTTTCCTGTATCCGCTCTTAAATAGAGTGAAGGTGTGATGGCATCACTGTGAGCCTATTAGGTGCAAAGATCAGAGGTGTGTTAATGTAATCATATAATGTATTATGTTCATGTGAGAATATGCAGTACCTATTTATACAGGAGAGGTCATAAGTTCGATCCCGACCCTGACGCCTGTATATTTTGAGTTTGCATGTTCTCCCTGTGGTCGCGTGGATTTTTCTCCAGGTCTTTCGGTTTTTCCTTTCACATTTAGAATCAACGTGCGTTTAGAGTATCAGGCTGCTATAAATTTCCACATGACAAGCCACTTCGTTGGGATATCATTTTTGTTCAGGTCCCTTCTGAAAAAGAGCCTTATAGCTCCGTGGGCCTTACCTGGTCAATAAGTATAACCCGTAAAAACAAAGTTTTTCACTCTAAATCCTTTATATGCGTGGCGGCTAGAGTCCTCTCGTCCTCTGGCTTGAGATGGCTGCCACCTATGGGTCAGATGATTGTCTGCCAGTATTAAGCAATTGGTAATTAGATATTTAATTTGTTTTCCCTAAACAGTGTAAAAATTTTCACGAACATTAATTGTCTCGCACAACGAGTCTGTGTGCAAAATGTCAGCTCGATTGGATCACGGGAAGTGGGTTAAAAAACGACCGAAAGATTTGCACGGTCGCAAGCAAGCAAGCAAGCACGCAAGCAAGCAAGCAAGCGAACTTAATATAAAGGATTTAAAAATAGTTTAGTTTTGTCGTTTAGTTAATGTACATATTTGTAATGAAGCCCTGCAATTGCTTACACCAGTGATTCCCAACCTGTGACTGTATGGGGAGGTTGTCGTCCAGCAGTGGATAGACTTGCGGATTATGGGGAATGTCTGGAGCTTGACCGTGACGAGTAGCAGCAGGGGGGGCCCACATCACAGAGTGCTGGGGGAAGGGAAATTCCATACCTCGGGGGTAGTAATCGTGCAAATGGTCACAATTACGTTACACACAGGTGTTTTAAAGTAATGTTAATTATTACAATCGCTTTTAACTTAAACGGATAATGGCACGTTGTCGTGGATTCGTGCTTCATTTCTAACCTTGGCTAAATTGGCAGCGGGGCAAATCACGTGGGGGCTTTGAATGGCTCACCTTTACTGGCGTGTAGGGAAGGCATCTGTAGACCGCCCGCCACGCCCTCAAAGCCAGGTGCCGTCTCGAGCCCGCGGCCCACAGTCACCGCAGGGTTGACGGCACGTCGGGCCGCACCTTTTGCGGTCGATGTAAAATCGGGGACGACATGATTTTTCAGGCGTTCGTTCTGCTCTCCCCCCCCCCAAAGTTATTTAATTGCATTCGGTGGGGGGGAGGGGGCAAGCTGCAGCTCTACTGGAAAGGCGAAAGAAAAAGAAGTGTGAGCACACACACACACACCACCACCCCCCTTGATGTGTAGCAGCCATTCCGGCGGCAATCATCAGCTATATGGGGCTCCCAGCAGGAGCAACTGCCACCCTTCCCCACTGCATTCTCCCTACCCGTTCACCTTTGAACTGTGTTAATGCAGCACAGACCATCGCTCATGGGCCCCCTGAGGCTTCAAGACCCCCCCTCCCGCACCCACTACTCCGTAGCTGCAGGTTTCAATGATTGTAGCTGCTCTCCTCTGAGCCCGTATTGTTTCCATATTAATTGCCAAACATGCTTGTGTTTAAAACGCATTGTACAGCCGTCGCTTCTTGGCCCTTTTTCGCCGAGATCAAGTGTGCCGTGTCTCCTCTAATTGGTTGAATGTCTGACACGTACCGCAATGCCAGTACCTTACATTCTATTGGTTTTTGGGAGATGGCGAGGTTTGGAGGAGGGGGGGGGGGGTTTGCTTGTCCCCTCTGCGCAGGAGTTATGCACCTGTACGTACATAAGTATGTTGAACTTCGTTCGCACCGTACGTAGCAAACTGTGCTAATTGAAGGTGCGGGGGAAGGACAGTAAACTAAATACAAAAAGCAGTTTAAAAAATGAGATTTCAATCTTGATTTTAAAGTGCATAGCTCCAGTGGATTCTTAAAATCGGAAGGAAGAGCGTTCCAGACGGCTGCAGAATGGAGAGGGGTGACAAAATATGAATTGTAAAACTCCGTGCAGCGCTGCAATTTCTTACTCAACCCACTGATGTCGAGCAGAAGGGCCTCTGCTAAAGGGAGCTCTGCGGAGCCCTTCTTAAAGGGTATTTTGGCCTATTCTTCCACGCTGGCCAGATATAGTTGGAAGCGATGGTAGTACCCAGACACATCATCCCACCCATGCGACCTGACCGATATCGGCTGGCTGTGCTGCACCCAAATGTTATGCCGTGTGGGCCGAGGGCGGCGCGTTGGAGGATAAAATTAAACTTGCGCCATTATTTCTACCGCCACGCGCTGGGAGTTCCGACCGGCGACCTCTGGTTCGGTCTGATAACTATTGCAACCATGAAATTCATTACGATTATTAATAGTCCACGTTTCTGAAAAGCGTTTTTTTAGGACTCTTAAATGTACATTCCGTTTGTGATTTACGCATCAATTAGCTAACTTTGTTATGAAACTTTTTCCGATGAAAATGATAAAAAAGTAAATTATTTTTTTGCAAACTAGATTCGAAGCTTTCGTGACTGCATGAATTACTCTGGTTCTTTCGGTAAAGTCACGTAGAAAGAAATTAAATTAAATAATAATAGAATACTCCGTACGCTATGGGCAGGAATTCCACACAACTTCCCCTGCCCCACCCCCCTCTCTCTCTTTAAGGGCTCGATACAGAGACGTAGTCTTTCTCTGTGCCAATGTGTGTGTGTCTCTCTCTGTTTGTCTCTGTGTGAGTCTCTCTCTGCTTGTGTGTCTGTCTGTGTGTCTCCGTGTCTATGTTTTGTCTCTTTCTCAAATCTAGCAATCTTTGGAAGAAGGTAATCAACCAGGTGGGGTGTTGACTGTTGTGTTGGCCGACTCTCTGTGTTGTATTGCATTATACTTCCAAGTCTCCTATGTTTGTATTCTCATTCATTTGTACCTGATGACGGTTGCTTGTGTTGCAATCGAAACGTCGTATTCTATTACTATTTAATTTAATTTCTTTCTGCGTGACTTTACCGAAAGAACCAAATAGCTATTTTTGCAATTGACTTCTTTTTTACTTTGTCTCGCATTTTTAAACAGCTGAGTCCACGAACAGCTGCACAGCAGAAACTGACGTGAAGCACCGGTGCTCGACGGTGCTTCTCTGGGTGACAAAACACGCCAGACTAAAAAAGGCTCTTCCGGTGGGGAGGGATACGATGCGACACTGTAACACTGAGCAAATGCTGGTGGACGTTAGGTGAAAGCAAGTCGAATTTAAATATATATATAATTTTAGAAGTGCCAAGAAATTACAGTCGCATTAGTGGAGCCGCCTGCCCCGTGAGGATCCGCATGGGCAGCCTTCCACTCGCGTTCAGGATATGAAAATATTAAATCGAACTCCCTGTGGAGGAAAAAAAGAATTACGCACATTTTCTCAGGACCACCTGAGCGCCTCAAGCAAGGTCAGCTGGCAGAGGACGCCTCCAACAATGAGACGTGATTTTGCAGCTTTTGCCGTTATTCTGATTAAACAAATTTGCATGCTTAATGATGTGCACTTTCAGAGGGCCATAATCATCATCACAGCCTATTTGCCACCTGTGACCAAAGCTTATTTATTTAATCAATGTCGGCAATATCAGATTTATCTCGTGGGTGAGGTCTATTTAGTCTTCCGTCCGTTAGCCGTGGCGTTGATGGGACTCCACCATGGTGTAATGGTTAGCCCACTGGACTTGCAAAACAGGGTCGCCGGTTTGACTCGATTTCTGGTCAGGCGGTTGACGTTTGTTAATTCCCTACTCTCCGTGCACCCACAAGTATGAATTTGGTAATTCGGTCGGCAGAGATTTGATACTCCCACTTCTACGAAGACTTCTGGCCAGTTTGGAAGAGTGGGCCACGTGCCCCTCTAGACAGACAGCCCTCAGTGGGAGGCCCATCCTCCAGCAGGAGCATGTGCCACCAATAGCAGGACTGCACCTTTACCTGTGCACATCGTTGTAATCTCTGGTGAAACTGGAAAAGAGAAGAGTTGTTATCGGAGGGCTTTCTATCATTCTTGTTTCCTGGACCGAAATATTTTTTATTTTGTTTTATGGACCTTCAAAGGACCCCTCCACCTTTAATTCTGCGGGCTGTGCTTTTGTTGTATAAATAATGTATTTTGGAAGGAAATGTGAGTCGTTTGAAATGCTCAATCTCTTGGGCCAGGCAGAGACTAATCAGCATCGGTTTAACAATTCACCCCGCTGGTGATTTGATGAATGGTCGTGATTCAAGGTCGTGGTTCGATTCAAAGATCAATGGTTTTGTTTACATAGCGGTGAATGTAGCGGCCACTAGTGGCTTCAGGGGTCACATGAACCCATTATCATGAATTGCAAAAACATCCATTATCAAAACGCGATTTAGTGCACATATCGCGAGTTCAACAATTTATTTTAATCGACGAAACAATTAAAATTGATTCGGTTTAACCACCTCTACTAATTGGTGTATGCTGTATTGAACATGGAATTCTCCTGCTTTTGTAACATTTCCACTTGAAATGGTAAATTGGTTCCATTTTAAGATGGGGGGGGAAAGCAAGCCCGTTCATTGTTGATGACCCACGCTGCCCAAGTGGGTTTCGTAATCTTCAACATTCGCTTTCTCAGCATTCACTTCCTTTTGGAACATCACCGGATAGAGCCCCTTGGGCTGTGACCTGAATGTGTCCTTCCAGTGCACGGGAAGGCTGCACAGGGACAATGGCAGCTGGCTATCTTCTGCTGATGAGCCCCAACGAGGATTAATCTGCTGCTTAAATACAACGTAATGCCACCTTGTTCGAGCGAGTGGGCCCCATCGCAATGGGGCTGTGTGAAATTTGTACAACAAAGGTGGTGCAATCTGGACATGCTTCGGATTCCCGGTGTTGTTTTGCTCTCGGAAGACACTTTTTTGTCTTTGTTGTTGCATGGGTAGGCAATTGTACCACATACCCTGGACTTTTCTCACGGCTCTTGAGTGGCTAGTGCACCAACTACACCACCAGGCTCTACCACCGCCCTAACCTGACTTCCTTGCCTGCGTGACCTAGAAAAATCTCCTGCTTGAGCTGAAGTCTTGGTCAGCCAAGCTCAGTAATTTATCTAATTATTTCATTAGGATAAGAGGTGTGCTTTGATCTGATAGGGGAGCTCGCCACTTGATGAACATTACCGGCACTTCGCTTTGGACATCCTGCGAGCGTAAAAACCTTTCAAAATCGGCAAAATCGATACCTTGGAAATTTGTCTCCTGGAGCATGAACTCAAATTGTATTCCATCATCATTAGCATCCACATCGGTATAAATAGCAAAAAAATGCATTCTAACAATAAAACCACCTTCATGGGGATTGACGCAAGAGGTATTACCCGACTCATTCACTTACTTTACAGGGTTTTGCTTTGCTCACATCGTTAAAATTAATGCTACCGTTGGTGTAATGTTTGACTTTTTTTTTTAACAAGATGAAAACTCAAGAGACGACCACGAGTCTCATTTACAAGACTGACCTGGAGCAATTAGTCTCCCAGTAGGGGGGGTGACGTTTTCCACGTCGAATCCCAATTTGAGTAATTCGTGGGAAATAATTCTAATTCGGTAAATTATTTCACGGCGATGCCAACCCACGACGACCCAGCAGGCCTGTCGTGTTCACCGCAGTTGGTCGATCGGCAGCTCGCGTGCGGTGGGGTGAGGCGTGCCTACTGTCGTCTCTTCCCCAGACGTCAGGCGCGCGTGGGAAGAGTAAACCGCAAATACCCTCCGGAGGAGCTCTCTGAAGCTCCTCCTCCTCTGCCAGCAGCGGCTCGAGCAAGAAACAATTGCAGGGGGCCCTGCACCTGCACCTTGTTTTAACTGCAATGCCAGACGTTTGGCGACAGCAACGATGGGCGGACAACTCGTATTGCTCCGCGCCTTGCGCCCCAGAGGCATCCATCCGTCGTCGCGGCTGAAATTGAGAAAATAACGCGAGCGGCCGCTCGCGATCGTACCGGCGTCGCGCGAGCGCCGCGTGCGCTGCGATCGCCAACGGGAGGAGGCGGGGGGGGGGGCAATGCGTGACATTGGCTTCCCGTCAACGCCCCCCCTCGAGGGACGGCCGCGACCTTGCTGTTCTCCCCCCACCCGCCCCGCTCACGCTCGTGCGAGCGGGGCGGGGGGGCAGCTGCGCCTCGCGAGCGTTCCAGCTGCTTGCGTGCGCGGTCCCCGCTGGCTTCTCCCTGACGACGGTTGCCGTGTCGGGTACCTGTGGACGTGGTGTCGTTGGTGCCGCTTTCACCCGTGGTGGTGGTTGGGGGGGGGGGGTCGTGGCGAGATGTTAACTACCGCGCCTGGTGTGCAGGAGGTCATGGATTCACTCCCGAGCCCTGACGCCGATATATTTGGAGTTTGCGTGTCTCCTCTCCCCGTGGTTGCGTGGATTTTTCTCGAGGCCCTCCACGTTTTCCCTCCACGTTTATAATCGCCGTGGCTGCTATAAATTTCCGCGTGATAAGCCACTTCGTTGAGCTATCATTTTTGATGGCTGGGTTGCTTCTGAAAAAGAGCTACATAGCTCAGTGGGCCTTACCTGGTAAAATACAAATAAATAGTTTAATAGTAGTTTGGGTTGCCAATGCTCGGGCACCACAGTCTGCCAGCGGGGGTGGCTCAGCGTTTTTGAGCGGTTCGTGGTGGTGTTGTTCTTGGTGTTGTTGGTATTGTTTATTCCGCTCGCTTGGCCAGAAAAGACTCGCCGAGTCTCATGACTCGTTCAGGAGGTTCTTGCCACGTTTTTGGCAGTTGGGTTGGGGGGGTGGTGATGATGGTTATTGCCGTGTATATTCCAAATGGGTAATTCGTGGGTTAGTGGTGTTTTCACAGCTGACAGTTTGAATCTTGGTTGGTTGCTGTGGTTGGGGGGCGGTTGCTGTGGTTGGGGGGCGGTTGCTTCGGCCCATCATCCCTTCAGGGCAGATAAAAAGAGTACCACTTTGCGGGGAAGTAAGTCAACAGAGTTTCGTCCTATGAATAGCTTCGCCCCTAGAATACGAATGAGGAATTTGCACCACTGGCTCTGGGCTCTAAAACGGAGATGAGCCACCGCCTCAACGGCCATCTGAGCAGAAATCCACTTGGACCTTTGTGACTGTACATGCACAGCAAGCCCCATGGTGCCGTCGGCAGTGACAACACGAGAACAGCTTCGTGGGGCCGTGGGCGCAATGGGTGCCGTATTAAAAGACGCCTGTCTCTTGCGAGAAAGGGCATTGTTCCATTGTTTACTCGGAGACGAACAATGGAATTGAGCACTGAACCACGGCAATTGTTCTTGTGCATGGGAACATTTTAACAATATTTTAGTTTTATTATTAAAAATATCACAGGACGGTTGCAAGCGCGGCCCTTTTTTGTCAATCCGCTGCTAGATGAGGGTCTCCCCCCCCACCCACCCACCCGGCCATAATTCACCATGTAGGAGGGAGGAGAAGTACAGAACAACAATGCATTTGCTGCCAATCGTTGAACAACGACATCCAGGCTCGACCCTGCTTGGCTTCCGAGATCCGACGAAATCGGGCGATTTCCCTGGGTGATCTGGCTGAAAAGGGGGGGGTTTGCCTCTCGCAGTTGGGAATCCTCAAAGGACCTTGCTCGTTAATTTCGTCACGTTTTATTACTAGGCGTTGTTTGCCGAGTTTACGGTCCCAGTCTGAGCAGTGTATAGGTTTCTGGTTTAACGAAGAAAAGAACACTGGTCCTTTATTCATCCAGAAAAACGTCGATGAGTTTTTTTTTTCATTAGGGGCAATTTGCAATTTAGCCCGGTTGGCTACGTACGGTGCAAAAGCTCCAATTCTTTAACAGACCCGTTCCTTGATGGCCAATACTTCAATGGGCAGTTTTTGCCAAAGCGAGCCATCGGCCACCTCGGGAGCTTCGCGAGCAGCCGTCTCGTGTGCGCCGCTCTATCACGGCACCAACAATCGTGCCCCCCGGGGGTCATGGCGTTACCGTCACCACACCCGGAGGAGCGCGACATCATTGCGTTTCAGAATCAGAATATTCAAAATGTTTATTAATACCGGATGAATCCGATAAGCTATGAAGTTATTTTTCACGGGTGTTTTTTTTCACCGATTTTTCAGTCTTGGTAGCAGGTTCTACATGGGCCACCCGGTTCACAAATGGCCATCCGGTTCACAAATGACCATCCACGCGATGCGACCAGGGCCCCCCGGTCGATGGACTGACCGCGGTTCTCCTAGACCCCTCATCAGGACGCGGCTCCGCGCGTCGATAATGCTTCCCCAACGTATCGCCCGCCCGCACGCCCGCTCCGTTATCGCCTCCCCTTTCAAAAGGGCTTCCGCGCGGCCTCTGGGAGATTGCAATAAATAACTAGTGGCTGCACGTACAAAAAGATTTGCTTCCCCTTTTCAAAGCGTCCACGGTGGGGATTGAGACGTCGCGTGCTTTTTGGCGCGTGGCCCCTGCGTTCTTCAGCGGATGCTCATTGGAGATTGGTCTTTGATTTTTGCTTGGCGGCGCTCGGACGTTAATTGCCAAAGTTAAGCAACTTAATTTCAGCCGATTACGAAACCAAGGGATGCGTGGACAGATGGACGAGTTGTGATTGCCGATCTGTGGAATTGGAATTGGTCATCGTCGTCGTACAGTAGCGCAGTAGTATTTGGTAAGAAAGGAAATTAACGGCCTTGCCGGAATCCAGATGAATGTTGCATTTGTTCCACGTGAGACACCTTTTGTGGACAGGCACAGCTGGTGATGTAACGAGCGCTTCAGAGGGAATCGTGTGTTTTAGCTGTGATCGCATGAGGCTTCTGTCTGCACAGGGCCTCTTGGCACACGGCTTGATGTCCCAGTGGACAGATCCCTGAAGCACTGTCTACACCCAGTAATAAAAAAAAAGAATAAATAACGCTGGAAAAAAAATTGTCCAGGGTATATTACGCGGGTGTGCGGTGGTATGGTGTTGCTGCATGAATAGATTTTTCATTTACGGTGCTAGTGGTGGAAAAATTGCTGGGCGTGCCCGTGCAGTCAAGCCGCCCGGTAAATGGCCGCTTAGAATTTGATTGTGCTAACGTATTTTTTTTCCTTCCAGTACTTGAAAAAGAAGCAATTATATTTAAACTTGCACTTGCAAAAATACAGCAGTGTTCTGTGTCGAGTGCACTATACAGTGCTGTCCTGTGCATGGGGTCTTGACTGCTTGCTGGCTTTACGCTCGGGCCCACAGAGACGCATTTGTATGCCTGAAAAAATCGTTCGCGCATTCATTACCCCCGTGAAGAAAATTTAATCGCTCCAAAAATTACACCAAACGTATTTCGCAGGATCCAATTGCATTACAGTACGCAACACTGAGAGATGCATAGCGGTTGTATTTCATATTTGTGCTTTATTATCCTTTGCCAATAAATATTTTTCGGCAGTATTCATTAATATTCTTTTTAATGGAAGACATTATTTTTAGGGTTAGGGCCTGGCTAAATATACCGAGTGAGCTGAGCCTCGGTTTGAAACCATATACCAAGGGCATGTATTGAGTTTAAAATTAGTTTCTTAGATTGGCCTTCATCATTTAAAAAAAATGTTTATGTTCATTAATTCTAAATGTGGGTTTTTTTCCGGGCCGGGTTGTGCATTGAGCAAGCTTTTGCGACGCGCTGCTAATGCTACGGCCATCTTCACAGCGTTGAATTAGCTTGCGAGTTGAAAGTAAAAACTGCTCATCTTTTTATGCTACCTAGTTAAGCCCACTGAGCTACATAGCTCTTATTCAGAAGTGAACTGGCCACAAATTATAGCTCAACGGAGTGGCTTATTGCGTGAAAAATTATGGCAGCAGCCAAATATTCTAAACGCACGTTTATAAATGTGGAGGGGAAAACTGGAGGACCCGGAAAAAAATCCACGCGACAATGGGGACAGAACATGCACACTCCAGATTTGCAGCAGGCGTCAGGGTCGGGATCAAACTCACGACTTCCTGCATACCAGGCGAGGTAGTAAACATCCCTCCACTACTGCACCCAAAATGCTCAACATTAAAATGCTCAAAGCGTGGCACAACCCAATCGCGTTATATACATTAATTCGTATAATTTTTACCTAAAAAAATCTGTATAAAAAGTGAAGCGGAACATAGCGTTCAGCTCGCTACATTTGAATATGGCGTAAGCTTTTGTTTACGCGCGAGAAGGACGTCTCGGCCTCTCGAAAAAAATCTGCTGAGGAAAAACAACGATCCGGCGTTAAATCGCTCGCTTCTCAACATTAACCGCTCGCAGGCATCAAAAACCCGCGCAAGCACATTCCGTCCAAATTGCGTGCGCCGAGCCCAACGAACAAAAATATACACAAATAGGTTTTATTTTTCTTCCCTCGTTAATTGTCTATGCTTGGAATCATGGGGGGGGGGGGGAGATGTGCAAAAGAATGTAGCCCCAATTTAGTGTTTTTTTTTTCTTCCCACCACGGTTTGGGAACGTCGCTTTGTGTTTGCTTTTCAAACTGCCAAGTTAGCGCCGCGGTCGGTCACGTCGTCCGCCTCGGTCTTTTTTCCTTATGTGCTCCCCCCCCCCCCCCCCCCCCATGTGTTTTGTCTCAAATTACGCTTTACAAAAAGAAAATAATATTACTACGTCCCCAGAGAACCAGCCCCGAATTCTCAACCATCCTTCGAAGCCCTAAGCGAGGGCCATGCTCCTTCAACTAAATTGTTTGATTTGCTTTTTTGGCTGTCGAAACATTCCCCACTCCCCAACCACACACACCCCTACGCCCCCCCCCCCCCCAAAAAAAAGAGGAGTGTGGGAAAACTCCAGGAGCATTTTCACGCCACTTAAACCATCTACCGACTTTCGTCGAATTGACTGTAAACTACATAAAAATGTACACGTCAGAACTTAATGCGTTTTCATAATTCACTCTTTTTTTTATTGATCGCCTTTGTGTGTCTACCGAATGTTTCATAAGGTGGGTTTTCTCTTGATTAATTATGCACGTTTACTCAGGTCTTAGGTTATCCCACACTTTGTAATTAAAATTCGCCTTCATTTTAAATTATCAAGCAGTCTGATGTAATTTCTAAAGGTTATTTGTGTATTGCGAAAGTGGCAGGCATGCTTATGTTGGCCAAAACCTAATTATATCTGTGTCTATGGGAAAGAGCACAGTTTGTTTAATTTAGTCCCTTCTATAGCAGACGGAGATGAATAGAAATACGGTGGCATTGGTTTCTTAAGACCCGAATCCATCAGATGAGCCTCATCATACGAGGCCCCATCACATGCCAGGCAACCGATTGGGGATAGGTGTTTAATGTGTGTCGGGAAGTAGCGACAGTCAAGATCTTTATTTTGACCCGCCGTGAGCCCATTGGCCTTATGCACCCAATGCCATCAATCGTGGGAGCTAAACAGGCTTTTGAGGCTTTGGATAGTGTTTGAATGTGTGAGCGCGATGCATCACAGGGTGATTATAGGCGGTGCGGCTATACGCTACTTTGTTTGGCGGCAAAGGGCATGCGTATGTTTTCGTGCCTGCGGTGCATGGTTCTCGAATGCCATTGCTCCCAGCACTTGGAGATAAATGTCAGAGATCATGCGGAACAACCCGCCATCATGTCGGAGAGCTAATGGTAAAAATCGATTGTTGTGTTGTACTCGTACGTCTCCTGCACCTTCAACGACCAGCACTGGCAAGTGCGGTGAAATATGGGTGAAATAACCTCCATGACCCAACAATGCACAGAGAGGCCCTCATGCAGCAGTGGCTTGACAACAGCGTTCTGCGTGTATGTGGGTAGGAACCCATTAAGGCTCCAAGTCTCTTTTTCAAGGCATATCTATGTCGTCAAAGCCATATACTAGAATGGCAAAGCAATTTGCAAAACAGGAGAATGAAATGTAGATTTCCGTAATCACTTGTTGAAATTATAATCAACTCGAATACTGAATTAGCCGAGGCGGAATAATTACACGAAGCAATTAAAAACAACGCGCGGGACCGGACGAGGTAGAACAACAATGGAGAGCATTTACACTCTTAATTATTTACGCGATGACTATTGTTGTTTTTTTATTATTGAAGATCAATTGAGAGGAAACGGCCATTAAATGGAAGTGAGAAGCTCATTTGCTCCAGGTTTGCGAGGCGTTGCGGATGGACTGGCCGACCTCCTCTGGGTTTGGTATTAATTCTCGTCACTTGACAAAGGCATTGTGTGGTGCGTCCTGGCGAACGTTCGTAGCGCACGACAAACGCAAAACAATAAGATGCTCTTTTAGCATTAAAAAAAAAGCGTACTGTTTATACTTCTCCCAAATTTTATTCCAAATGTCAGAATCAGAATCTTTAGCATATATATCACCCTTAATCTGGCCGATTTCACCCGATCTCGGAAGCTAAGCAGTGTCGAGCCTAGTTAGTACTTGGATGGGAGAATCAGAATCGTTATTTATCCAGGATGAATCCGATGAGCTATGAAGCTCTTTCCCCACAGATGTCTGATTTTGCTGTTGGAGTCGCATCTTAGGATGGGGAAGTGTTCATTCAGATCTCTCGCAGAGCAATGCCACCCTTAATGTTAAAAGTACGGTCCACTGAAGTGAATATTCCAGAACTACCTCCGAAACCCCTTGAGGTGATCTCTAGTCCACACATTAGGGGGAGAAAAATGGCCCACAGGCCCCATATTTGTCACAAGCCACTCTCAGACGTGGAATTGTCCCAAACTCATTCCAGAATTGAATTTAACACGATCAGTTTGTTTTCGTGCAATCGAGATTGTCGGCTCGCTACTCAGGTTAATCATGGGATGGGCTGCTCATTGCTCCGACCTCTGAGCCACCACATCACCTCTTTATACCATCTCATCAGCCGGCTCCTCCCCAAGCACTTGCGACACACACACACACCTCCCCATCATCATCGTCGTCGTCATTACACAGCGTCTTTGAAGGCCAACACGGCACACGAGGGGGTGGGTGGCCAGCACCACGCCCGACCACTTTTGTCTCCCCAGTGGCGATGTTTACACACTGCACCAGGTACTCATTTGAGGCCGAGGCGACCTAGGTGAGGCCCAGGACCGGTTCAGATAATCGTCACTGGTGTCGGCCGTGAGCGGGAATCGAACCCAGGTCGCCAGGTTCGTAGCGCAGCACGCTAACCGTTACACCCCCCCCCCCCCCCTCGGTGCACTCCCCTGCCCCCACCCCCCCCCCACAGGGCCATGGTGCACGTGCGGGTAAAGAGCGTGAACCGCCACGCGCCCGAGTTCCTGCAGGGCGAGTACAGCGCCAGCGTGGACGAGGCCGCGGAGCCCGGCGCCGCCCTCGTGCGCGTCGAGGCGAGCGACGGGGACTGCTCGCCGCTCTTCGGCCGCGTCTGCGACTACCAGATCCTCACCGCGGGCGCGCCCTTCTCCATCGACTCCGACGGTACGGCGGCGGCGGCGGTGGTGCCGGGCAGCGACGGCGGTGGCGGAAATCCCAATCGGAAGCTCGCCGGTTTTCAATTCTCGACGGTGGCTTTTAGCGACTGTGATAGCGGCCGTGAATTGCGCACTTCGTGATAACAGGTTTTTGTTGTTGTTGTTGGGTTGGATCGCGTCAATATAAACGTGTCGTTAACCCGCCACCGACACGTACCGAGCCAACCGCACTAATCGGAGGTGCTGGGGAAAGAAAACTGACTGACAGCGCTGCTCCCACTCCCCCCCCCCGCCGCACCCAGGAGTGATCCGCGCCACGGAGCGCCTGTCATACGAGCTGCACGGCGAGCAGCAGCTGACCGTGGCGGCGTACGACTGCGGCAAACGGCGCTCGGCCGAGGACGCCCTGGTCACCATCGGCGTGCGGCCCGTGTGCCGGCCTGGCTGGCAGGGTGAGGCCTCGCTGTGTGTCATGTTGAGATTCGTGGAGGATGGCATTTCCCCCCCCTCTGCCCTCCCCTGACCATCTGTGAAGGCTTTCGGCGCATCCGTGTCGTTTTCTTGTGTTCGTGCTTGCGCGTGAATCCGTGTGCGCCTACATACATGCACACGTGAGTTGTACAGTAATGCCCCAGTACATGTCTCCCCCCCCTTCTACGTCGTTTCCAAACACGTCGCCCCTTTATTAATACCGCTACCCGATTTGGATCGCCTCGGCACACACTTATGTCGCTGACAGCATCGTCTGCCCTTTCTCGCATCGGTGACCTCTCTGCTTTCGCCTCCACCTACCCTCTAAATTGCTTTGACTCGAAGTTCGTCATCGCACCTTTCGGGAATGCATGCCTGACATACATCAGGGCACGACAGTGGCAAGATAACTACCTCGCATGTATGTTTGGAGTTTGCGTGTCTCTCTCCTCATGGCTGTGTGGATTTTTCTCTGGGTCCTCCCGTTTTCCCCTCCACATTTAGAAACATGCATTTAGACTTTGGCTGCTGCCATAATTCCCCACGCAATAAGCCACTCGGTTGCGGTATCGTTTGCGATAACCAGGTCACTTCTGAAAAAGAGCCAATTAGCTCGGTGGGCCTTGCCTGGTAAAATACATCTTCTTGGTTCTTTCGGTAAAGTCATGTAGAATGGAAATAATAAAATAATAAAAATTAAACATAATAAAATTATTCTCACGACGTTTCGGCCACAACGCAAGCAGCCATCCTCAGGTGAAGAATAGGTCTGTCGAGAAGACAGAGTCTGAATGAAACAGCCCCAGGCTTGGAGCGTCTATTTAAGCTGGGTTGGAGGGGGAAGAGCGCCTTGACAAAATAATTTGCATATGGTAAAATACATTTTGATTTAAAGCTTTCGTGACTGCAGGGATTCATCTTCTTGATTCTTTCGGTAAAGTCACGTAGACTTTACCGAAAGAACCAAGAAGATGGTAAAAACATTTTTTTTTTAAATCAATATTTGTGTGTGCGCGCGTTGCTGCGTGTGCTACACATGGTTTCCATTCCGTGCCAGGCTGGAACAAGCGTGTGGAGTATGATCCGGGCAGTGGCGGACGATCGCTCTTCCCTGGTGCCCGGCTGGAGACGTGTGGACGGCGCGTAGCGTCGGCACGCGCCACCGTCGAGCTCCAGACGACGCACATCGGCAAGGGCTGCGACCGAGAGACCTACGCGGAGAACTCGCGCCGCAAGCTGTGCGGTGAGAGACACCACGCCGCTTCAGCACCGTTACGAAGTCGCATTCATCACACGCAAAGTACTTGCCCGCAAATGAACCGCCAATACCTGGCTGACCATCCACGCAGCGGCGGCTTTTGTCCATTTTTGGAATTTGCATGTCTCTCTCCCACGCAGTCGTATGGATTTTTCTCCGCATCCTCCGCTCTTTATTATTGCAATAAATCTCCACGTGATAAGCCACTTCGTTGAGTTATCGTTTGTGGCCAGGTCGCTCCTGAAAGATAACTTTACAGCTCGGTGGGCCTTACCTGGTAAAATAAAAAAAAATAGTTTAGTTTGAATAGTTTTTCCCATCGAACAGAGATGGTCACCGCATCGCGCGCTTTCAGATGTGCTAATGTGGCCATCTGGAACGCGCTTTCTTCCGATGTTAGGAAGCCTCTGGAGTTATGCACTTTTAAATCATCTACATCGAAAACTCATTTCTTTAGTACTGCTTTTTTTGTGCGTTTAGTTTGTCCTTCCCCCTGCACCTCCTATTAGCATGGTTGACTTTGTACGGCACAACAAAAGTTCTACATACATACCTCGCCCAGCACCCAGCCAGCACCTGACGTCAGTCTGCGGGCAGCAGCAGCAGCAGCAAATCAAGTAGGACCACTTAGAGATGCTGCGCTGTATGGGAGCCGAATAGGACTTTCGAATAATAATAAGAAGAATATAAAAATAATTTAATAATGATGAGACTAATAACAGAAACTCAGTGTTATATAGTGTCTTTAAAATTGGTAATTTCAAAGCGTTTGTACATCAGAGGTAATAATATATAAATGAACATAAAACACTGAAAAACCCCAATCACAATACAATAAAATCAAAGATAAAACCAAAATTGAAACATAGGCAACTGACTATCGGTGGAACCCAGGGAAGATACTGCGTTACAAACTGGTAAAAAAAATGTCACAATCTCCATGAAATTGAATCAATCAAAAAGAAGAGCCTTTGAATAAAAATTGGTTTTAGCATTCTACAGATTTGGTGCATAACAATATTAAGCACGGTCCCCTTGGTGTATGCCACTTGAAGATTGGAATGGCAAGTAAATCCACTTTTGAATGACTTTGGGGGGCAACCACACATTAACTCCGAGACGATTACAGGTTATAGGGTGGGATCCCGTTCACCGGTGAAACTCGGAACGCACAAGTGGTTCAGCGTTAACTTTAAAAACAGCGGCGCTACGCCTCTTAAAATAAAGACATTTCTGCTCGCCGCAGAGAACTAGCGTAAGAGGTCGGGGTTACCCACACGTTACCCCACCACACGAGAAAGCCAACAAAAAACGAAATCATATAAATCGTATGGCCAAAATGTGACAAAACACAATCAATTAATGGGCCCTAATCATGACAAATCGTCGGATGGCCGGCGTGTTTAGATTTTGACAAGCCTACCGCAATGGCCAGGTGGTGTATTTTCCTTTACGTTGATTTGTTCGCCTGGATTGGTAAGCGCACTGCCCGTCATTTGTATTTGCGAGCGGCCTGACTCGTCCACGGGGAGACGCGGCGATCCGATGCCGTCGTATTGATCCCAATGCGCTGGGGGGGGGTGGGCGGTGGAGGGGAGGTGTAACAATGCAATTCTGGTGCCGTACCTGCCTCAACGATTGGACATCAGCATTCAGGGGCAGTTTGCGCCGCCGCGTAGCTTTTCCCCCGAGTCGAGCGGGGAGGGGGAGAGTCGTAACCTCGCTTCTCCTTGGCCGTAATCGCTCGCAAACTCCGCTGGCGTGTTATCAAGCACGATTGGGCCGTCTGGCGTCGGTAACAGAAGAACGCGCGCTCGAGTGTTGGGCCGTCGGTAGCAACTCGCGGAGCCTGTCTGCCGTAGAAGCCGGCGGGCGATAATGGTCGGCAGGAATATCATGACACAATGAGGAGAGGGGGGAGGCTTCTTGGATGGATCCTGAGAGCAGAGATAAGCAGTGTTGACTCGGAATTTTTTTAAAATGAGGACTCTTTCTTTGACAGAGCCCTTTTATTCTTTGTGCACACACTTGCGTTGGCAATAGTGTATAACTACATATGCACAAATGTAAAACCTTCAACACTTTCGTCGAAAACGGTGCCTTGCAATACAACGTGTATGGCGATAACATCATTTCTTTTTTACCTAGGGAAGCCACTTTTTTCATGAATGTCCAAATTCCACTGAGTATGTACCACTTCGAGGTAGCACTAGATGCACCCTCTGGCGAATATTTGGCCTCGTCTTTTACGCTGGCCAGACTTCTTCAGGAGATGTTGAGAAAGGGCCACCCCACGCTTTGCCCCCACCGCAAGCGACCTGCCGGCCGATCGTCTCACCGCGAACCACCCCACGTACACTGCCGAGTGAACTCGGGCACCGTGGTTTCAACTGCCGTGCAGGGCGATCGATTTCGAAGCGGCGGCCACCTCTGGACCGCGATTCCGGCGAGCGCCGAACGTTCGCCGCGCCGCGGCCGCAGCGTTCCTTCTCCACTCAACGGCGCGGCTCCATCGCACGTTTTCTCAAATTTTTATTTACACTTCTTCTTCTTTCCCCTCCCCGAAGGCGCTTCGACCGGCGGAGTCGACCTGCTGCCGTCGCCGGAGCTGCCGGGGTCCTGGACCCAGGGGCTGCCCACGGAGGTCCCCGAGGGGCCAGACTCGACCGGCGAGCGAGTCTTCCTCTTCGACGGCACTCGGGCCGCCCTGGTGCCCGACGCCGCCGTGCCGGCCAACCTGACGCACCGCTTCACGCTGTCCGCCTGGCTCCGCCACGGCCCGCTCTCGGGACCCGCGCAGCGCTCCGAGAAGGAGGCCATCCTCTGCAATTCTGACAAGGCTGGTGAGATAATCGGGGAAGGGGGACCCCTCTTGGTTTTGTCTCGATGTGATTTTGGTTTTGTCTCGAGCTTGATTTTTAGTCAAGGCGCAGTTACTCAATATGGATCTTAATGAATCGGAACTAAAAAACATTTATGGGGTTTATATATTTTTTTATATATGTCCACATACATAACGGTCCACATTTCCTGAACGTCATGATCATTTGTGATCGTCAATCCACTGCTGGATGAGGGCCTCTCTACTAAGTCCCTGCCACCGCCGCCATCTCTTTGTCACCCTGCGGTCTGATATTACACCGAACACCTGAAAACGAGCTCATTCCATCGCTCTGTCTCGTCCGCCGGCCCTCTCGTCCGTTGGCCCTCTCGTTTGCGTTCCATTTCTTGGCTGTCAATCCATAATTACCATCGGCCATCTTTCTTTCCCGGTAACGTGTCCTGTCCAAGACCAATTACATTTCTTAAAATTTGTAATGATGCCATCAGCCTGCGCGTGTTCCCTTATGTATGTGTGTTGGACTTCCTTCGCACCATACGTAACCAACCGTGCTCATTGGAGGTGCCAGGGAAGCACAACAAACTAAAAACAAAATGCAGTTCTCGAAAAAAAAATCTATTTGGATTTAAAACTCCGTAGCTCCCAGTCTATCGGTGTGATTCCAAGCACATTCACCACCTCCGCATGCTTCTCTGTGCACTGCTCAGTTATTGTTTCCCATTGTTCTTAATGTCGGCATCTCGGAACAACCGTACGTCATAGCAGGACGCTCAAGTGGCATGAGTTGCTTTTCATGGTCATGGTCGGCTCTACAATGGCACGCTAACTTTTCTGAATGTTGTACGCAAACATGCCCTGATAAGGTAATAACAATGTTTTGTTTAAAGAGTTGGGGGGGGGTAATACTTTAAGTTTGGTCTTGCAAGAATAACAGCATCTCCACGGTCTCTGCACAGCCGTGTTCGCCGCAAGACTATTATAAAAATGGTATATGTGTGCCCGCGCGCGCCGGAGAAATTCATTGCGGATGCCAGGAGCACAGAAGCATAACCGCAACCTATTAAGTCCGTTTGAATTATGACTCGTTTAATATAAACAAGTGCGTGCCCCAGTTCTAAATCACCTGGCAGGGAAATGTAAGCACAAACCCCTTTTCACGTATCGGTGAAAATGAGAGTCCTGACAAAACAATTCGGGCAATAATTTTTTGGGACGGTTTGTCAGTTAAAGGAATCGCGCCGCCGCCTACGTTCCAGACAAACACGATGTCTTTACCCTTGAACGTCTGGGTGGTGGGGGGGGGGGAGGCGCATGTCACAAGGGGAGCACTAACAATGGGCGGTTCCCATGGAAAAGAAAAATTCTAATATCCTCACCAATTTCAAATATCCCGTGGCGCGTGGTCGTCCGGCGAAATGTTTGTAGGTTTAAAAAGTGGGATCCGTACACTCCAAAGGTTGGTAAACCCCCACTGGTCTAGAGTTTCGATTTAAAGCTTTCGTGACTGCAGGGATTCATCTTCTTGGTTCTTTCGGTAAAGTCAAGTAGAATGGAAATAAAAAAATAATAAAAATAAAACATAATAAAATAATTCTCACGACGTTTCGGCCACAACGCAAGCAGCCGTCCTCAGGTGAAGAACAGGTCTGTTAGACGCTGTCTTTTGCGTTGTGGCCGAAACGTCGTGAGAATAATTTTATTATGTTTTATTTTTATTATTCTATTATTTCCATTCTACGTGACTTTACCGAAAGAACCAAGAAGATGGTCTAGAGTTCTGCACGGATTTACGACCGGTTCTTCAGGTGCCCTCCCGTAATATTGGCCAGACATACCACTGCAATTTTCTTATTCTTTTTTTTACCCACGTGAGCAAACGACTTGGGTGAATCGGTTGCACGCTGGGTCATCAATCAACCTGACTGCTTCACTCTGAAAGCTCTCACGTGCAGTGAGGTAGGAACTGAGTGCTCCAATCTAGATAGCGCAACAGTCTTCTAACTTTGGCAAAATATATGCCAAGTTGCGTTTGTGGTAATAGGTGAGTCTCTTCCGATCTGACTTCCCCTCTCCCGTCACGGTTTCTTCTGCCCGTTACTCAATTCCTATTTCTACTTTCCTCATTCTGTTTCTATCAATTCCCATCCGTCTTTCTCTTCCTCTCTCCCGTTTCTCTCTCCGATCCCCCAAGATCACAACCGCTCGGATTACTCTCTCTGATGCGCTGGTCACTTGGGGGGAAAAAAAACGTGTACCCTCTTGCTTTGTGTCTCTCTGAAGTGGTGTTGAAAAAAATCTACATTCAGAGGCAGTGACGAGCACGATGGCGGTGCGGTTGTACGTGAATGTTCCACTACGAGCCACGATGTGTCAGCTCAGACATAATGTCACAGGGAGGCTCCCAGACACATCGGCGTCATAATTCCACTCTCTTGCAATGACAAAGCTCATGAGTCCAACTTAATCCGCCTCCGTTTGGTTTAAGTCAAGAAATTAAACTTTTTTTTTATTTTTACCATTTCATTAACTATTTTTCATTTTACCAGGTAAGGCCCACTGATCCCTTGACTCTTTTTCAGAAACAGACCTGGCCACAAATTATAGCTCAACGAAGTGTGGACATTTATAGCGGCCAAGTACTGTAAACGCGCATTTCTGAATTTTGGAGGCAAAAAAACAGAGAATCCGGTTAAAAAATATCCACGCGACCACGATGAAAACGCACAAACTCCAAATGCAGAGGCGTCAGGGTCCAGATCAAATCCACGACCTCCTGTATACCAGGCGAGAGAGTTAACATCTCGCCACCGCGGCGCCCTCAGGGAGGAGCATGGGGCGTGCGAGTGTCTTGTTGATTGTTGGGAGCCACGATCGGTGGCGGATGCTCGGCCATGAATGCGCACGCTTTGTGTGACCGCTGACCCACACACAAATACTACTAATCCCCATCGCTAATAACTGGAATACAGTGTAGCATTTTTTATCCGGGGATTTTCTGAGACTGAAGGGGTTTTTTTTTCTTGCCACGTCCTAATAAATTAAATCTCGCAATAAATTTAGCAAATTGTGTTATTCCAAAGTATTTTTTTTAAGTTTCAATTATTTTTCTCGTCAAACTGGCCTGTTAAACATTTCTCTACTCTCTCCGATGTATCTCTCGCTTCACCACCGCAAGTTACAAAGTTGTGGATTAACACTGTGACCTACTTGAATATATAAATACAGTACTTGCAAGATATTAATTAAATTTTGATCACATGCATGAAGCGAGAGGCCTTGTAAAATGACATTTAAATTTAAAATCTCTTTTTTTTTTCACACACATTAACAGCAGCTGCTTGCCGCTACTTTTAGTTCTGATATCAGCGCCGGATTAACCATTTGCAAAAAACAGTATACATCTGTCACCTCTCAGTCCGGTTATTATGCGAGGACATTAAAGCCTCTGGGAGAGAGATGAACCATCTGCCTAGTTTCAATGATCTTTCGAAAACTGCATTTTCCTTTCTCAATGAAATCACTGCCTTGCAGTTAAACATTCTGAAAACTCAAATTGGGCTCACTGCAAATTAGCTCGGTAGTTTCAAGCAGCCGGCATGCCGTTAACGATGATTCCCTCCTCTTCCCCTCGCACCCCTTGCATTATGGCAGTTAAAACAAAAATAAACAGAGACGTTATGACAATGCTGAGAGAGAGCGATACAAAAATATACGAGCATTAAATCCAAGCGTAATCATGTTTATAGCCCCGAAGCAAATTTGCTTGAAATTAGTTGTCTCTTCACCGTAGGTATATTGATATTCTTCACGAGTAACCTTCACCGGTCATAGCTGAATAGTGCTGTCATAACTACGACAAGCGGCTGGGACTCATTCTCTCTCTCGTCTCCCATTGGTCACCAGCAGAGCATCGGATTCATGGTCACATCTGTGGATTGCGAGCCGCACTGTGGACCTGGCAGCTCCAGAGTGCCACGGTTGGCGAGATGTTAACTCCCTCGCCTGGTATACAGGAGGACGTTGGTTCGATCCCGACCCCTGACGCCTGCTGTATATTTGGAGTTTGCATGTTCTTCGTGGTTGCGTGGATTTTTTTATCCGGGTCCTCCGGTTTTTCCCTCCCACATTTAAAAATCGACGTGCGTTTATAGTATTTGGCTGCTGTAAATGGGCTGGTCCCCTCTGAAAAAGAGCTATATAGCTCAGTGGGCCTTACCTGGTAAAATAACATGTTTAAAGGTTTCATTCCAGGCCACAGCTCACCTCATGGAGTGACGGGCGATATCCTGAATCAGTCCTTGGCCTCTCCTCCCTAGGTTGCGACTCAGTCTTAAATGAGTGCCTGGAGCGGTGTGTGAAATATAAGCACTGCGGAGTCGAATTCGAATGGACGTAGGTGTTGGGTAAACCGTGTGGGGTTTAAAAGATACGCCGTCTCCTTGTGCAGGGATATTGAGTTTTCAGGTCCATGCGGCGTACAGCCGTTTAAATACGGGCAACAACAAAAATCTATTTGTCTGTTTCTCCCTTGCGATGGCACTTTGTAGGATGAACGTTGAGATTTACGAGGGCACGGGGTGACCAATATGGTCTGAATTGGTCTGTAATAAAGTGGGCACTGCTAAAGGGGTTGGCCACATACCCTGTAAACCCCAATTGCCATTCCGGCCTTAATAGGTGTTCACTAACAGCACTTGCCCCAAGAGGTCTGTATGCATATGAGCGGTGGCGCAGTGGTTAGCGCACTGCGCTACGGACCCTGCAACCCGAGTTCATTTCACGCTCGCGACCAATAACAGTGACGATTATTGGAACCGGTCTTGGGCCTCTCCTAGGTTGACTCGGCCTGAAATGAATACCTGCCGTGATTTCTAAACATCACACTAGTGTGCCGTGCCGGCCTTCATAGGTGCTCGCTTAACAGCATTTGCCCCAACAGTCTGTTATATGGGGGGATCTTTTTATTTTAGATGCTTGCTAACAGCACTTGCCACCCTTTGACAGTCTACAAGGCTATAACGGCGGTGTGATGTTTGTCTTTGTGCTCCCCAGGCATGAACCGCCACCACTACTCGCTCTACATACACAACTGCCGCCTCGTCTTTCTCCTCCGGTCGGAGTTTTCCCAGACAGACACGTTCCGCCCCGCCGAGTTCCACTGGAAGCTGGACCAGGTATGGGGGGGGGGGGCGGAGGGATTCCTTGCGCCCCAGCGATGGCTCGCCGGAGTGGCAAGATGTTAGCTACCTCGCCTGGTGTACGGGAGGTCGTGGGTTCGATCCCAACCCTGACGCCCTGCATATGATCCTTATGGCGGTACCCCGGGGTACCAAATAATACAAAATGACCGACGCAATTAAATATTTTATTTCTGGGACACTATTTTTCTCCAGGGGAGTACTTAACTCCGTGACTGGGGTACCAATAAATCCGGAATCGGTGCTACTCCACGATGTTGAAACGCAGCGATGTCGATTGCGCTGAAACCCCGAACGCTCGTACGCACCGTGGTGGTGCATCGTGTACAGCTCGTCGAGATGAGTCGATCGCCGCATTGCCGGCCATCAACAGACTAAAAATGACTGCATCACGGACATTAGGGTACCGCCATGAGATTCATATGTCGAGTTTGAGTGTCGATCTCCCAGTGGTCGTGTGGATTTTCTCCGGGTCCTCCGGTTTTTCCCGTCCACATTTAGAATCGATGTGTGTTTAGAGTTATTTGGCTGCTACACATTTCCACGTGATGATTAGCCACTTAGTCGAGCTATAATTTGTGATAGTCAGGTCGCTTCTGACAAAGAGCCATAGAGCTGAGTGGGCCTTACCTGGTAAAAAAATATATTTAAAAATTTATACTTGAGTACTTGAGTGGCCAGACCCATCGTTAGGAATATAGAACAAGCATAGCAAACTCTTAAAATTTCTCGCCTCCACTCACCTGCATTACTCACCCTCTACTCACCTGCATTACTCACCCTCTGCTCACCTGCGCATTGTATTGGGCATTTGCCGTGGGGGGCATAAATAATTATAACTCGACACAGAGATTAAAACAAATATTTAAAAAAATGTCCCCGTCCTATCAGCTTTTCAGGCCAATATTATCAAGCAGCATTTGTACAAGCAAGCCAACTCTGGGGACTGGGTTTTGACATTCTGGATCTCATCAGCAGGCCAGGCTTAATAAGCTAATGCTGATGGATTACCATTTCTTATTGGTAAGAGCACTCCATTGAAATTAAGGGGCCCCTTTCAACCCCAACAAGTAAGGTATTTCCTTGGTGCATATGTAATGGGTTCCGGAGACACTTGTAGAGGTAACTTCTTTATTACAATCCAACACTCCAACAGTCCTGATACTGTTACAGCCTAGGTACACAGCCTAGGTACACAGCCTAGATACACTACTCTGGCTACGCTCTGGAACTCGCCCTCACAAGGTCGTAGAGTCGGGTGTTCCAGAGTCCCACCACTGGCTCTCACAGCGTCCCAGGGTCCTGAGATGGCTGGTCTTGGGTCTTGGGTCTTGAGCTACAACTGGCCCTGATCGGCCAGGGAGCCGCCCTTTTATGCCTCGTCCCCAACGAGGGGTGGGGTTGTGTGCAACCCCAGATATCCCACAGAGCACACACAGCCCCCCCCCCCCCCCCCGTTGGTGGCGCCAAGGGGCTTAACTGGCTGGGGTGCCTGGGATCCCAGCGCGTGGCGCCAAGGGGCTTAAGCGTCTAGGTTGCAGCCCTTCCCCTCTTATGTCACTACACACATTAAGGGTTGGAATCCAGAAGCATGTTTTTGGCAAGCCTGACACTGCTGATGAGACCCAAGAAGGTAGAAACCAATCCGGAGATTCCTTGCTTGTTTCTACAAATCCCGCTTGGAATTTTCACTCTAAAAAGCCAACAGGCAGATAGAGTATTAAATGTTTTTTTTGCGTAGGGACAAAACAGTTATGATTTAATATTTTTATGTGTGCTCATTATAAAGATAATTAGCAGCATACGCCACTACCCTATCTCTCCGTGTCTCTGCAATATATTTACCCACAAGCCACCGCTGCTCCCGACTTCTTTTTGATTTGCGAGTAAGTCACTCCCGACGGTCCTCTCTGTTCCAAGCGCGCTTTATGACTGGCCCGGTCTCCCCCCGTTAGCAAATCCCTTCATCAATTAACGTCTTCATGTTGAATCCGCTGATCATTGCTGGCAGAGATTGATAGTGGCCTCAGCGCGTAATCACCCCTCCAGAAGAAGAATTATGTTCATATTTATGGCTTAATGAAGACTGCAGCTTTGTTTACTCCTGCGACCACTGTGGTATAGTAATCGTAGTGATTTTGTTTCCCTCCTATTACACAGCTGTCTTATATTTTATCTTAATGCGAAACGTAGGGAATACAGACGGTGCATGCATTTTATTTACGGATCTTTAATTACTGTCTCACACTACTGGGGGCGTAACTTTAATGAGGACCAATGATTCACCACGTAGCGTTGCAAATTGAATGGAGTGTTACGATTCGAGATCACGGATTGAAGTTATCTGTTCCTTTTGTATTTTCAGCGCAGTGGTGAATCGTAGCGTCTCTTGTCGCTGCAAAGAGCAGCATAGCCCCGCACGGACAACATATTGTCATCACCGGCATCACATTGGCATCATTGTCAGCATCGTCATCATTCTCACCAGCCGTGGTCAGTCTGCTGCTGGATGAAGGTCACTCCAAGGTGTCATTTCCCACAGTCCTGCGATGCAACGATAAATTGTAACGCCGGCACACGGGGCTGATTGCGATGCTCGCAGTCAATTTGTGGGAAGATGTGTAACGCATGATTTACGAGGCTCAAGAATCTCGATGTTAATCGACGAGTCAGCGAGTCCCCCCACTGTTACTCGGTGTGACACGCGATTCGTTGGGCTCAAGAATCGATGTTAATCGGTGAATCTACGACGGTGACCGGATTCACCCGACGCAAGCCGCCGCTGTGAAATGAACGCGCGCAATTCAGCGGCTAGAAATGTTTTGTTCTGGTTTCGCTACGTTGCGGGCTCGTAACAACAACAACAACAAAATATGGATGCTCCGGCTCATTAGGAGGCTCACCCTGGTTTGTGTAGATTTTCTCCAATCGATGTTTATTAAAGGTGGCATCGCGGCGTCAGTGGGGGGAGAGGGGTGGTGAGGCGGGGGCGGTGTGGCCACTAATTGGGAGTGTGACGGGCAAGCGAGCGGAATTCAGACGGGGGGAGGAGGGGGGGGTGGAAATGTTGTCCCGACCGACTTGGCACACGGTGACCTCCGATGCAACACAATGGACTCCGAGGCACACGGGGAGTGTTTTTTTTTTACATTTATTTTTTTGCCGAGCGGCGCGTGGTCTCTGAGTCATCGTTGCAAGCGCGTCCGACTGATCGACGGACGGCGGTTACCGCTCCCAACTCCGCACCAGGGCTCAACGATTTGGGGAAAATAGCCATACTCGCTTTGGTTCTTTCGGTAAAGTCACGTAGGTAGGAAAAAAATAACGACGTTTCGATCGCAACACAAGCGGTCGTCTTCAGGCGGAAATAATTGTCCAGCAGTGGAACTGCTGAACCAGCGAGAGAGCGGTTACAACAAGAGGTTGTATATGTGGCGATGGGCAAGCAAGCGGGGTCTGAGCTGGAAAGGAATTCCATCGCCGGACGCAAGCACGTCAGTTGTGTTAATGGGGGAGATTAGGGAGAGAGAGATTAGGGAGAAAGATTAGCATGAAAAAATGAGCTTCCGTCGCTGCATAAGAGTATCGTCCCCGCATATGCGCACAATAGCAGTGTCAATGAGAGATTATATCTAATTGCGATTTTTCTGACATTGTGATTTGATTTGTGATAAAACAAAATTAAGTCAAGCTTCAATTCAATATTCACTGTGTAATAGATTTAAAACATGCGATGGAGCATTATTACCACATGATACCATCAAAATATGAACTGCTCTATATATTCTAATGCAAGGATGAGAACTTACAAAATATGAATTGCTTCCAACATGTATTTATTTTAAAAATAAAATAAAATAGAACAACAAAACATAGAACAATTGTAAGTTAAAAGTTATAATAAAAAATAAAAACAATTCCAATAAAATAATAGGACTTTTGAAGTCACAAAAAATCGCAGCCTTTGCGATTTGCTCATCGCATTGTTTCAAATTTCCATTTGAAATCGATTAATCGTTCAGCCCTACCCCAGAACCACCCCTCGGCCTTACCGGGTGGCAGCGTGGGGCGGGGGGGCGGAGAGGAGTGGGACCCCAGCTTGCTCCCAGATTTGCAACGGGGGCAGACCATCGCGTTCCCCATGGGTCGTGTCTGTACGGAGCTCCCCATCGTAAATCGGAGTGTCATCCAGCCGCCACCGCCAAGTGACGGGCCAATATGAGCGGTTTAATCGCAACGATTGGAAATCGCGTGTCGGAAATGACTTGCCAAGGTCCTCAAAACGACTTGTTTCATTCACGTCGTGATTTTAGATATCTGTGCAAGTGTCTTTTGACGTTTATATTTTTTGTACGTGTGGGAGAAAACTGCTAGGGATCCTGGAGAAAATCCATTCACACGATGGGTTACGACATAAAAAGCAGTGGGTTATATGTTTAAATTGGCACTGAAAGTGTGTTCTGAATGCTCATTTATGGCTTTGTAACAACTGCTGCAAACACGGTTTCAAGGGCAGGCAGTGTATACATAGCACAGTAAATCGGTCTATAGATTCAAATATTCTTTATCCCAAAAGACTCAAATGATTTAAATATATTTCTTTCAGGAAGGTTATGCCTCTTGTCATTTAGCCAGTTCGTTTTGCATTAGCGAGTAATTGACGGTTATATATAACCCATTGTGGTCTCATTTAGATCAATTGATAATTGACTTTTAATAGCTTTCATTGTATCAGTTTCCCGTAAATAAAATCACAATTGTAACAATTCACTTCCTTGGTCCACTTAATCCACCGACTGTCAAGTGCAAGCGTTCTTTCTGGACGGTGAGCTCTCTGTGGGTTAGTGCATTTGTCAGGATACTCGGTTATGAAAGCCTGGAGAAAATCACACACGTTCGGAAGAAGTATCAGTCCACATTGCTCAAGAGCCTGCTTACCTTGACTGCCCCCTGCAGGCTATGCGCGTTATTGTTCACATTTATTTTGGGATATGACCGTGGCCTAATGAGTCTTGCACACCGAACTTGCAATTCAGAGGTCGTCGGATCGATGGTTTCAATGCCCCGGTTTCAATAGGCCAGTGCCTGTGCAGGTAGCTTATACCAGAGGTGTGGACTCGAGTCATGTGACTTGGACTCGAGTCAGACTCGAGTCATGAATTTGATGACTTCAGACTCGACTTGGACTTGCATAACAATGACTTTGTCCCACCTCTGAGGTGTGGACTCGAGTCATGTGACTTGGACTCGAGTCAGACTCGAGTCATGAATTTGATGACTTCAGACTCGACTTGGACTTGCATAACAATGACTTTGTCCCACCTCTGGCTTATACAGTCTCGCGGTTCGCAGCCTGTGCTATGAACCCGGCGACCAGAGTTCAATTCCATCTCACGGCCACCAACACCGGTGATGATTAACTGAACTGGTCCCTGGGCCTCCCCTAGGTCGACTCAACCTGAAATTAGCACTTGGTGCGGTGTGCGAACAGCGCCACTAGGGAGACAAAAGGCCAGTCATCCCCCTGGTATGCCGTGCCGGCCTGCATAGGTGCTACTCGATTACAGCACTCGCTCCCAAGAATCTGTCTGGGTTTTTTTTCAGTTTCATTTATTAGGTGTAGCTCTGTGAGCCGTGCGGCTCTTAACTCGGGTGCAACCGCAACAAACAAAAACATGAACAAAGAAGGCGACACGATCTTCGTCTTGTGCCCGTGTGACGTCCCAACAGGTGTGCGGTGTGGGGACATCACCACTAGGAAGACAAAAGTCGTGGTTTTGGTCACCCCCACTCCCTGGTGTTACTGTCAGGGGCCTTCATAGGGTGCTACTCGCTTAACACCACTTTCCCCCAAAAGGTCTGTTAAGGCTACACGCGGATGATCTTTGTCTTATGCCCATGTGACGTCCCAAACAGGTGTGCGACAAGGAGTGGCATCACTACGTCATCACGGTGGACACGCCTACCGTCACGCTGTACGTCGACGGGGTTTCCTACCAGCCCTACCTCGTCACCGACGATTGGCCAATCCGGCCGGGAAAGAGCCAATCGCAGCTCGCCATCGGGGCCTGCTGGCACGGTCAGTGTGCTTCCGGTGCTGTTTTGTTGGCTGTGGCCTCTAGCTGCTGTTGTTTGTAAATAAATAAGAATTATTATCATTGTTGTAAACAATAACTTGAAATTGAAACGAGCCGCAGGGTATTCGTTCAACTCTTTGGGGAGAGAGAGCGAGAACTTCTGAGAGGTGCAAGCAACTACAAACAAGCGGAAAAGGCAGCCAGGTGGCAAGCCGGTGCCAACACTTGCCCAAGCTTTGTGATCCCCAATATATTAAGACGTTTACAGCCAATTAATGAGCATGAAATGTATAGCACGTGACCCGTGAACAGATGTAGATAACTTGACCGTGAAATACACTCAAATCTCTTCTTTGGGGTAAACTAACTGTTGATGCTGCTGCTGCTGCATTGTGGTTATTGCTGCACAAACACAAATATCGAAAAAAATCATTTGGGTAAAGTCGGCACTAATGAAACACGACATATTTTTGATCACCTTGCACTATAAAAGCGCGAATACTAATGTCTAATTTCTAACGAATAAGGAGCTCAATTGGCAGGTGTGTACATGCACACGTCATTAACACTAAGGCATGCGACGGTGGAGGTGTTAATACGTGTGGATTCTTACGCTCGCATTTTATATGCACTGAATTATACGTGTGAGAGAACCTAATATTTCCAAATAATACAAAAGCTATGTTAATGTTTCAAACACACTGTGAACAAAACTGCAAAGGGAACAAACTACTGGGACTCAATAAAAGCAGGATGGTAAACATTTGACGGAGCTAGTCATTGTTTAATCAAACTGTGATAATGAATCACGAAAATGCTGTGGTTTTGGAGCGCGAGTATCATTACTTCCACCATCTCAACACTTTGCAAAAACATATACTGGGATACTAACGTTTTTGGGCAATGGTCCTTATTCAAAAACAGAGAGCGGGCAGAGATTGAATTCTCGTTATAAACCCACTCTGACGGTGTCGTTGCCTCAAAAGGGGCATTGCCTAAAACCAAACTGTCTCTCATAGAGCAGTGTTAATGACGTGTGACCTGTGCATGATTTATATATTCTTCAAGGGTGTGTTTTTAGTTTCTAATGGTTCGGCTGTCACTAATCCCTCGGAGGTAAGATCACGGTGACAACTGATGGCAGTAATAATATTTGATTTGTTTTAAAGAGCGACCGTGGCGCTGGCAGGTGGGATGAATTTCGATTTATAGCTTTCGTGACTGCAGGGATTCATCTTCTTGGTTCTTTCGGTAAAGTCACGTAGAAGGGAAATAATAAAATAATAAAATTAAAACCTAATAAAATAATTCTCACGACGTTTCGGCCACAACACAAGCAGCCGTCCTCAGGTGAAGAACAGGTCTGTCGGAAAGACAGCGTCTGAATGAAACACCACCAGGCTTGGAGCGTGGGATGAATTTCACATAAGTAAAAAAATCCATCCTTCGGGTGGGGAATTGCCCCCCTGGTTTCGACGATTGCCAGGCAGTGAATGCGAAATGCTGGGAAATTTCCACGACCCCGTCGGACGGGCGCAGCCAATCCGGCCGTGGTCGTTTGAGCATCCTGGCACCTGAGCGCATCGCCTGTCAATAACAAGGGTTGAGCACAGAGCGGTCCCCCTCTATCGTCGCGTACGCACGATGCGGGAGGGGGGCAGTGGAGATACCACACGAAGTGAAACGTCGGACATCGTGCCCAAACAGCACGTCCAAGAGCTACACAGAGTGCACCCTGTGCACTTGCGTGATGGTGAGGATGTCAACTACTTGGCCTGGTACACAGGGGGGGTCGTGGGTTTGATCCCGACCCTGACGCCTGGATATTTGGAGTTTGCGTGCCTTAACGTGGTCACGTGGATTTTTCTTCGGCTCCTCCGGTTTTGCCGGTTTTTCCCTCCACGTTTTAGAATCAACAAGCGGTTAGAGTGTTTGGCTGCTATACATGTCCACATTGTGATCAGCTACTTCGTTGAGCTGTCATTTGTGGCCAGGTCGCTTCTGAAAAAGAGCGATTCATAGCTCAGGCGGGCCTTACCTGGTAAAATAACATTTTAAAAGTTTTGTTTCAGTTTACCAGCTCAAGTGGCTGACCACTGCGTGCTGGGGAAGTGTCAGGAGCAAGGGTGAGGAAGGGAGGAGGGGCAGTGGGGGTTTCGGGGCGAGGGGTGGGCGAGAGTGGAATTTAGCATGCTGTCTTCTCTGGAGTAAAATTACCTTCCGTCATCATTCGCACACACCAATGTATAAGTAATAGTATAAGGTATTCTGCTGTAACAATATAATATATTAATGCCTCTTGACAAAATAACAAATGATCTCTCAATTCGGGCACTTTCCCTTCATGGAGAGTGATGATGCGAAAGCGATTGTACAAACGTTCAAACCGTTAATTTATTTTACTTGGGGGTTGTTCGCTCACGTTTACGAGGATGCTGCTGTTCCATAATGCTTCAGCGCACTGGACTTGCAATCCAGAGGTGGCCGAATCGATTAATTCGCTCGCCACGACAGTTAAAAATATTTTTCAAGTTTCTTAAATGCCCCCTGGACCTCTTGTCCATCCAGCAGTAGAAATGGGTTCACCATACTTAAGTCGATGGGCAGGTTGCGTGTGGAGGGGTAAAGTGTGGGTATAACCCGACTTTTTTTTCCCCCAAGATATCTGGCCAGCGTTGAAGCGTAGGCCAAACTACCGCCGAGAGGTGCTTTTGCCAGCGGTGTCATGAGCAATGCAGCTGCAGGGCTGCGACTTTAACCTGTACGTTTTTGGAACAAAGGAGAAATCTGAATTATGCGTTTGCCGTTAAATTTAGTTGCCGCATTAATCTGCGCTCTCGGTTGTAGTAAATCTGCAGGGATGTCGTGCTGTAAAAGAGTTAATTTGATACAGGGCCTCATTAGCGCGTTTGTGCCTGGGCTTTATGACAGCACTTGTGTGTGGATTAATGAGCAGATTTGGACTCAGCGGTTTTTTTTTTCTCCTGCAATGAAACCAACCCGATAAATAGAGCACATTTTGCACAATTCTTGTTTGATCATCTAACAAGTGTTGCTTGTGCGACATTTGAAAAGAAATACATATACAAAGGGTATTTAAATAGTTGGGAGAATGCAATCGTTAAAAGTGCATTGTAAACTTGCCGGCTTTGCATTAACCCTCGGTGCCCTCAATTATAACTCTCTCCAAAATGAGAATATCGTGAAAAACTTAAGAGGCTTCATAATGAGCTTAACTTGAGGACGAAGCAAGAGATTGTTGAATATGGTTTCAAACAATCCTTGACACAACATCGCTGCATATGTGCACATGCATTATAGAGTAATTCGTTAAGTGTAATCAGTGCAGTCGCAAAGCACAAAGACCAATGGAATGTTTTTTTATGTGAACACATTCAAAGTGTCAAATAATTCCCACAAGAAACATCGGAATAGGCCTGGCTGTTCATCATGGCAATTGCTGCTTGCGTCATTAACAATAACGACACGGGCATTAAAGTATTTAACCTTCTCCATCTCATATGCCACCACAGCGTGTCTACCAATCAAAGCCTCAAAGGGCATGCGATCGAATTATTAAGTGGTAATTCAATTCAAGAAAGGATCCTTATTATTAAAATATATTATCTGCCACTTAAGTTAATTGATGTATCGTGGAACAACGCTTGGTGAGGTGATTGGTGGCTGGACAACCTGTTCAGTAGCCACTCATTTCCCAGTGTTTCTGGCGTCATCTGGTCCAACACCAATGGAGAACTAGGCTCTAAGAAAAGCTGTCTTGGGTGTGGACCAATCAACTTCAAGGACAGTGCATATCATTATCAGAGTTGTTTCTTTTTGTTTGCATTTTGACTGCTTGTGTTGTGGCTATTGCAAACATGATCCTTTGTATAAAGGTGTCAGTTTTTCGATTTAAAGCTTTCGTGACTGCAGGGATTCATCTTCTTGGTTCTTTCGGTAAAGTCACGTAGAATGGAAATAACAAAATAATTATTTTATTATTTTTATTTTTATTACTTTATTATTTCCATTCTACGTGACTTTACCGAACGAACCAAGAAGGTGTCAGTTTTTGTACCAGATAAAAGGGTAAAAACCTATTACGACATTGGCCTACTTTAGGCTCTCATCCGGCTTTCGCCATCAACAGATTATTTACCCAGGGCTCCACTGCCCTGCTGCCCTGGTTGTGAGGGCCACTGGCCTCTCTGAGAGCTTAAACCTTCAACCTCAAGGCACCAGGGTGGGTTCTGTACCCCCGAACTCAACCAGAGCCCTATTTAGCTGTCCACTTTCAGAAAGAACGACTCGTGGTGTTGTCCTGCTCCCGTGATATAGGACTGCGTTGGGAATTTGAGAGGCTAGAGTCGCGCAGACGTAAATCGCACGCATCCCCGAAATCTTGCAGTTGCATCCCAAGGACAAGCGGGCGAAAGCATCTGACCCTGACATTCTTTTAGAGGTGGGGAGGCGGCGGCAGGGGAGGGTTTGGAATGTGGTCACAGCCACACGTTCATTGCATGCAATGGCTGTGTCCCACTGGAAGTATTCGCGTAGGGTCCTTTATTTACATGTTTCATTTGCAAGCCCCGCGACGGAAAGATTTCTATACGGCCCCGTGTCCTGCTGTTTGACCGAGTACGCGCACTTGGCTTGGTGATGTTAGGACACGAGTCTCGTGGAAACGCGTGGCTCAGAGGATTGCGCCAATTACTCGTTAATGCTGCATTTGGCGGGAGGAGAAAAAAAAACGGTTGAAATAATAATTTTCACTCCACTTTTTGTACGCAGTTACTGATGTTTTCATGGCATACAGTATTCTTGTGTGCATGTGCATTGCATGGACGTCATTCCTGTACCCGTGCCAAGCTTGCAGTGTTATCCGCAGTTACTTAATTTTGTAGGCTGCATGAGGCATCTTTGTCTCTGTGGTTACGTGTGAGAAGTTGCGACAAAAGTTGTTTGTGCACTGCGCAATACAAACCTGGCAACTTGAGTTCGACTCCTAGATGAAGACTTCCACAAGCCGTGCGGGTCACGGAAGTTATTTGACCATACTTCACCACACTGGTAAGAGTGGGTTGGTGAATTCTGAGAGCATAAACATGGGAACACTGGTACAGTGCAATAATAGATGTTGCCTCACTAACTTACAAACAAAAATATTTTCCGAGTCTCAAGATACTTTTTCAAGAGCGTCCAAATTAGGATATTTGGGCAATTTTTCCATACCTCCAATTAGCGCGGTTGGCTACGTAAGATGCGCAAAGAAGTTCAACAAAGATACATAGATTTTGATTTAAAGCTTTCGTGACTGCAGGGATTCATCTTCGTGGTTCTTTCGGTAAAGTCACGTAGAATGGAAATAATAAAATAATATCATTTTTATTATTTTATTATTTCCCTTCTACGTGACTTTACCGAAAGAACCAAGAAGATAGACAGATTATCAAGAGCTGTCACGGTGTAATGGCTAGCACTCTGGATTTGCATTCTTAAGGTCACCATGTCGACCTGCCAGTGTGGAAGTTTAAATGATGGATAAGTTACTTAAATCCCCTCGCCTCCGTTCACCCAGCAAGATCGACTGGGTGGACCACAGTTAATCAGTGGGTCGCGCGTGGTAGTGTGAAGTGTGGGTACTCGCACCACGGCAAGGATGTCTCACCAGCATGGAAGAGTAGGCCACATTCCATCTACTGTGGCTCTTTAGGGTTTCCTGCTTGTGGAGGCCTTTCTGGCAGCAGTGACGTGAACAGACAGTTGCAAGGCTGCAAGTTTCAGCTTTGTTACAAAATTTTAATGCTCACCTCTTGGTGAATGCTTTTAGAGGGCAGCCACACCCCTCTGCTGAGCTCTGTAGGTTTTGGGCCAAAATTCCACCAATGTAGTGACATGTGCGTATGTGTGTGTATGTGCATGCGTGTGTGTGTACGTATACACACGCATGCACATAGCGGTCAGCGCACTGTGCTACAAACTGGTCAACCCGAGTTTGATTCGCGCTCGCAACTATGACTGGTGACGATTACCTGAACCAGTTCTGGGCCCTCCCCTTGCTCAACTCGCCCTCAAATTAGTACCTGATGCGGTGTGTAAACATCGCCACTGTGGGGACAAAGGCAGCCGGGCGTGGTGTTGGTCACTCGCCCCCTTCGTGTGTCGTGGCAGCCTTCATAGCCGCTACTCGCAAACAGCGCTTGCCCCAACAGTCTGTGAAGGCTATACGGGGGATATTTGGCTTTGCACAAACATGGCACCCTTCGTGTGACCTTCACCGCCTCAATGCTGCATTCGTATTGAGTGGGAAAGATTGAACATGTTTTTTTCGTGGTACATCATTCTCTGCCTCTGATGGTTTTGTGCTCACCCCCCCCCCCTACTACTGCCCCCCCCCCCCCCCCCCCACTCGACGACGACTCATCAAACATTCTGAATCACTGCAGCCAATAGATTTATTGGATGGAGAGGTTATTGTTCATTGTGTTACTCCGTGAATCAAATTGTACTTGGGCTTTTCTTTCGTTGACTTCTCGACTTCCCGCCTCCTCCCTCGCTCTCCTGATGTGAGGGTAAAGCGCAGCGTTGTTGATATTTTGAAGGGTTTTGCAAAGTGGAATGGGCGGCCTGCGGCAGGTTAACAAAGCGACCTCGTGCCGGCCGCGATCTGCCTGAAGTAATGCGAGCGCCTCGCAATCGGCGGCAGTGGTGTGTTTTGCTTTAAGAATCGAGAGATAAGGATTATGAAACTGATCCAAAGTTTTCTGGGTGCACATTTCAGTCCGCTTGTTTAAAAAATAAAAGTGTGTCTTGATATGCGTTTTCACATTTCATACGTTTTGTTAGACACCAAAAAAGCAGTTCTCCAGAAATGTATTTTTAATCTAGGATGATGATTTAAAGGTGCAGAGCTGCCAGTGGCTTCCTAATATCGGAAGGAAGAGCGTTCCGGACAGGCCGCAGGAAGCGCATCTTGAAAGCGCTCGACGCGGTGACCGCCTTTGTTGGATGGCCAGCCAAAAAAGCTGCCGCTGTGAGGACGCGACCAGCGTTTGCGCTGTGATGGCTTGCGCTCTTAAGATTGCTAAAGCTTCACTTGGAAGGGCCCCTGAGACTCAACCATCCGGACCAAAGCTTACGAATGTTAAGAAGAGCGGATGAAACGATCCGAGAGAGCAAAAGCAGCGGGGGGAGGGGGGTTAGGGGGGGGGGGAGACGTCCCTCCTCGTGTTTGATTTCAGTGCGCGTCAACTGGTGCCTCATTAAGACTCCGCAATCCCACCCGTGGCCCATTGTGAGTGGGCACAAATGTTCAGATTAATTTAACAAATTCAATTTCCCAGACTCCACTTTGTGGGGCTCGGGCTCTGCGCCAGTGGATTGGATGCGATCAGGCAGGCGTCGTGTCAATTGAGGTAGCCAGACCCCTAAGCCTTGCACGGGGAATTCCACGAATTTATTTTGACGATTGCAGAAGTGTTTTCTTGGAAATGGCAATGCGGCTTACTAATCCCTGCCGTGTAATTGATGTATTGTTATTAGAGCCTCGTATAAAGGCTAACTGGTCTTTCACGTCGGTTTAGCAGTGCTTGGGCTGTTGGTTTTCCTACAGTACTTGAGATTAAAAAAAAATAGTTTGTTGCAATTATTTTCACAAGTTTTAACGCTAAAAAACCCGCAGCCTAAACACACTCGCAACGCATTTAATTCATTATTTACATATTAACGCGTTATCGGATGCCGAGTGTGGGAGGAAACCGGAGCACCCGGAGAAAACGCACACGCACGAGAGGGACAGCGCTCTAACCCGCACAGGTGCAATGCACGTTTGCTGTACCGCGGTCCCCTTGCAGGCCAAGCCAGTGGTGGTATGTGGCTTCTCCTTGACGCCCACAGGAAGGACGTTTCACAACATTTGCGTCATGATTACTTCAGCCCTCGCCTGCCTCCACAGTGCAAGATTAGAGGCGACGTGCGGCGTAGCCACAGCCGGGCATGATGATATTAGCTAAACATCCCGATGTAGCAAGACCATCCTGACATTTTTGAGACTCGGTGAGGATTATCATGGGTAAATAATTGGCATTTAGAATAATTTTAATCACAATATTTTTCAGTATCATCTACAGTGCTGGATTACAGGCCACGAGCATGGAAACCACCATCGCCACCACCACGGCCTGGCAAAAGCACACTCACTGGTGCCACGCAGTTCCCGACGCCTTCCTCGGGGCAGATCCGAGGACCTTTTTGAAAAGGCCGACTCTGGTGAGCGACTTGCCATCACGAGCCCTGTCGCCCTATTGGCCGCTATGGCACGACCCTCGCAGTGTGCCCGCGCAAGCACGCACACAAGCACCCGCGCGTATCCGGCAGTAGTTGGGGCCTCCTTATTTACGACGTTAATGATGACAGCGGAGGAACGCAGTGGGGGTGGCGGCACGCTCAGCATGCCGCCACCACTCGTGTGGAAAGGGCGGCCTCACGGCCTAGTGACGGCTCGCGCGCCGTCACTAGGCTGTGAGGGTTCTCTTCCGGCGACGGCGAGCCAGGGGGGGGGTGGTCGCCTTCTGTCCCGCGGGACGAGGCGATCGTCCATCTGTTGGGTTCGCGATCGTCACGGCCGCACCGCTTCATCATCATCCTCCTCGTGGTTTGGTCCATTGCCAAGCGGGCGCTTGCTTTCCCTTGGATGAACCCGCCCGCCCCGCCCCCCCCCACCCCCACCTTCTTTTACCGTGCAATTTACGTTCCGTCGCAAATCCGACGAGCGCCCGCCATCGCATGAATGAGAGCGGCGTGTGGGATTTGCGCGACTATGTGGCGGCGGGTTTGTGCGGTGAGCAATTCGTGCCAAACGTTTAGGGCCCCGGGTCGCTGAAAGGACCCCCGGATTCGTGAATTTGCGGGACAACTGGGGTGCGCCAAATATCAGCTCGACGCTCGGATACTTGAAAATGTAATTTTAAGTGTAATTTTCATTGCGATTAGTATAATTTTGTTACTTCATGCTTAATCACCTTACGTGGCTTGTCCCCGTCACATCGCGTTGGTCGTCATGTCATCGTCCGGGTCACTGGTAGCATGGAGTCGGTGGCGGCACATCACTAAGCGGCTACAGCCGGAGCGAGAGGTATATACTGGATGTGGTGTGACGGGGGTGACATCGTGATCCGTCCCACTCGGGAGCGCCAGGTGTGTCGTTCGCTCACAGAAGAGCGGAGGGGGGGGGTGGGAGGGCGTGGTGGGGGGCATGAGGGGGCGGCCCCTCTCCTCCGCGGAGGGACGGCAGAAGGTTTTTACGGCCCGCCGTTACATAAGCGTGCGATAATTAGCTATTGAGTCGGACATCCTTTCACATTTATGTCTCGGGGTAGTAAAGCGCACAAAGAGCCTCGCGCAGGAAATCACGCTGTTTTGTGTCGCCTCCGTGCGTTGGACGTGAATGCTCGGAGACTGTCGGCTAAACGCGACATTTCTGGCACCGGGCTTTTGGCAAGCGCCCACGATGTGGAATGGCGCTTTGAAAAAGAAAGAAAAAATCTGCTGCGCTCATAAAGGGTGATTAATAAATTCGAGTAGTGGTAACTCTCCGTGTTGTCCGGGGGTGTCCCGCGCGTTGCCCGGCATCGCGTCCGACGTCTCGCGCCGTGTCCTGGGAGTTTCTCATGTTCGGTTCTTGAAGCCGCCAGCGCGCGGAGGGAAATGTCGAAAACACCGTGCCGAACAACGTGCGCAGAACGACCTGACCAACACGCATCGGACACGCTGTGACGGGGCATCCGCGAAAGCCTGCACGGTCAAATAATCATGTCCATGTGCAGTTTTGATCCCGCAGTGGATGCGGGCTGACTCGCCAGCAACAATAATCGTCAACATCTCTGTAATTAATTACAAGGCAAAATTCAGTTTTTTTGTTAAGTTAATGGTGTTGAGCAGTTGTGCAGTGATTAAAGGCAGCACCGCTGCAATGGACTTGGTGACCCGAGTTTAATTCCAGACCGTGTGTAACACCTCGAACCAATCCTGGGTGCCCCCCTTGACCAGTCTACTCAGACTAGTCTGGTGAGGTATGGTCACAAACACCCCTCTTGATGAAAGGGCTTAGAGAGGCCTTCATCCAGCAGTGGATGGACAAATCACTGTACATTCCTCTTAATGTATTTCAGTTACAACCACCACGTCACCAACATAGGAAATGTCATCGCAGATAAAAAAAAGTTAATCTCCATAGAATACAGGGAAAAGGAAATGGGATCATAAATAAAATATTATCAGTTGCTCCATAAATCTTAAATGAAAGGATCATAATGGAAACCGTGACACTGTATAATGTGTGTTAAAAATATATGCATATACGTTTATCTGTCCAGTTATGCCTGTTGAGATATAGATTTGTACACTGACATTTATAGCAAAACCAAAAATGTAACTATGAAACTATAAGAAACAATTTCTGAACTAATAAAACTGAAACTATTTTAAGTTTACTAGGTAAGGCCAACTGAGCTACATAGCTCTTTTTCAGAAGCAACTGGCCACAAATTAAAGCTCAACTTAGTGGCCGATCATGTGGCAATTTATAGCGGCCAAATACTCTGAACGCATGTTGCAAATGTGGAGGGGAAAACCACGTGACCACGGGGAGAACATGCACAATTAAAACACGTTCCTTCGGAGTGGGCAGGTAGGAACTTGGTTGGACAGCGCATTCGTGCACGACTGAGAAATATGCACGACAGACAGACAAATAATCCCTGGTGGGCAGTGTGGAACCTGTTGTTCCTACCTGTAATATACAGGCATCAACACTTAAAATATACAAGCATCAAGGTTGGGATTGAACCCACAGCCTCCTGTATACCGGGCGAGGTAGTCAACATCTCGCCACCATGGAGCCCTTGAATATAACATTGACTAGATTTTTAAAAACCTTGAATATAACATTCACGCTGATTTTTAAAAAAATATCCCCACTTACCCAGGATTACTTAAAATGTTTGAACCAAAATACCACGGCAAGTGAAATACGTACGTAGCATTCGGGGCCGTGTGAATTTCGCGCACATGTACTTCGCAAAACTCAGCAGCATCTGTTGCGCTTACCCACTCGTCTCACCCCAGCTTTTCGGGGGGGCCGACTCCGGGCATGGGTCATCACCCCATGCTTTTCCCATTATCGCGTCCAGCATTTAACCACGAGCATAAAGCCGTCGCCGTCGCCGCCGCCGTTAATCCCAAGGGCCCGTTCCGAGGTGGCGGACGGGGCACGAGGGAGCGTGAATAGTTCCGCGTTAACTTTTTTTTTGGTGCGGCCTTTAAAGAAATTTACGGCCGGCATTCTTTGAACTCCGTTAGATCGGATGGCAGCGAAATATTTCTGCGGCAGATGGAAATTCTGTTTCATTACTGCTTGGTGGCATCTGCTGTATAAAGAAGAAGGGGGGGGGGTGCAGAGGTCACAATTGAGGCTCTAGCCACAACGGAGTCGTAACTTTAAGACGGGGGGGGGAGAGGACAGATTTAGTGGCCGTCGTCTCTAAAGAAGCGCGGGGGCAAACGAACACGCCGTTGCGAATCGCTTGGTGTGCTCGACTTGCATCGCGATAATGTAAACAAAACGAACCGAAAAAAAGAATGCGTGCGCAGTGTCCGGCGAACCGTCTCGCTCCGCAGATGTCCCTCACCTGGCAAGGGTGGTGGATGCTTTTCACGCACAATGGGGCTCGCCGCAGGTGCTCGGTCTCGCAGGGCGACGAAAGCCTCAAGTCCCCTAAACCAAAGTGGTACTTTGGTTTGCAGCTGTTTGTTGCTTCGGAGTGAAAGACAAAGATCCCCCGTTTAGTCACAACAGATTGTTGAGGCGAGTGCTGTTAGCGGGGTAGTGCCCATGCAGGCAGGGTGGCGTCCGCACACGAAAGGGCAGGGTGGCTTGCACCACGCCCGGCTGCTGTTGTTTCCCCAGCGTTGATGTTTACACCCCGAAACCAGCTACTCATTTGAGGCTGAGTCGACCAAGGGGAAGCCCAGGATCGGTTCAAATATTCATCACTGATATTGCCCGTGAGCTGGAATCTAACATCGGGTAACCCAGCTGCATTTGTTTATCAAGCCCGGACACCGGATGAGAACGTTGAAATTGGTTGAGAGTTTACTTGCTGAAACGCATGCTGTTGATTAATGTTGCCAATAGGCCGATGGACTAAAATTAACATTGTTATTGATATGTGGAGGCAGAGAACATATATAATATAGGTTTTTTGAGTTGGATCGCATAAATATATAAATTGTTTGTTAAACCCGCCACCACCCAACACAGTCAACTTGTAAGGGTTGTCACGTGAACAGAATATGCCAATTCGTCACTAGTACAGCACACCGGTGTGTCGGAGAGCCAAGCCACAACATTTACAAACTGAGTACGACGTTTTGCCAGTAATTACAACTAGCTTCATGGTGGCGGGTTTAACGACACATTTATATCTTGATGCGATCTAACCCAAAAAACCTCTCGTGGATGATATTGGTCACGAAAGCCTACATGTTAAACAGAACGTATGATTTCTGCACATGGCCAGTTGACAACAGTGTGCGTCCCTAATAGCAACGCAACTTTATAATCTCCATTGGTTCCTCTCGGACCATCAACACGACAGTGATCGTGTCCGCCTTGCTCGGGACGGGCAGAGTTGTAGCTGATACAACGAACTTTTTTAACCCGAGTTGCAAAACATTGGAAACGCAAGAAGGAATGCGTTTTTTTTTTTTCATCCTAATTTGTATGTATATTTGTCATCATCGTCCGTCTCAGGCGGCGAGCAGCCATCTCCGCGCTTCGCTCAGTTCTTCCGCGGAGACATTGCGGGCTTCACGGTGCTGCCGGGGCACTGTGGAGACGCAGGCCGTGGTCGGCGTGCCTTCACGCCTGCAAGGAGAGCCTCGATCTGCCCGCCCTGCCCAACGCCTCCAGCGTCGTGAAGGTGAAGTGTGTGACCCTTCCTCCCCACAACCCGACCCCATCCAGGGCCGGTTTAACGCAAGGGGCTTCGGGGGACTGCAGCCCGGCGCCTCGGGATTTGGACGACCCTCCCCACCCTCACAATAGAATATAGATGTGTAGTAGTGTTAACTACTCGCTGTTTGCAAACTGTGAGAGAGCGGATCGTAAACAAGGTTTTCCCCGCTCAATCAAACGGTCAGGGTCAAATGGGGTGAGGTAGGATCCAAACGCCAGATTGGGAAGGACCAATCAGAGGGTTCCACAAGGTGGCCGGGGATTGGACAACCCGGCCACGAACAGGTATAAAAGGCCGAAGACATCTAGGACCCTGGACCAAGCCCTCCAGCCCTTATCAGGGCTAGGGTTCAGTGTAACCAGTGGTCGGGGAGAGATCCCCTAGGTCCAGCCAGAGGACGCTGGGATAGCAGGGAGATTAGATAGGCTGCAAGGTCCGGAGGCTGTATCTCCTTAGAATAGGAGCTGAGTGTGAGTGTGGAGCTGTGCAAGGTCCGGAGGCTGTACCTCCTCAGGTTAACGGGTGAGGGGACCATATACCCCTTTGTGTGATAGGGACTGTGTATTAAGACAATAAACAGTGTGTGCCATAAAGAAGCTTAGAAGTCCGTCCTTTACAACACTACAGATGTACGCCAAGTCCTCACTTGACGTGCGGTGTTCACGCAACGCGATTTCGCCTTGACGCGGTTCTTCCATTAGGCAACACTTTTTGTACAGTTGCGAAACGCGCACGTTATCACGTGGCTTCTGAGCGGTCAGCGACGAACTACTTTCTTGAGCCGAGCGGAGTGATGCAGTACGCGGAATGATACAAATGATACAGTCACGTGGCGAAGTGTACCCTCGGTTATTTGCCCCGCCATCTTACCGTGTGTGTGTCCTGTACATTGTATCTCGCCAAACTCTGTTGTTACATTATTTATGAGGATATTGATTTCGCCAAACACCTTCATCGCTGAACGCGGCACTTTCCCGGAACGCATTTACCGCGTTAGATGAGAACTTGCTGTTTCACTTTATAATGGTGGACCTTTTTGCCAGTATCAATAGTTTTTAAAACAGGTGTTTTATTGCCAGAAAGGGCAAAACCTATTCTTATTTTTTTTCACGCTTTTTAATGTTTGAAATGCAATACAGCGGTCAGGAACACCGATAAATCCTTGTACTGCCGTGGTATAGAGATCAGCACACTGGACTTGCAATACACGGGTCACAGGTTCGATCTGCTGGCGCAGCTGAAACAACAGGTGCAAGTTTCTTAAATCTCCCCACCGCCTCTATCAGTGGAGCAGTGTGCATGGGTACGTACACCACAATTAGTTGATCGGTGGGTCACGTGTTTGGGGAACAGGTGTGGCTATTGCCAGCCTCTTCAAGATGTCCAGCCAGTGTGGAAGAGTAGGCCAAAATTCCCCTCTTGACGAGCTCTCTATAGAAAATCTCTAATGTGGAGGTCCTTGTATGGGCAGTGCGGTGAGAAAGCAGGTTCAGGGCTTCATCTTCTTGGTTCTTTCGGTAAAGTCACGTAGAATGGAAATAATAAAATAATAAAAATTAAAAATGATCAAATATTCTCACGACGTTTCGGCCGCAACGCAAGCAGCCGTCCTCAGGTGAAGAACAGGTCTGTCGATAAGACAGAGTCTGAATGACACGTCCTTTATTATGTTTTATTTTTATTATTTTATTATTTCCATTCGACGTGACTTTACCGAAAGAACCAAGAAGATGAATCCCTGCAGTCACGAAAGCTTTAAATCGAAAGGTTCAGGGCTGTAGAAATCTATCTCTTACGCTTGCCACAGGACCAAAGCATTCTATACGTTCGGATTAACTTATCTAAACGGACGCCCCCCTCCCCTGCTCCCCCTCGGTTCGTTACATCTCCTCGCAGGTGCACTTCAACCCGACCAGGCTGACCCTCACGCTGGAGGTGGAAGGTCACGACCTGGAGCAGCTGACGGAGGCCGTTAAGCGCGTGGCCTACGTCAACACTCGCCAGTTCCCCACGCCGGGCCCCCGCGACCTCCACCTGGCCACAGTGCTCCAGTGAGTCCGCTCTCCGACCCCCTCCGCAGGGCCCACGCCGCCACATTTGTTGAGTGCCGGTGAAGAAGGAAGCAGGCCAGGGGTGGGGAGGGGGGGGGATGCCTGTCTTGCAGCCCCTAAAAAAGCTACAAACCGGTCCAAGGGAAGAAAAAAAAAATGCGTTGTAATGTTTTCATAATCAACGTTTTTGGGGTTTAGATCGCGTTATTTATAAATGTGTCGTAACCCTCCACCACCCGACACGGCCAATCAGTAAAAAAGTGTCACGTTGACAAAAGACAATTAGTTCACTGCTTTAGCCCACCGGTGCGTTGAAGCGTGAAACCACAACATTTACAATTTTTACTGATTGGCCGTGTCGGGTGGTGGAGGGTTACACCACATTTATAAATAACGCGATCTAAACCCAACAACGTTGATTACCAATATTTTCAGTAAAGAAACTAGAACTGTTTGTTGATATTAGGCGCCACGGTGCTGAGATGTTAATTACGTAAGAACGTTTGTTATTGCGCACTCGTATGATTCCAGTCCATCACGAATGAGTGTGACTACCTCGCCTGGTATATACAGGGGGTCGTGGCTTTGATCCGGACTCTGACGCCTGCTGTATATTTGGAGTTTGCATGTCTCTCTCCCGGCGCTCACGTGGATTTTTCTCCTGGTCGTCCGGGTTTTCCCTCCACGTTAAGAGTCGACGTCACGCGATTCTTTGGCTGCTGTAAATTTGCACGTGATGAGCGACTTCGTTGAGCTATCATTTGTGTCAAAGTCGCTTCTGAAAGAGAACTATACAGCTCAGTGGGCCTTACCTGGTCAAATATAAAAAATAGTTTAGTTGTATAGCTCAGTGGGCCTTACTTGGTAAAGTAAAAATTACATAAAATAACATTAACTTTTCAATGTGAGCAGTTCAAAGGAATGGTATCTGTTAATTACTTGCTGTGTCACGAAAAGCGTTCGGCATATTGCCACTATGGACGATGACGATTACGACGACGACGATCGTGACGGCGATGATTATAATCAAGACGACAATTACTTAAATGTTGATGATGACGATGATGACGACGGGCGCACCTCCACCCGCCAGCTGCGTGGAGGAGGGCTGCCCGGACGTCCCGGAGGTGAGCGCGTACGTCATGGTGCTGCAGCCCGAGGACCCGCACATCATGCTCAGCGGCGCCGACTCGTTCGCGCGGCCCGCCGGGGAGTTCCCCGACTGGCGTGGTGCTCTTCCCCGACCTGCGGGTCGTGAGCTCCGTCACCCGCGAGGTGCCCAGCGACGTGGGAGGTACGCGGGCAGGTCGCTGGCGCGGGCGGGCGGACGCAGTCGCTAACTCTCCCGACGCGGTGTGTGTGTGTGTGTGTGTAAATGAGTACCTGGTGTGGTGTGTAAACATCGCCACTGGGGAGATAAATTTCAGCCGGGCGTGGTGCTGACCACCCACCTCCTCGTGTGCCGTGCTGGCCTTCATAGGTACTCGCTAAGAGCACTTGCCCCAACAGTCTTTGAAGGCTATACGGGGGATCTTTGCCTTTTTGTGTACGTGGGCTGGGTGGGCGCAAACCCGCGTGTGGTTTCGGCGCTAACGGCTGGTGTTTCGAAGCGCTTGCTACAAACAAACCACCAACAACTTCGCTGATCTCGTCGGTGAGCATAAACTATCCTGCAAACTCCAGTCATCCGGCTTTTGGCTAGCCCATCGCACAAAGATGGTTCACAGCAGTGTACGCTTTCAGGTTCGCTTCTGCGGCCGTCTGGAACGCTCTTCCTTCCGTTATTAGGAAGCCACTGGAGCTGTGCACTTCTAAATCTTGATTGAAAACTAATTTCTTTAGAACTGCTTTGTGTGTTTAGTTTGTCATTCTTCCGCGCACACCCTCTGATTAACACGTTGGGCGACGTACGGTGCGGCAGGGGTTACGTCAGCCAGTTACGCTCAAAATGCGAATTGGAAAACTCTGAGAATCGAAAATAATGATTTAGTAATGTAGAAATCAATGTGTTACAAAACCAAAATAAAAGTGTTAGGGTCATGTCGGTGTTATAAAACAGTGACTTTGCTTCTGTACTGTTACGTTTCAAATTATTTTGTCCCAATTTATTTTGAATTTTGGCCAATTATATTCCAAGTGTTTTATTGTTTTGGCAGAAACAAGAGTGGGTATGAAGCCACATATAGAAATGAAGACACTTATAATTCCAGCTAATGTATGTGTATTTTAACTCGCCAAATTCTCAAGCATGCATTTTTTTGCAAATTATAGTATTTTTATATATTTTACTTTATTTATCAGTGACCATGTGAGATAGATAGATTACCAAGTCATACTCCATTGGCAGACAAAACAACAAGCATAGAACAGATAACTTTGTATCTTCTACAGAGCACAATTTGGAGAATGTATAATACTTAACCCTTTCCTATTCGGATGACGTACCCAAAACGAAACTGGAAGAAAAAATAAAATAACTTGATCGGTACTGAGGCTCCCACAAGGCCGTGCGGGGAGGAAGTGCGGCACAGTTCAGCGCCAGCTATCGTAGAGTGCGGTCGCGTCGCTACAGTTCTCTGCGCTTGGTACAATGTCTTCAGAAACAACGGCGTTACGCCTATACTCTTAGTTCTTTCGGTAAAGTCACGTAGGTAAAAAAATGAAATTAAAATTAATAACAATAAAATAAAAATTACGACGTTTCGGAGGCAACACAAGTCTCCGTCATCAGGTGGGACCGTCTCAGCCAGATTTGCTGCATCAAGTGAGGCAGCGATGGTTATTACCTTGTTATCGCGGCATCTCTTGAGGAAGGCCAGCGTCTCGAGAAGCTGTGACTTCTTGTCTCGTTGTCTGTTAAAAATTCTAACAGGTGGAATTCCTCCCCGTAGAGGGTATTAATTCTAGATTTGAAGCTTTCGTGACTGCAAGGATTCATACTCTTAGTTCTTTCGGTAAAGTCACGTAGGTAAAAAAATGAAATTAAAATTAATGGCACTACACCTCTCTAATGAGCCCATGCTGCAACTTGCGGATATCTCGGAACGGCAAAGGCTTAAAGAAGGCCGGCACGTGCGGGTTTCCTGTAAGACATTGGCGGGGTCATTCTCCGGGATGGAACGAGGGCCACGGTAGTGGCTGGGATGGCCCATGAAGTCCGTTGAACGCGGCGCTAACCAATAACTTGATATCCTTAAATTTCGATTTAAAGCTTTCGTGACTGCAGGGATTCATCTTCTTGGTTCTTTCGGTAAAGTCACGTAGAATGGAAATAATAAAATAATAAAAATAAAACATAATAAAATCATTCTCACGACAAGGTCTGAGACTCTTGTCTTCTCGACAGACCTGTTCTTCACCTGAGGACGGCTGCTTGCGTTGTGGCCCGAAACGTCGTGAGAATTATTTTATTAGGTTTTATTTTTATTATTTTATTATTTCCATTCTACGTGACTTTACCGAAAGAACCAAGAAGATTAACTTGATATCCGTTCGAGTGACCTCATTGTGGTCTGTAATAGCCTGAGGCAATGCTTTCAGTGTGCGAAATTCAATTTTCTAGAGACCGATTTTGCTCGTATCTCCACTTTAAAGCTAGCAATCAGAATTGCTTGATAGCAGCAAGGAGAGAATAAAAACGTTATTGTTGTTTCTTTCCTGTGATCAATAAAGATTTAATGTGTATCCCTGTTTGTAGACGGTACTTATTTCACGTATGTTTTAAACTGGTAGTAGATCACAAATAAGCATTTTATAGTTTCATTTATCGTTGGAGCATTGCAGGTAAAGGATTTTTTTTAAAGCAGAACTCCTTTTGTGCCTCCCACACAGAGGTGGATGAATAAATACAACAAATGAATTCACGTGTGGAAAGTCAGCAGCATTTTCTGCTTAACGAGCCTCTCCGCTGATGAGATGAGATGCAGAGTTTGTTTGATTAAAAAAATGTTGCTATGTCTATGGTTTGGAAAGCCCAAAAAGACTGATAGACTAATACAAATAATTTAATGTATTTATACATTGATGACCCTAAGTCTAAATGGCCTCTCACCTGGTTATAAATATACATTTTAATTGACTGGTTGACTGACTGAATGATTGACCTTGCCCTGTGTTTCCCTTTTGTGAGTCATGTATTTGCTTCTATAAAAAAAATGACACTTTCAGTCTCATTGTGCTATCACCTGGTTTGAAATTAGAGTATTTTGGCTGCTGTAAATGTCCACGTGATAAGCCATTTCGTTGAGGTATCATTTGTGGCCACGTCGCTTCTGAAAAAGAGCTATATAGCTCAGTGGGCCTTACCTGGTAAAATGAAAATAAATTTTAGTTTACATACAAGTGTTTAAATACTAGAATAATTCACTGGTTGACAAACTTATTTTTCAGAAGGGACATTACCACAAATAATAGCTCAACGAAGTGGCTTATCAAGTGGAAATGTATTGCAGCCAAATAATCTAAATGCATCTTGATTCTTAATGTGGAGAAAAATTCCACACGATCACGGGGAGAGAGCGAACACGCAAACTCGGAATATACGGACGTTGTCAGGGTCGGGATGGAGCCCGCGACGACCTCCTGCATACCAGGCGAGGTAGTTAACATCTCGCCACTGCGGCCCTGCCCTGGCGCACTCCGTGTGTTCGTTCGTCCCCAGGCCAGGAGGCCGTGGTGTCCGAGGAGATCCTTCACAACCTGGACCGCTGTGAGGTCGCAGCCCTGGGCGACCCCCTGGAGGGCCCCCAGGAACGCTTCGAGGTGCCAGCCGATCAGCTGAGCCCCCAGGGCCTGGAGGTCACCAGCGGCCCCCAGGGCATCACCATCTCCGGTGAGGGCATCGCCAATCAAGCAAAATATGTATATATATATATACTAGCAGAAGTACCCAGCGTTGCCCGGGTGAAAAATATATTTCTTAATAACCTTACATATATACACAGATGGGCTGCTACCCCTGCCCCCCCCCCCCCCCCCCCCCAGCCACGATCTCCTCGGCCGCTGTGCAGTAATATGTACGGCCTATAGTGTGGTGGGGTGTCGAGGCCTAGTACCGTGCAGAGCCTCCGGCCTCGCCTAAATTGCCCACCCGGCTGAGGCTGGGTACTGGGGCCGTTACCCCCCCCCCCCCCCCCCGCGCTACAATAATACTGTCTAATCGCTATAATTTTATTATCTACCGACCCTATAATAGTAATTGCACACATTGGGGTGGGGGGGGGAGTGAAGAGGATGTGAAACTTTGATGAATTTACCTCAGAGTCGCGTGTTAATGCGTGCGCATATTTTTAACGTGAATTAAAAATGGCGTCCACCCCGCAGCGAATGCGTCGCTACCCGTTGCCAGGGGCAACCGCCGTGGAAAACCAAACGGACCAATCGTGTCTCGCAAATCCCTCACATTTCGTCCAATGAAACTGCATATGGTCCGGCGACACACAGACAGACAGACACACACACAGACAGACAGACAGACAGATTTGCGATTTTATATATATAGATATATGCACGTAAAAAAAAAACTAAACTGAATTTTTTTTCACTTAAAGCTTTCGTGACTGCAGGAATTCATATTTTTGGGTCTTTCGGTGAAGTCACGTGACTTGACCAAAAGACCCAAGAATATCAATTTTTTTTTACCAAGTAAGGCGCACTGAGCTGTATAGCTTTTTTTCAGAAGCGACTTGGCCACAAATGATAGCTCGACTAAGTGGCTTATCACGTGTAAATGTCTAGCAGACAAATACTCTTCACACGTGTTTGAAAATATGGAGGGAATAACCGTAGGACTCGGAGAAAAATCCACGCGACCACAGGGAGAAGATGCAAACTCCAAATATACAGGTGTCAGGGTCAGAATTGTACCCACGACTTCCTGTATACCAAGCGAGGTAGTTAACATCTCTCCACCGCGGATGGATGCCCCAACAAGTAAATAATAGTTATGATGATAATTTACAGTTCTTTGTCAATACACTACTGGATGAAAGGCTGCCCTTTGCAATGTTGGGCATTGGGGTTTGTTTGACCATGTTTCACCATGCTGGTCAGTACGGGTTTGAGAAAAGGAAGCTGAGAAACTGGTTCAGATATTACCTGTCACTCTCTCACTGATGTTATATTCATGGCTAGGAAGTAAAGTTGGATCACTGTAATCATAGTGCAGTGGGCGAATTCCACTGTGTGAGTGTTTTTAAATGTTACGTATTCATTCGTTCACCGATAGGGAGATAAATCTTATGGGGAAAGAAATCCAGATATCATTGGAACATAATTCCAAAAACCAGAGAATTTGAAACATATCACGGGGAAAACATTTGAGAAATAAAATCAGGGGAAAAAATTTCAAATATCAGCCAGATAGGATTTTAAAATCCGCAAAGATAGAATTCCAAAAACATTGGAAAAACTAATTCCATAAATCAGAGAATTACAAAATGCATGGCACGAGAATAAAAAAAAAAACACTGGCAGTTAATTCCCAACGGTCAAAAGCGGCACTCTAGGAGTACAGACTGACAGGCCGAGGTAGACATTTACGTTCTAACCCTGACTCCTCTCCTCCCTCCTTCCCCCTTCGCTCTCCACTCCCCTCCTCTCCTCCCCCTCCTCACAGGAGTGGAGAGCCTGGCGAGCTACGAGCGTGTGCTGCGCACTGTGCGCTACCTGCACAGCAACCCGGACTCGCTGTTTGAGCGCCGCTTCCGGCTCACGTGCTCCGAGCTCAACGGCCGCTACGCCAGCAACAGCCTGCCGCTCGACGTGAGACACGGATGCCAGGCCCCCCCCCCCCCGGCGCTTGTCCACATGGGCGTCGCTGCCACTACTAGCCTCGTTCCCGCGCGCTCTCGTTTTTGAAGGAGCCACGGTGGTGGAAAAATGTTAACTACCTCGCCCTGGTATACAGGAGGTCGTGGGTTCGATCCAGACCCTGACGCTTGTGTTTTTGGAGTTGGCATGGTCTCTCTCCCCGTGGTTGTGTCGATTTTTCTCCGCGTTCTTTTGTTTTTTTTCCTCTCCACATTTAGAAACATGAGTTTAGACTATTTGGCTGCTACAAATTTATACGTGATATACCACTTTGTTGAGTTGTCGTTTGTGGCTAGGTCGCTTCTGAAAAAGAGCTATATAGCGCAGGTGGGCCTTACCTGCTAAAATCAAATTGGTTTATAGTTTCATTCTTGGAATTGTGTGCGCTATAGTTTCGGTAAACCGGCTTCTCGCAACGGTCATGAGTTTCGAGCGAGCAATCCTAGCAATGTTTGTGGCGGTGGCCGGGATGGCTTCAGAGGTCAAAGGACCAAACTGGGTTTAAACCGATACCGCCAAATGTTTGCCACACTACTGTTGACGGGAGTAGGCCATCGTGCAACAATGTCAAAACTGATGTTGCCACCCTGTGGTTAAACTGGCTTCGCAACGGTAGAGAGTTTTGGTGGTCTCAGCCCGGTCACCAATGACCGCACAGAATTTGCTTCTGTGCTTAGTTTTGGTTAAATTCCAGCTCTGAGAATGAAAGTATCAGTTTGGCAATCACGTGACAGACAAAAAAAACGAAATAGCTCAAATTAGATGGTAAATACGGGACACAAACATTTAATGATTCTTGAATCAAATCGCAAACCCTGAAATCGTGACAGCTAATTTGTTCATCAAATCGGAAGATGTGGGTAAAAGACAAATATAAAGATCAGTTAGATGCCGTTTAGGTAGTGGAGGCTCATGGGAAATGAAATTTTATTTCACACACAAATAAGCATTTTTATCAATTCAAATCTGTTACCCTGTACATTAAGCAGTCCCCCCTCCTTAACCTCTCATTCCATTATTGAAGCCTCACCATCTCTTCTCCATCGCCCCCCCCTCGCCCCTCCACCCCTTCCCACCCCTGCACTTCCGTGACCCCCACATGTGCCCTCTGTTACGGTCACTCATTTCTCGGCCCTTTTGCGCGCACCCTTGCCGTCGAAATCACTCTCTAAATAAAATATAATATAAAATAAGATATTATGACGCTTTTGCAGCCAATGTCCAATTCACTGGTACTACTCATCACCACCGTCGTAATGGAGCGCTCACTCATGAATGAACCATCGCAGAGATAACATGACGGGCTGCACTTTGCGTTTCGTATTGGCATGTCCCCCCTACGAGATCGAAACGAACTCTTAAAAAGAGCTGTTACGGGATGGGAAAGGTTAATTTGAGTCGATGTGGGTCAATGCACGTCGAAATGAACTGATGTTAAATATAACATTGACCTGAGAAGGTTGAGTAGGGAGTCTTCTTTTTTTTTACCAGTGGAGAGCTACTGGAAGAAAATGTACGCGTGATTTTTTTTTCTTCTTCTTGAAAGCTGGAAAAGTTTTCATTGATATTCCTTTTTATTGTCATCATCAGCATCATAAGCAGCAGACATGATCAATCCACTGCTGGATGCAGGCCTCCTCCCCAAGCCATTGCTCTATTAATCAATCAGTCTATATGTATATCATGCACATCACATTAATAAGAAAAGCATATTTGCATAATTACATTTACATTAATTATAAACACTTATAATATATAAAATACATGACTTTTGAGTTCAAAATAACAGAGGAATGTAACATAGGTAATCAGAGTAAAAATTATTATTTTTAATTTACAATAAAAGAAAAATTTACTAAACTCAAGGAATGACATGGGGAAATGTGATGCCCAGCTCAGCTTACACGCATTCGTGCACGATCTGAGAGATGCATTGAAGAGGTGGGCTTTTAATCGTCTTTCAAATTCATCTCAACCGTCTCTCACAGTCCTGCCATGTGGCAGCGTCATGCTCGGTGGCTCGATTTTAGCCGGAACGGTCCGGAACGCCGCCGTGGGATATTATTTCGGCCACGCCACATCCATCTCGCCTTTCTTTTGTTGCCCTCATTCTTCCCTGTGTTCCTTTCAACATCTTGATAGGATTACAAGACAAAGAAAATAGGGGACAATAATATAAGATTGTTATGAATGGACGTACCTTGTGCTCTAGTGGTGGTGTGCCGGAGGCAGATAATCCCAACTCCACAAGCAGCCAATCCCAACTCCACAAGCAAGCCTCGCAGCGTTTCGGGAAATATCGAGCGCGAAAATTAATCCTCGATTGTTGTTGATGATATTATTATGATCATCGTCATCGTCTCGGCTGGGCGATGATCACGCTGTGCTGCCCGCGTGTCCTTTGCGTGTGCTGCAGGTGACGGTGCTGCATGTGGTGCGTGCGTCGGAGCACGTGAACCACGCACGTGTGCAACCCGAATTCGTTCACTCGGTGCACTACCCCGAGCTCTCGGGACACAGCCTCACGGCGACGGCGCACAGCAACGGTGACCGCAAGCTCGCGCGCACACGCACACCGCAAGCAGCCACGCGCGGGCACACGTGATACACGTGTCAACAGCCACGCGGCACATGTGGCACAAGCAATACACTCAGTCACCAGTCACGTGATACACACGTGATACACACGTGATACACGCATCGCCAGACACGTGCGGCACACACGATAAACACATCACCCACACACATTATGCACATCTTTACCAATATGATGTATATAGGTATTTTAGATACGTGAACTTTATATTTAGTTTCATCACTTTCACCGTTGTGGTGACCCAGGTCACTCTTGCGCAACCGTGACTCTATCCTTGACGTTCTCACCTGGTTCGCCAAAGCGAACAGATATATCTCTTTGTCACCAAGGACACGACAGTCTCCTGTTTGTTTAACGCATTTATTTTTTCTTTCCTGTCGTTCGCAATTGTTACGCAGTGGCGTGGACCGTTTAATTATTTCCATTCGCTCATTTATTTACGCGATTCCCTCTCTCGCCCCGGCTCCGCTCCGCCCGCAGCCATCCCCGGCACGGCCACGGTGGTCATCGTCCTGTGCGTGGGCTTCCTCGTCTTCGCCATCGTGCTGGGCGTCGTGCGCGCCCGCTCGGCCAACCAGCGCGGAGCGCGCGAGCAGGAGGGCTCCCGCGACAACGAGATGGACTGGGACGACTCGGCGCTCACCATCACCGTAAACCCCATGGAGGTAAGCGCCACGCGCCCCCCCCCGCGCCCCCCCACCGGGTCTTCCGGTTTTATACCTGCACATTTAGAATCGACGTGCGTTTAGAGTATTTGGCTGATGTAAATGTCCACACGGTAAGTCACTTAGTCGGGCTCCACTTTCTCAATGTCAACCTCCTAGGAGCGTGGGTCTTAACTTCTGTAGGATGCCCCCCCCCCCCCGCCCATCCAACTGCAGCAGCTTTTGGCTGCCCATCGTACAAAGACGGTCACCGCCTCGCGCCCTTTCGGATGAGCTTCTGCGACCGTCTGGAACGCCCTTCCTTCCGATATGATGCACTTTTAAATCGTCTGGATTGAAAACTAATTTCTTTCATTTCTTTACATGCAATGTGTTGGCCAATCATCCCCACGCTGACAAATTACTTGAAAATGTTTAATTTGGGATTAAACCTAATGGCAAACATCGCCCCCCCCCCCCCCCCCCCTCGACCGTGAACAAAAATACAAACTTGGCAGGACCGTCCTGGAAACAGATGGTCTTTCCTGGGTAAATAAGTGAAAACGTGATCAAAATAAAACATTTTCGAGAATATCACCGGCAACAACGTGACTCGCCGAGAACAACGAATGGATATTACGTTGACCATCGCGTGCCGCTGTGAAGTGTGGCAACGCGCGTTGCCTTGCGCTGCCGGTGTCGACCGGCGAGCCTCGATTAGTTAGGCCCTATGTCTCGCCATATCGCCTGTTGCGTTTAACACTCCGCAGCGAAAAATATCTTTACCGCTTACTTTAATTTTTTTCGTTCCAAACACTTCAGCAGAGAGCCTCGATCTCACTGCTAAGCTTCGGGCAAGTTCCACCGAATACTAATAATCTTATTAAAGCAAATAGCTCCACAATGCCGCTTCTAAACGTTCAGGGTGCGTGGCCGTGGTAAGTATAAATAAAGCCTCCAAAGGGTTTTTACAATAATAAGTAATATTAAAAAATACTTTTTTTTAAACACGCTTTAATGAAATGTACCGTACGAGTAATGGCAGAACTCCACGACTCCAGGAAGTGGCCCCGAAGCTTGCCACAACGTAAGGGGCTGTGGTGAATTACAGCCAACGTTAGTCGAGCGTGGATAATTAGACCCAAGCCGAAACATAACATATAAAAAAGAACGTTTAAAAAAAAAATGTTTGATAGAATATAGTATTGTCATCAGTATGACTTAAGTATACCAAGTTTGCAGTCGATACCACATTGGGAAGTGGGTTAAAATTGAGTTACACTATTTGAGGATACGACAACAAAAACAGAGTGAGTTAATAGAAATCGCGTGTAAAAAAAATAGTCTGGGGTATTTTTGTGTGCGCATTAGTAGATGTGCACACGTTTGAATACCGATTATCCACGAGATGCTTCATCTCCGAGCTCGTAATTTATTTTATTTTCCCAGATAACCAATGTGGCAACCGTGCTGCTGAGGGTAACGATGTGTGCAGCAAATGTACAGAGGTTTGGAGCGGCGGCGCAGTGGTTATCGCACTGTACTATGAACCTGGTCACCCAAGTTCGATTTCCAGCGACGGCTAGCATCGGTGCGGAGTGATATCTGCACTGTCATCGTCCCCCACCGCCATCCCCATTTCTTAACCTGCACTGACCATTGACCAGTGTGGTGAAGTATGGTCAATAAACACTCATAACCAAAAGGCCTGGGGAGGCCCCGATCTACCAGTGGATTGGCCAAGGGCTATAAATGAAATGTTAAGATGTTAGTTGTGTGCCTTTGTGTGTGTGTGTGGAGCAGTAGTGTAGCGGTTAGCGCGCTGCGCTATGACCCCGGCGACCCGGGTTCGATTCCCGCTCACGGCCAACACCGGTGACGATTGTCTGAACCGGTCCTGGGGAACAGTGGTGCAGCGGTTAGCTCACTATGAACCCGATGACCTGACACGTACAGTATTCCCAGCTCCGGCTAACATCAGTGGCGAGTTATGGTCCTCCTGTAGCTCAATTTAGCCTGAAATGAGTATCTGATCACGTGTGTGCGTAAAAGCATCAGCACTGGGGGGAGCTTCTTCATTTGTGCCCACTTCTCACAGCACTTGTCCCAACGGTCTGTTTAGGAGCTATATGGGCAACCTTTGTCTGTATGCTGTGTATGACTTGTAGATTTAAGAGCACGCAAAAAAACCTGCCTGAAAGAACACGTAATCTGAAGCTTTAGAACGCAGAACTGCATGTTCCAGGACAAAAAAAGGTTTAAAACTTTTTCCATTAGTATGATTATGAAATAGCAGCTGGTCATCAGGGGTTTGTCATTTGCCGTGTAAATATGCACGTTAATTCCGTGATATGTTTTGCAGACTTAAAATTCACAATCCCCTTATGAAGACCGTGTGCGATAGACTTTTTATTATTACGTGAATTGGTGCTGCATAACTTTAAACCTCCATTGTGAAGCAATCACACGTTAATTATCATACTTTAATTATTCATATATTAAGTGACTGTCTGCACGTTGTTGGTGGCAGGAAATAAAAAACACAATTAAATAAAAACACATTTTGGTTCTCTCTGCAGGTCAAGTCTAAACTAAAGTATAAAAAATATATATTTATTTTACCAGCTAAGGCCCACTGAACTGTATAGCTATTTTTCAGAAGCAACTTGGCCACAAATGATAGCTCAACGAAGTGGCTTATCACGTGGAAATTCATAGCGGCCAAATACTCTGAACACATTTTGTTGATTCGAAATGTGGAGGTTAAAAACCGGAGGACTTGGAGAGAAATCTACGTGGCCATGGTGAGAGCGAGACATGCAAACTGCAGATATACAGGCGTCAGGATCGGGATCAAACCCACGACCTCCTGTAAACCCGGCAAGGTAGTTAACATCTCGCCACCATGGCTCCCACATCCTTCTCCTCCCTTCGATTCTAGAGTTTCGAGCAGAATTGCTGAACGGCCAATCGACGAACGTCGGTGCGACACGCCGGTCCGCACGAACTCACCACCTTGTGTGTCCCCCTTGCTTCCTCCCCCATCGCCCAACGCCGTCCGCTTGCCCCGCAGTCGTACGGCGGCGAGCAGGCGAGCGAGGCGGAGAGCGAGGTGGAGGCAGACGCGGAGGAGGAAGAGGAAGAAGAGGAGGAGGAGGAAGAGGAGGAGGAGGAAGAAGAGGAAGAGGAGGAGGAGGAGGACGACATCACGGCCGCCGAGTCGGAGGAGAGCGGTGCCGAGGAGGGCGAGGGGGAGGCCGGGGTGCGCGCCTCCGTGGAGCAGCAGCAGCCGCGGCACGCACCGCGCGAGCAGCTCGAGTGGGACGACTCCACGCTGACCTTCTAGGGGTCGGAGGCGCCCGCGGAGCGATCGGTACGACGACGACAACAACGACGATGACGACGACGACGATGACGACGATGACAATGATATTAATAAGGTGATGAAATGCACAAAGGTCGCAGCAAACTACGCGACGTATACGAAACGTCCCTCGGCGTAGAAGAAAAACACTGGCGATGGCATCCCTCCTCCTCCAAATAAGTATTGTGTGTAGCTCGTATCCGCCCGGTGGTCTTCATCCAGTGGTGGGAAATTCCACGTTCTTCAGACGGAGATCAGTCTGTCCGGAGGGACCAACCACTGTTTGAATTCCACCAGGTGGTGCGTCCCAGCAAGGCAAAGGTGCAGCCCTGCAATTACCCCCTATTGCCACTGCTTCTGCCCCTTGCTAGCTGACTGCCCCTCACTGCCCCTAAATGCCCCCCCCCCCCAGCTCATTTTATCTACCCCAAAAGGACGGGTTGCAATGACACGGGTACGCCCATGAGTTGAATGATTCTCCCAGCTCTGTTACTCTATCGACTGAGCTGTGTACCGGCCATTGGATATTTACGAAGACAAAGATCTTAACAGACGCTTGGGGCAGGTGCTTTCTGCGAGCGTCTCGTGGTTATTCTTTGGGTCTTTCGGTAGAGTCACGTAGATAGGTTCAAAGAAAATAACGAAAGAATAACATGAATATGAATTCCTCCAGTCACCTTGTGATTGCTGGCACGGGTACATGAGTGGCGATGTGACCAGCACCACCCCCCGGCCTCCTTTGTCTCCCTAGTTATGACGTTTAACATCGTACCGGGTACTCGTTTAAGGCCGAGTCAACCTAGGGGAGGCCCAGGACTGGTTCACATAAATCGTCACCGGCGTTGCTATGCATGCACGTTGAACTTCTTTCGAACCGTGCGTGGCCAACCGTGCTCATCGGTTGCTGGCCGTGAGCAGGAGTCTAATTCGGGTCGCCGGGTTCGTAGCGCAGCATATTTCTCCCGCACGCGCATACGCACGCATGCGTCCGTTAGGAAGCACAACGAGGAACGATTCGTTTTTTCCTGCTATGCCGAGCGACGTCTGCGTTACGAATAGTGAGTACACTCTCAGTGCTGACAATTAATGGGGGGGGGAAAAGAATATTCGGCCGCGTCTCCCCTTCTCCCTCCCCCCGCTTGACGCAAACCCCCCCCCCCACCACCACCACCGCCGGTGTGGATGATGAGTGCGCTAAGTTTTGTTTTCGTGACACGGAGCGGAGACGCTCGCCTTGTGGGAAGCGTAATCTGGGACCGTTATTTATTTTGAGTCGTCGTGTATTCGTGGTGACGGGTCCCCCGCCCCCGCCCCCCCCGCATAGTACAGGGTGTCCCTCCTCGATTTACGAACGTTCGGTTTTCACGAAATTTCACGCGAACGCAGTTGACAACTTACGGATACTTTTCGATGAACAAAATCGAATTTGCCCGTGAGGTCAAACGAGAGCCGCCAACCCCCGGGGGAGGCTCCCGTTGCAGTGCCACGGTGTCCCTGCAGTGCCACGGTGGAAAAGCCACCGTGAAGAAGATCTTTGCGGCGAGTTCCCACCGAAAATGTTTGTAATTTTTGCTTCAAATTCATTGGCATTCTCATCGTTTTAATATTGATGCTATTATTATTTTTTTGCATCGCGAAAGTGATATTGGTGTGCATTTTTCGGTTCGCAGCAGAGTTGGAATGAATGTCTGAAACACTATCCCAAACTTTTGTTTTAATTAATTGGAAAAGCCATTTTAATTTGCGAATTTCGACAGACGTGTTTTTCTTTCGTAAATCGAGGGATATGCCTGTACTGCGGTTTTAGCCCAAGTGTTCTGTCGCCGTTAATGTTTTAAAATTAATGCTTTTTCCTACCTGCGTATAAGGGTAGAAATCACATTAGTTTCTATGGTAAATTTTAGCCGAGAATTAAACAGAAACATAACATTTATGTTGTAATTTAATCGTTACAGTGGGTATTTTGCGCTCGCGATAGCAAACGGAGATTACAATCCCCACCGCCCTCCGTTCGCCACCCACCAATAAAATCCCACACGAAACCACCCGAGTCAAAGTTTAGCATTTTGCCCAAGGGACGTAATGGCTCTTTCTGGAACTTTGGGCAGAAAACTGTTATCCTGTAACCCTTTGAACCCCCGCTGCCTATTGCATTCCCAGCAAAAAACAATTCGGTCTAGCGGATGGGCTTCCACTTTTTTTTGCCCCCCCCCCCCAACCCAACGGCGTGAAAATAAAACCATGGCGAGAGCTTCCTTCGCGAGCGCTCCTCCGTAATCACAGCCCTTCCGTCGCAACAGCAGCAGCGCACCGCCTGGTATCGAATTTTTACGTCCGTTACATTGGGCGATGGTCCTACTTGGCATCAACCTCTCTCATGTCCACCCACGTTGAACCATCCCCCCCCCCCCCCCCCCCCACACTGTAGAAACTACGATATATTATTTGTGTTGAATGTTAAGTACACTGCAGAAAATGCTACCATTTGAAACCGTGAGCAGTATATGGGTATGTTCAAGAGTCCCGGTTATTCCGCCCCGCACCGTCGGCCCATCCCGCTCCGTGTTGTCCGTATGCAAACGGGCGTCATTCCACTCGGCGCGAAAATCAAAGAAGAGCGCGCGGCGGACGTTAAATGTAGACGGTAGGCAGCTGTAAAGCCGTTCGTGCGCGCTTGGCTCGCTTGACAAGCTCGTCGTGCTAAGCGTGGCGTGCGAGCGACGCGTTCTGACGTGCGGTCATTGCTGTGGGGTGGGTGTGTGGTTGGCGGCGGTGGTGTTTGCGGTGTAATTCGCTGCTCCATTCTGGCCGGCAGCGCCATCACAAAGGGCGACGCGGTGGTGCAGGTTTTTCGCATTGTCGTAGGGAATCGTGGTGTACGACGGAAACAGGCCAGTCTCGTGTCCTGACAACAAGCTTGGGCCTAAAACAGGAGGGGAGAGACAGATTATATACAGTTAGTAGCATTGCAAGAATTGCATTTAGAATCTAAATGTTATACACCCAGTGGCGGCTATAGTAGCACATTGTATTTGTTGTGATTTTTGAGCGCACCTTTTAAAAAATATATATAATACCGTGGTTTCGAATTAGTTTGTCTTAAATTTTATAGGAGGCAACAACATAGACCACTCTTCTGGACAGTGATTATTGCGCCATCTCTATTTCTCCGTGGTGTAATTCGCGTTGGTGCATAAGTTGGTGCGGTAATTTGGGGACACCCCACCCCCCCTTCCTCCCCTAACTGCTCTCTGGGAATTTTGCGGGATTGAAGTAAAACTTTCTGTAACTGCTTCTCGATAACACTTCCATGTCTGCTGATCATCGTTGTGGTCTATTTCACCGTTGGCTAGGGGCTGCACTATCCGGTTTAATTGCATCTGTGTTTTTGGTTTCCAAGGCAAGCATCGGTGAACATATTTTTGGCAAACTGTATTAAATTGTAACGTTACGAAGAAAAAGAAAAAAAGCCTCCGTAAGTGGATTTTTTGCCGTGCGGTCAATGTTCTATATTGTGACCTTGATTTTATCTTCAGTCAAATGCAACCATTGATGTTATTTTCTCGTCCTTAAGCCTAGTGCTGTTATGACTGTTTGGTTGGCTTGTAAGATTTATCGCTCTGCAGAGCTGGGTTCTGCGACAGAGGTATCAGATGCTGGCCACAAAACTGGAAACCTTTGGATTGTGTGAAGCCAAGCACGTGGCTTCCGTTATAATGCAGGCTGCAGAACTATCGATGGATGTGGTTTCATTCCAGCAAATGTTTGTCCTGTGATAATGCTATTAGCAAAGCGTGGTTGCCACAGTGTACATTTTTTCACGATATGATCCGATATAAAATTCATGGTACGATGATTCTCGCTTTTGTCGTATTCCAATAACCCAATTGTATTTCACAGTTTTACCGAAATCATGCTTTGTGCTGTTGCTGTACTTCCAGTGCAATTAAATTTCGCTTAAGTTCTTCAACTGCTGTTCACTCCGAATAAAAGCCGACTGCGCGCGTCTTTCTAAGCCTCGCGGCGTTACAGACGATAAAGCAGATGCTGGCAGCCACACGATAAATAATAGTTTAAAAACTACGAAAATTGTTACGTCCTAGCAGTTCCATAAATAAAGCATTTGGCAAAGCATACATTTTTTATTGGACAATAGCTATTTATTTAGAACTTTATTTACCGAACTTGATTTCACATGCACATATATATATTTTAAAAGAACACAATTCTGGCTAATTGCCTGATGAGGCTGGTTGTAATCAGCAGCGAAACGCCGTACTGGAATTGTAAATGTTGTGGGTTTACTCCAACACACCGGTGTGCTGTACTAGTAACTAATTGACATATTTTGTTTACGTGACAAACCTTACTAATTGGCTGTGTCGGGTGGTGGCGGGTTTAACGACACATTTGCATTTACACGATCAAACCCCCACACAAAAACACCTTTATTATGGTCATATAATACAAGTTAGGAGTAATAAAACGATTATCACGATACTTTGCAAAACGCACAACGCGATTTATCGTGGGGGATCCTTGCATCGTACCGCGCCGTGCCGTGTGGCACCGCTCTTGACAGCCGCGTGACAATGTGAAGGCGGCGGCCGGTGGTGAGCCAAAGGTTGTGGCCGTACGACCACAACTGGGGCAGCCCGACACTGACGTGGTTGTGGTTGCGTGCGCCCAGTGTGCGTAACAAGAGCGGAGAAAGTGAACTTAGACCATGACCCCCACCGCCTGCATTTGTTCCGGCGCCACCCGATGCATCCGAGATCCGTCGATGCGGTTAACGCGGCCGCCGCCGCCGCTGCTGCTGTGTGTGCCCCATCAAGGTGGGAAGCAAGGGAGGCGGTGGGTGGAAACGTAACCGGGCGTTGACGAAGCAGATTATTTTTGCCGAGTAAAGCCAGACAGAGTTGGTGGGGGACGGGGGTGGGGGGCACGTTTGAGCCCTCTACCCCCCCCCCCCCTCTTCGTGAGTGGCCGATCGATCTTGAGCCGTGAAATGTGCCACAAGGTTCGAAGCATGCCTTTTGAAATTTTCATAATTAATGGATAGAGGTCGTAAACTATAATAATAATGATGATGAAACGCGGCTTGATTTACGGCCTTTGGTTATAAGCGAGCAAGCACATATTGAGATCAAGAAAATCTCTCTTTGTAAAGGAGATACGGGAGGCAACATACGATGAGAGAACCATCGAGAATGACACTTTTTCAGTTTTTGTGGTATGATAATGATGATTTTCTTCCAAACTTGAGCACACAATGTCCTCAGGAAAATGGCATCGCAGCATCTTCGTCATCCACTCCTCAGTGAACCCCCACCACATGCGCTCTGCGGCAGCACGAATCAAGATGCAACGGGATGATTACCATAATGGTCAACTGGCATCCCCCCCCCCCCCCCCCCCCCGGGCTTATCGTGTCAGACCACAGAACTGATCGCCAGAATCTTTGCCCGCAATTTTCAGCGGACTTTTTGTGACGCTCGTTTGACGATCAATGATTCGTGAACCCGGCTCGCCGCGGGGCAACTTTTAACGAGAGCTCGTGCCGAGATAAATTGCCGGCAAAACACGTTGCCCCCATCGACCTCCGAACGCGGAGATACGCGTGCGTACATTGAACTTATTTCGCACCGTACGTAGCCAACCGTGCTTGACCGGAGGTGCGGGGCAAGGACGACGGACTAAAACACCAAAAAAGCAGTTCTGAAGAAATTCGCTTTCAATGACACCCATGGACGGAATTAATGAATCGGTTACCTCCATTCGTGTTGTTTCCTGAGAGGGCACCCATTGGAGAAAAGACGGTTCGATTAGATCGTCCCACGTGCACGTGGCTAGGGTGGATTATTGATCATGGCTGCTGCTGCTTGATAATGATGATTCATCACCGGTTGGCACGGCGCAATCCGACTTACACAAGCCGCGGTGTAGAACTATCCTTCCCGTTATAGTGTTAGGTTGTTTAGAGGTTGTTGCTGCTGTTCAGGCCACAGTGATGTGTGGACGTTTGTTTGGCAGACAGTTTTTGATGTGGGGGGGGGGGAAGTCTCGGACCTTATTCCTGTTTTTCACACCCTCGGCATTCGAACTCTCTCTTTGTAAAGATGACCAGCCTTCCTGGGGGGTGAAGGGCCCTGCCAAGGGACTGGTAACGAAATTTGATTGGTTTCCAATAGCACAGACGTTTGATATTTCCGTTTTACCACCGTTGTAAATATTTTAGCACAGCTTCTCACACCCACCGGCCGAGTGCAAATGTCGACGCTGGCACCAAAAGAGGCATCACGCGAGATCCACGTGGTGGTCGTGGTTAGTAGACCGACTCTCCTCCCGTGGCTTTTTTCGATGTCGCGCTATCACCGGAGACGCTTCGTTAGCTGAATGCCGAAGCGGGAGGGGGGCGGCCAGGGGGCTTTGGGTGCTGCGAGTTCGAGGGCTCGATTTCACGAATTCGGAAGGCTTGTTGCAGCAGCACCACCACTCTCCCGTAAATGAATGCGTCCGTCGCCTTGTCTTGAGGTGCCGGTCGAAAAGCCGTCGTGTGACGCTTTCGTCGACTCGAGAGGGCGCGGGCTTGAGAAAAACCCCTTCCATGTGGACCGCGTTCGCCCTGCAGTCTACTCAGGGGTGGTCTGTGCTCGAATGGCATTTCTCAAGTGTTTGATTATCACTTTAGCAGTTGTAAGCGTCAACTTTATCGATCATCGTGAGAGCGCGCGAACCTTCGTTTCCTCCCACGCGTAAGCGCGCATTAATTGGCCGATAAACACTCTCCATATGCAGAGAGGACCGCAGAGCTTGGCAATTTTTTTTTGCGCGTGGCTACTGACTGCCTTCCCCCGCTCGCCTGTGGTTCCCTCCTCCTGCGGTTGTTCTCTACCTTCTCTCTCTCTCTGAGAGCCGAGCGACAACTGGTTGTGCGTGTCGTGTCACGAGTCGAGATTGTTATGCTACTAATAATTACTGTTCACCTTGAAGAGTTTCGGCTGGGGCTCTGTTGAACCTCGGTCTCGTGAGCAGTCGAGACGCAACGCGGTTTCACGAGACGCGCACGTAAACCGTCGGGCACACACACACGCACATTTATGATGGGTGCGTTGATCCTTTGATTAATTTCCATCGCGACGCGCTCGTTCGACATTGTGAGCGGTGAGTCTCGACTCTTTCCCCCCCCCCCGCCTGCCCACGGTACTTTGAGTCGTCGATTGTTAGCAATTGGCAGTGCGCGTGATCCCCTTGAAGCCACGAGAGGCGCTACCTTAGCCACGATGCTCATCACGAGTACACGGGAGTGACCCTTGAATCAATTCGCAATCATCCCTGGAAATTTTTGGTGACGGTGAACCGAATTGAGATTGTGTAGCAAATACAGCAGGTTTATATATCTGGTGTGTATTGTATGCAAGTGATTTGGGCGTATAGCCGATGTGAAAAGTAATGTTACTGTACCAGTAATTGTGAAAAGTTGAGAGTTTAAATTGGATTTTGGATGTATAAAGAATATAAGTGCATCTCAATTCGCTCTGCATACTTAGGGGGGGACATTCACATTAAGAAGTTGGAGAGAGAGGGGGGGTGTTAGACATTTTTGAGGAATTATATCATGAATGTTTTCACTTTAAACAAATCACATCGCGACTCATTAAAATAGGCGAAAGTTTGCCTCATTTGTTTTTCCATATAAATTTAATCTAATTCGACATCATGCAGTTTTGCTCATTTGCGTTGAGGTCTGATTAATTATCTGTAGCCGTGGATTACGAAAAAGGTGGTAATACCTGATAACATATGTGGAAATGGTAACCATGCAAGTATGACGGCTCTTATAGGCACAATAAGAATCATTACCACCTCTCCATTTATTAGAAAAGCCATGTGTTTTAATACCATGTATCTTCCCGGAATAATACGTTTTAAGTGTTTTTTACAGTTTCCCGTAAACAACAGATCTCTAACGTGTTAGTTGCCCAATTTTACTGCTACGGATTTTAGTGTTTTCTCGCTCCGTTCATAATGAAACACGTAAATGATTTGTCACAAAGATCTGCAGTTCTCTCTTTAGGAATGTATGCAAGCACTTTACACTGCAAATTACGTGTGGGTTCAGACAAAGAGTACAACGCACCTTTAAACAGAAGCAAATCTAGTCTCGCAGTTCGAGCATTCTAAGTTTGCAACAACAAATTCTTCGTTTGCCGAAATTACGGATTTCATCAAAAAGGAAACCAATATATTTTTTGTTGCCGTCAGCCTGTAAGTGGAATGTACTTTGTGTGTGCGTGGGGTTGCGTGATAGTGCTTGTACAATTGTGACGTCCCATCGTCCCCAGCTTCTCCATCCTGGTGTAAATACAAAGCAACGTGTGTGCCCAACATCATCCTCTGTGCAACATCATTTAACTATAGCATAGCAAATGAAACATGGAATTGTATTTACCTTCTTAGATGTACTTTTCATTGTTCCTTTAGGCAAGTTTTATTTTGTTCATTTTTTTATCGTTGTATTTAAGGTCAATAGAATGTTTTCGCTGTTTGTGTTTTAACGAGGGGTCTTGCTGCGTATTGCTTCACATCAAGTCATTTTTGACGTGCGCTGGGATGTTTAAGGCTTGCCATCCCTCCTGAAATGCGTGAGTGTAGTGGTAGCAATGTGAGTCCCATAAATTGTCGCGTGTAAACAATAGATTAGGCTGCATATCAGCTCTTGTCAAACCCAGCAAAATAAACATGACGTGGACCCAACACTTGTCTCGAATCGACTGGTTTTATTGAAGGATGTATCGGTGAGCTGCAGTATCAAATATCTATAGACACCTACAAGTGTGTCCAATGTTACCCACAGTGGCAGATGATTCTCCTACAATAGATATGTATTGCTATAATTGTATTCTTGGTTCTTTCGGTAAAGTCACGTAGAAGGGAAATAATAAAAATATCACTATAATTGTGTTGATAGAATATTTTCAAAACTCAATGTGCATTGAAAGTGAAACGTTAATGACCAAACAATGTACTGCATTTCTATATAGAATCTGACAATGTATTGAATTTTTTGCATTTTAAGAGCAGTGCACATGTTCATCTTTCTCAAATGTCAATATGCATATACTTTGCATGACTTACTGTACAAACAGTAAAAAAATAGAAAACAAATTTAAATGTTCTTTTTCAAAATTAGACTGCAATGACTTCAGAAACTCTGCAAATAATGCTAATCTATTTAATTAGTTTAACGTTGGACAAATCGTCTTATTGCATTCGTATCATTACACCAACTCGCTGCTACTATATAAACAGCACATTTTATATCAAAACAAAACCATCACCAGCAATATACATTTCCAGCCTTTATTAAACAACCAAATTACAATGCACCCAATAGTTTATTTCAACGTCAAAAATATCGTCTCATGTACCATCCTGAAAAGGTGAAACAAAGAAATAACAATTGCATAAAAGATATAGTTGCAGCAACTCACCACCAATGTAAACACCAAATACATGCTCGTACAATAATCGATTCTAAGTGCAATTTCCCATTCGTTTTGGTAATTTACGACGGATGCAGTAGTCAACTCAATTATCTGCGGAAATGTGGGAAGAGGGATTGCCTCTAAAACAATACAGATGATGCAAACATGTAAATTCATTTATTTAAAAAACATGTATAGCTAATTTAATATGGGGGTGAAGACAGACTGCCGTCTGTTTATTAAATGATCGGTTTGGTTAAACTATAAACAAATTTTATTTTACCAGATAAGGCCCACTGAGCAATATAAGCGATTTTTCAGAAGCAACCTGGTGACATGATCGCGCAATGAAGTGGCTGATGTGGACATTCATAGTAGCCTAAATGCATGTTTGTAAATGTGGAGGAAAAAAACAGAGGCCCTGGAGAAAAATCCACGTGACCACGGGGAGAGAATTCAAACTCCAAATATTACAGACAGAGTCGGGATCGAACCCACGGTCTTCTACATATCCGGCGAGGTAGTTAACGTCTCGCCACCATGGCGGCACCCCTTGGTTAGTCCCATGTTTGCAGTTACATGGGCACAAAGTTGCTGAACGAATGAAGAGCATACTCTTTGGTTCGTTCGGTAAAGTCACGTAGGTATAAACTAAAATAACGTTTCGGGCGCAACACAAGCGTCCATCATCAGGTACATGGCTCCAATCAGGTGGACGCTTGTGTTGCGCCCGAAACGACGTGATTTATTTTATTTTCTATCTACGTGACTTTACTGAAAGAACCAAAGAGTATGGATTCCTGCAGTCACGAAAGCCTCAAATCAAGATTGAGTGAAGAGTAGCTAATAGAACATCCACGTGCATAAACATTGTGCAGGAGTACTGATACTCCGTACACGGATAACTGAGAGTTAACTGTAGCTCATGGTAAAGCAGAAGGTACCCATTATAACATGGCAAGTTCAACACATCACCCCTACGGGGTGGATAAAATAGGCACACCAAGGCCAGGAGAAGCACTTTGGTGACAAGTCAAAAGAGCGGTTCTCCTCGTTGTGGCTCAGGGCTCCACTTGGTGGAAGCTACAAAATCCTTCTCGGGTTTTACAGTGTCGGGTGATGTGCACATGTGGATTGAAGGGTAATCGCAATGCAAAGGCAATATTCAACAATGAACCGTCGGCTGTGCTGAACTAAAAACCAGTTCTCCTGCGTGAAAATGCCTGAAATGTTCGTGGCCACGTGAAGAAAGCGCCGATGACGTTGCTGCCATTGTACACCGGTAACTCCATCCACCTGCATACTGAACCATGACTGCAACAACTTCGAAGCCGGTTTGTAGCCCCCTATGAACTTGAGCCATGTACCACCAATGGCTGTGTGTGTGTGTGTGGACTAACATTAAATCAATAAAAATGGCTCGGGACTGTATTCAGGAGATATGCATCACCGATTATTCATTTAATAATTAAGACACTTATTGCGAATGCTTTCTACATGCATGCAAAATGGGGAAACAGCTTTTGTCATGTTTGACCTTGTAGAAATTGAAAGTTGATCAGATACTTTTTGTACAATTCACCACCACAAAGATGTAGTGTATCGCGACTTCCAATAATTGGAATTTGTAGAAGTGTTCATCCCTGATATTTCAGATGTGCAATTGATTGAGCATAACGACGTATGCACACATTACAAACTCAATGGTACATTTGCATTGCATTCCAAAAGTAGATTTAAATCAGGAACCTTAATCAACATAAATCAAATTTCACCTCGTCGTGAAAAAAAGTGCATACTTATAATTAGGCCAGTGATGATACACCCATCCAAATTACATGAATCGTTACCATTGTGAAATTAGTGCCTCCAGGGATCACGTTTACAAATTACATTCAACAAATATTAATAACAAAAATGATTGTCATGCAAGATTTGATGCAGGTCTTGAGCTTTTACAATGGATTTTTTTAATCAACCACTGCATATCTCTATTAATGAACCGAAAACATGGGTGTCTTTAATACATTTTCTATATGGTCGCAACAGCTGAGTGATTTAAAATTATGGACAAAGTTTGAGTAACACGTGACCACCAAAACATGCTGGCAGACAGATTCGACATGTAAATGTTTAAACTTTCATGTAAGTGATCCCCCTACAGTCAAGCAACTAACATTTGTTTTAAGACTATAAAGCACCTTCAACTCGACACCAGTACTAAGAACCTGCTCACACGCCCCCTCTAAATAATAAATAAGCCTGAAACCAAAAACCCATTACAAATTTAAATCTCAAAAGGCAGGATATTTCCTTATGTCTTTAAATCATGGGATTTGTCCTAATGTGCTTAAATTATGGGAATGCACACGAGGGGTGGATATGCTAGCAGACAACGATTGAAGTCTAAAGTTGAATTCTAGACCACTAAGTATGAATGTGTCAACTTAATTCTTTCAGCTTCGATGGAGCCAGGAACAGTGGCATCCGCAACCTAAACTGGGCCCAGAAGTAATGCATGTTGTGTGTGTTAGGAGAACAGCCAGTAGATGAATTGGTAAGATAGAATATTCATAATAATTTACAGCCCCCATGTAGATCCAACACTGGATGAAGCGCTCCCCCCTCCCAACCCCCGTGTTTTGTTGATCATGGTGATTGTTTGACCAAACTTCACAATTCTGGTCAGTGCTGGTTCAGATATCACTCGTCACTGATATGAGCAGTGGTGGGGAATTCAACTCGAATCGCTGGGTTCAGACAGCAGTGAATTAACCTTGGGCCAAAAATGTTCAGTTTTAAAACAAGGCATTTATAACAAGAAATTATCACACAAAGGTGTATTATATAGCCCGAATCCTAAACTAGCGTTAGTCTCTTGAACCATACATTTCAGGGACCCACTGCCTTACAATTTACAAATAGGGCCTTGAACTATGTCAAAATGGATTACCAAGTCCAAACATTTGCCACCATTCTGAACTAACCTGCCAGACTGGGTTTCATCCCAGATGTCATGAGGTGTGGCCAATATAATTAAATCCTTGACTGATAGCTTTGCAAGCGAATTACATTCATCATATTTGGCCACTCCTTGCATTGGTATTCTGCACCCAGTTTTACAAGATTGCTACATTAAGGGAAAGCTGGTGTGACACAGACATGAATGAGCAAGGGAACGGCTGCATCAACTCTGGCATGCAATTCAGTAGTTGGGAGCGGTCCAAATAATAAAGTGCTTGTGTGGCTTGGTTAAAAATGCTGAACTGTCCTCAACAAGCAGCCTACACCCTTACCTACAACATTTCACCCATTTAAGCATTCTGTTAACAATAACTATGGCACAATCTGGATCGCAGTTTGGCAAACACCCGTCGCGCAGCAACAACGACAGCAGCTAGCGATCGGCGCTTACGGCAAGTCCAGCATATTGTGCTCAGTGTAGACGGCCTGGGAGACATCGTAAACCTTCTCGATGGCAGGCACGGCCTCTCCGAGCATGGCAACCACCTGCTCCTCGGCACCCACGTGCATCACCTCGAAGAAGGCGCTGCGCGTAGGCAGCAGGCGGAAGGCCACGGAGGAAGCCTGGCGCACGATCCACGGGTGATGTTCTGACAGGGAGCGGTCGTACGCCTCGGAGCACATCGTAGATGGACGGTCGTTCTCGCCGCTCGTGCGCAGCCGCTCCAAGAAGAGGCGCAGCCACAGCAGGGCGCGGTGGAGGCGCAGGAAGGTGCGGCAGCCGGAGGGTGGGTCGCGCTTGGAGGCGGCGACGAGGTCACCGGCCTCCGACTCGAAGCGTGCCATGGTCTGCAGCGAGCGGTAGCTGTCGGCGTGCGGGCCAGTGCGGTAGGCCTCCAGGATGTTGAGCTTGCTGACAGCGTCGCTCGAGATGAAGGAGAACATCGTACCCAGGCTGTTCATGAACCTGGAGGGAGAAGTGTCACACTTGTAATTGGACCAGAACTCCCGCGGCTCACACATTTGGTATCTGGCAGTCATAATTCTCGTGTGTGAACCGTACTCAAATTACTCATGAATTTAGGGTAACATGAAAATGATTTAACAATATTCGGTACTTTTTGTTATGGAGGTAATCATTACACCACCCACTCCCAAATCTGCTGCCCTCATGCCAACCGCAATTTGCACATTCCAACTCGAGGGGGTCTCTTATTGAAGCCGAACATTTCTAAAAATACAATTCTCCATTAGCCCGAGGCTGGTGGTAACACAGAATATCAAGTATTTTATACTGTTGTTTAGTAAAGAAGTTACATTCTTAATACCCCAGCGAATACAAATGCAGTACATGTTAATGGATGCTTGGCAACAGAATGCAATGAATGTTATTTCAATTGGACAAGCCAAAAAGAACAAAATGTCCTTAATAGAAACATTTTTCGACTTACAAAACATATTGACCCTTGGTTTGTATAAACAATGTAACAATTGTTTTTTTAAGTTCAGTATGACCTTAATACAAATCCAACTACATAAAAAAATACAAATTCTGTGACCACACCGACACTATGTATCTTTGAAAGTTGTTATTATACTGTATATAAGCAGAACTCGATTATGTGTGTCTTGTCCTTCGGCCTATTGGCTTCCAGATCAATAGTTTCAGACAGCATTTGTATTAAGGAAGCAACCCACTGGACGGGTTTCGACCTTCATGTGCATAAGGGAAACTACTATACAACACCCACTGAAGCATTATAGTGCACTCCACAGCAGTATGTACAACACTGCAATGCTAAACACTTAAAACATATAGGGCTTTATCTAAAAAAAATTACATACCATCTTGTGCTTGAAAATGTAAAGAGGAACGATAAAGACCAAAGCGACACCATCATTTGGCAAAAGCATTGGCAAGTGCATTACCGTAAATAATTTATGTCAAACGTATGCTTGTAAAATTTAACAGCATTAATGATGAATTGCGATGGGTTTGTTAAAATAAACATCGGTCAATAATGAATATTAATGGCTTGGTTAAATAAAGGAGATCAATCACTCCATCAATGATGGATCTCAATAGTTTAGTTATATAAAGGTCAATCAATACTCATGAATCTCATAGGGCCGCTTAAAGAAACATTACCAATAAATCAATAACCATTAACCTTGCACATGCATGTTTTTTTACCTTTCTGTACTATAGTTTGTGGTTTGGTTTTCCCCGTTTACTGCACGTATTGATTGTTATCATAAAGATAATTATGAGGGCGACAGCAATGATTGCTCAGATGTAACGTGCACATTGACGAAAGTACTTTAGGCAAGCAAACACCAGAGTCACAGACAGTTGCACAGACTCAATCATCACGGAAGTGCTTCGTGGCGTTACCACGGCGCTTTGTGCCAGGCTAGGTGCACGTTAAGGCCACATCAAGTGTTGATCTCCTGCTGGCAGGAGGGCGCACGGGACAGACCCAGGTGCCATGGGTTGATCGACTCGAGGTGACTGACCGATGCACTCAATACTCACACACTTTACACAGAAGCACCCACTCACGCACACTTACACAGGTGCTGTACACACATGCAGTCACACTTTCCAACACACAAAGACATTGGTAGACACAAAGACAAAGGCCCTGCTCGTATAGCCGTGAACATGTTGGGGCAAGGGCTGTTCGCGAGCACCTATTAAGGCTGACACACGGCACACGAGAAGGGTGGCCACCACCACGCCCGGCCACCTTTGTTTTCCACAATTTTAGGCCGAGTCGACTTAGGGGAATGCACAGGACCGGTTTCAGATATTCGCCACCCATGTTTGGCTGTGAGCGTAGCAAAAGTGCGCTCACCACTCTGCCACTGCTCCGCACTTCCACTTCTAAACACACACAGGTACACAAAGGTACACAAAGATCAGACGCTGGCCTTCCTCAAGAGATGCCGCCAACTTGCATCTTGTAATCGCTGCCTCACTTGATACACCAAATTCAGCTGTGACGGTCCCACCTGATGACGGAGACTTGTGTTGCCTCCGAAACGTCGTGATCTTCATTATTTTATTAATTTAAATTTCATTTTTTACCTACGTGACTTTACCGAAAAAAACTAAAGAGTATGAATCCTGGCAGTCACGAAAGCTTCAAATCTAGAATCCCCCTACGTCAGGGGTCGGGAACCTTTTTGACTGGGAGAGCCATAAAAGCCAAATATTTCTAAATATATTGCATTGAGAGCCATATAGTATTTTTAACGTATAATAAATTAATATGTCTTACTTTTAATGCGACTTCTGGTGCTGCATGGTTTTGCTGATGGCCTTGTAGTCTGGTTCATACGTGGTGAGGTTGAGCTTCGTGCATGCGTGACCCGTGCAATTTATCTTCAAAACTAATTTCTGTTTACTTTAAAATGACACAGTATTATTAAGCAATATCCCAAGTATTTTAAAATCAGTTCCAAACTGATTTTTGTATTTTTTTTCAACTCAAAATTGTCTGGGAGCCATATGCCGTCACCAGAAGAGCCATATATGGCTCGTTTATAACCCTAACCCTAGGGGCAAGTGCTGTTAGCGAGTAGCACCCAATGAAGGCCGGCACGCACACGTGGCGGTAGGGGGGGGGGGCAGCAACCACGCCCGACCGCCTTTGTCTCCCCAGGTGGCGATATTCACACACAGCAAACCAAGTTCTCATTTGAGTCCGAGTCGACCTAGGGGAGGACGACCCAGGACCGGTTCAGATCATTAATCGATGACCGTGACCCCCACTGAACAAACAACCACCAAGTGGCGGCGGCGGCGGTGGCGGCGACGTTGACCACGGCGCCTGTGCCAGGCTACGTGCACGCAGGCCCTGAACGCCCCCCACACCAAACCACACACGAACGCACGCAAAGTCGACAACCAACACGGCAACGACTGCCTGGTTGTGTGTGTGTGTGAGGGGGGGCACGTCGCTACTCACTTGATCAGTCCCCGCCATCCCTGCGCGTACTCCTCCAGCAGCACCTCGCCGCGCTCGTCCAGACAGACGCGGAAGGCGTCCAGCACGTCCCGTAGACAGAACACATCCTCGCCGCCTTACACGTGGCGACGGCGGTGGTGGTGGTGGCCATGGCTTCTTCCTCGTCTATTCTTCGTCTGCCGCCTTCCTCGTCCGGGTCCCGGTGAAGGCCGCTGCCAGGCGGAGCCTCGCTGGGCGCGGCCTCAGTCGCCTGCGTTGGCCCCCAAACGAACGTGAGAACTTGATGTTAAAAAAACGAAGTTAATTATTACTACGCGCTGCTATTAGTAAGCTGCTATTAGTAAGCAGCAGCAGCAGCGCCACTCCCTGTTGTCGTGTGTTGTGTGACGGCGTGCAGCGAGCGTAGACGAAGTTGGACTGCTGGTGGTGCTGGTGATGATTGTCGCGATCCATTTAACGACCACAACGCGGCGCTAGGCCGCCTCGCACCGCGCGCTGCAGATTCGCGGCATCGCTGCTGCGGTTGTAGAGAGCCCCCACCCCCATCCCCTCACCCAACCCCCCCACCCAACCACCCCCCTACCCCCACCCCCATCCCCTCACCCCCCACCCCCCTACCCCCACCCCCATCCCCTCACCCAACCCCCCTACCCCCACCCCCATCCCCTCACCCAACCGCCCCCCTACCCCCACCCCCATCCCCTCACCCAACCCCCTACCCCACCCCCATCCCCTCACCCAACCGCCCCCCTACCCCCACCCCCATCCCCTCACCCCCCACCCCCCTACCCCCACCCAACCACCCTTTACCCCCACCCCCATCCCCTCACCCAACCCCCCCATCCCCCCACCCAACCACCCCCCAACCCCCCTCCTCCACCCAACCCCCCCACCCCCCTATCCCCACCCCCATCCCCTCACCCAACCCCTCCACCCCTCAGCCCCCTCCTCCCCCCACCCCCCTCCTCCCACCCACTCCCTCCTCCCCCCGTCTCCCTCCTCCCCCCTCACCCCCTCATCCCCCCACCCCTACCCTCCCCCCCTCAACCCTCCCCTAAACCTCCCTCCTCCCCCCAGCCCCTCCTCCCCCCACCCCCCTCCTACCCCCACCCCCTCCACCCTGCTACCTCCACCACCCCCCTCACCCTCCTCCCCCCACCCCCTCCCCTCCATCCCCCTCCACCCCCACTTTATTCCCCCACCACCCTCCCCACCCCCTACCCCATCCCAGGGCAGGAAAAAGCCATTTCCACATTCTGCGCGGCGAGATTCAAACGTGGGGGGGAGGGGGGGATTTAAACCGCTGTAATAATATCCCCTTAACTCAAATAGTGACATACTTATTCTTTGGGTCTTTCGGTAAAGTGACGTGGATAGAAAAAATAGTAATAAAATAATAGAAATGAATTAAATAAATACTCTTTGGGTCTTTCGATAAAGTCATGTAGATAGAAAAATAATAAAATAAAATAATTTTTAAAAATCACGACGTTTCGATCGCATCGCAACGTCGTGATTTATTTTATTTTTTATTTTATTCTTTTTATACCTACGTGACTTTACCGAAAGACCCAAAGAGTATGAATTCCTGCAGTCACGAAAGCTTTAAGTCGAGAATAAAAAAAGAATAAAAATATCACGACGTTTCGATCGCAACACAAATAATCGTCATCAGGAGAAATAAGTATAACCCGTAAAAACAAAGTTTTTCACTCTAAATACTTTATATGCGTGGCGGCTAGAGTCCTCTCGTTCTCTGGCTTGAGATGGCTGCCACCTATGGGTCAGATGATTGTCTGCAGTATTAAACAATTGGTAATTAAATATTTAATTTGTTTTCCCTAAACAGTGTAAAATTTTGGAATTTTTTTTTTCACGAACATTAATTGTCTCGCACAACGAGTCTGTGTGCAAAATGTCAGCTCGATTGGATCACGGGAAGTGGGTTAAAAAACGACCGAAAGGTTTGCACGGTCGTAAGCAAGCAAGCAAGCAAGCGAACTTAATATAAAGGATTTAAAAAGAGTGGGATAGCTGCTGCGGCAGGCTGTTTTAAAGGTTTGAAATGGGTGTAGCCCAAGGGTCATAAGCGAAGTGGGCGGGGCTAGTTATGTTAATGTGAGAAATTTTCATGTCAATGTGAGATCTGAGAGCGACCTCCACGACGAGGGTACGGAGGTGGCCATTGTATTGTGAGAGATTAGCGTGATTAAATTTCGATTTAAAGCTTTCGTGACTGCAGGGATTCATCTTCTTGGTTCTTTCGGTAAAGTAACGTAGAATGAAAATAATGAAATAATAAAAATAAAACACACAAACAGACTCTGTCTTCTCGACAGACCTGTTCTCCACCTGAGGACGGCTGCTTGCGTTGTGGCCGAAACGTCGTGAGAATTATTTTATTATGCTTTATTTTTATTATTTTATTATTTCCATTCTACGTGACTTTACCGAAAGAACCAAGACGATTAGCATGATTATTGGGTTTTTTACCCTTTTTTCTGGCAACAAAACTGACACCTTTTTTTACAAGGAATCATGTTTGCATAGACCACAATACCTGCAGTCATAATGCAAACAAAAAACATAACTCTGATAATGTATGCACTGTCCTTGAAGTTGATTGGTCCATACCCGAGACAGCTTTCCTTAGAGCCTAGTCTCACATGGTGTTGGACCAGATGACGCCAAAAGGCGCACAACTCAAAGACAATGCACCATCAGAGTACGAGAGCTCGGGGTAAGCATTTACACCATTGGAACCTCATTTACCAGAAGAAAAATATGATAATTGGTGTCAGTTTTGTTGCCAGATAAAAGGGTAAAAAAACAATTATCATATTTTTTCTTCTGGCAAATGAGGTTCCAATGGTGTAAAAGAGATTAGCATGTCAATGTAAGATCGCGGAGCCACCGCCACATAGAGGACACGAGCAACGGCGGCTGTGTTAGTGTGAACCTGTTAATGTAAAATCAGATAGTCGAAAATAACTGCTAACATCGGAAGGTAGGATGGAAATATCACAGCCAGTTATGACTTAAACTGGTTAATAACGCCCTTCCAATAATTGCTCAGTTTGTACCCATCTTCTTGGTTGAAATTGTGTCTGTGTCTATATATATGGATGGCTTCATGAACGAATCTTTGTTGATAGCCAGTGGGTTTGCAGAGTACTTTCGTCTTGGAGAAATCAATTTCGTATGAGCCAACCGCATTAAAACAATGATCAGCCACGGCCAATGTGTTGGTCCTACCGTGTTTCAGATCTGCCTTATGTTCACGAACACGGTTCGAGACATGTCGCGTAGTTTCCCCAATGTAACTACTGTCGCAGACACAGCTTAGTTTGTAGACGCCTGGGTATTGCATGTCAGGGATCACATCCTTCACAGACGGGATCAGATCACAAATTGTATGTACTGTGTAAAATCGAACCTGGATCTTGTGTTTGCTCATGATTTTGGAAATCTTTTTAGTGATCCTGCTATGTATACCAATTCAGACCTTATTGGTCACACCGTTCCCCTTATACATCTCAACGTTCATCCTGCAAAGTCCCACCACAAGAAGAGAAACACAAACAAATAGGCAAAAAAATAGTTGTTGCCCGTATAGAAACGGCTGTACGCCATATAGACCTGAAAACTCGATTTCCCTGTACAGGAATACGGGGCAAAACCGGCTAGAGAGCGTTGGCAGTGCGGTGTTGGTGGCACCAACGATCTTTGACCTCGACAACATCTTGATATGGAAACATGTGGCAACATCCCAGGCTGATGTGTCCTACAGATTACAGCACTACGCTATACGTATGGGGGATTCCTGATGGCTGTACATTCTTAAGCTACAATGACTGATATTATTTGCCGAGAAAGCTGCTTTTCGTCACGCCTCATTGTCACTTTGCTATCGCTACTACCGTGGTTACTATCGCTCGTTGATTCCTCCACCCATGCTTGAGGACTCGGGTCGACCAGGCTGAATGTTCCATCTCATCTGTCCTGTGTTCAACCACCGTCGTGCCAGCAGCTCACAACAAAACCATCACGAAGTGGCGGTAACGTCACCACGGAAGGTCACAACGCTTTCTCATCCTGCTCCCATAGTCTCTCTCACTTTCCCAAGTTCCCGTAAACTTTGCTCAGTACATGCAACGTTTTCACCCTTATTGTCGTTTACACATTTCACCCTGCTGTGTTGTTGATGGCCGTTTGAAGTTCCGGGCCTGTTACTGAACAACCGTGTTTAAAAAAAACAACCCCCACAAGACCCTTCACGTACAAAATGCGCCGGCTCGCTTCTTAGGAACATGAATGTCGTTCAAGTGATGGCTATCATCTGTAATCCAGCGCTTTGGAACCAGGGGCTGATGGATGATGTAAGAGCAGTGTTATTCACTCATTTTCAGAGGGAGAGGGAAGGGGGGGCACTTATCCTCTACGACATCAGCGTGAGGGCCACCGCACATTTGAAACCATTGGGGTAGGACAGCAGCACGATTGGGGGGTGTTTTCAAATGTGTGTATTGTCGGGGGCTGCACATCAGGGGGCTGCACTAAAGGCCACGAGGGACCGCCAGTGGCCTGCGGGCCTTGCAATCAAGAAAACTGCTGTCGAGATTGATCAAACTCCCCAAACCCACTGGACCAGGAGGTGGCAGTAGAGGAGATGACAAAGCAAATGGCTTTGAGTCAGAGGTCGCAAACGGGTTTTGATTCCTTACCCTTACCCGGCCGCACCAGGGTCGCAAACGGGTAGCCGTACCCGGCCGTACCCGTACCCTACCCGTACCCGGCTTGAATTGTGAGAAGAGACAAGACGTTGGGAAATGAGTGACAAACGGTTACTCACCAGTGACTCACGGCCTACCCGTACCCGGCCGCACCAGGGTCGGGTAGGGTACGGGTATCGGGTACCCGGTTGCGACCTCTGCCTTGAGTGGTATCCCCTTGGACATGGGAGGGCTGGGTGGCTCAACGAGAGCACTTGTGTCTCATGGCACGAAGGACCTGGGTTCAATTCCTGACTCGGGTGCCACTTTGTGCGGCGTTGCACGTTCTCCATCTGTTCCGCACGGATTATCCTCCAGGTGCTCTGGTTAATCATTCAAATCTTTCAATGGTGAAGAAACCCCATCACAACAGAAATAACATTCTCGTCATTTACAGATCTGAATTACTGCACTGTTTGTGGGCGGTTAATTGGTCAGGGCGGATACGTGACATTGTACTGTGTTGTTATTTCCATTTGAATATGTTTTATAAACTCAAGGTTATTTTGCCCCTGCCAAATGAATGGGTTGTTTCTCTATTGGTAAATCATTAAACTGGCCGTTAAATCCTCAGCAAACTGGACAGTGTTTGTATAGGGTGTTCTGAGTGCACTGCAGTTAACATGCAATCAATTGTCGATACCACCTTGTGTTCCATATCTATACGTTAAGTAAAATCAATTTCAGTCCATCAGCCTGTTGGCCTTGTGGATGTACGGTAAGCAGCACCATTTGTTCAAACACAAACATTCTGGGGCGGTGTTCAGTCTTTTGGAGCTCATCAGCAGTGTTAAGGCATTTATAATTGCACTGTAGTGGAGGTTCTTGCTTTTTAAAGGGGACCCATTCCTTTCACTGGCACCCATGTGACGTCACGATGGCATCCCATGGGCCCTGGGACCGATGCACACCCTGATGCCTGTATATTTTGAGTTTGCATGTTCACCCCGTGGTCACGTGTATTTTTCTCCAGGTCCTCCGGTTTTTTCCCTCCACATTTACTATCAATAAATGTCCACATGATAACTTCGTTGAGCTATCATTTGTGCAAAGGTTGCTTCTGAAAAAGAGCTATATAGCTCAGTGGGCCTTACCTGATGACATTACAAATAGTTTCGTTTTGGTTTCAGCACACACTATGGCACTAAATCTGCCTTCTGCTGGGTTCTGGTGACAGCACCACCGCACTTGACCAAATGCTGCACCGAGTTGTCCAGGTTTTGGGGAGCCTACCTGTCGCGCATGTGCCCCGGGCCACTGCAGACGGATGGGCTGGAAGCAGTGGACCCAAGATGATCCGGGGCCACACAGAGAGGGTGGCCTTACTTGAGACTCGGGCCTCTTGCGCCGGCGTGTCGCACGTGAAGGCCTCGCCAACTCAGGCCATACGGGTTCATCCAATGCCTCGTCCACCAGCACGGGCGTGTCTGCCGACGCAACAATTGCACATCACCGTCATCATCGGCTCTGCTGCGGTACCGCGTCTTGTCCGGCACGACGTCCGGCGTTTTTCTGCATGTCCTGCTTCAAGAACTCGAATCGAAATTAGTTCCTGATTCAGTTTTGCCGTACGGCACAGCCACAAAAACCTAAACAGCAGTGCACATCGTCGGGGTCTGCGTGAAGGTATTGCTTGTCTCTTTGCAGTTTGGTCCATTGACCTTTGGCTATCATTGCCATGAATATCGTAAATACCAGGTGTGTGACCATTCACTTCCTGCGCCTCGAATATTTGATGGAGGTTCGTGATTCGAAAAAAAATGTATATATATAAACTGCCAGGATTTTCATAACTGAAATATAGTGACCCCTTAAAATCACATCCGCAATAGGCTCGCTGTGCTGGGACCACCGCTGTTTTACGCTTGTATGTTGAACTTCTTTCGCACCATACGTAGACAACCGTGCAAATCGGAGGTGACATCCACATCACAAATCAGAACGCTCGCTTGAGTCGTCCGTTAGTCCTTAGAACAAAAAAAAAACGGTGTCAGACAACGACTGGAATTTTACGTTTCAGTCCTTCCACACTGGCTCGCTGGCTCCATGGCCTCCACAATCTCCACATCAGCATTTTATTTACGATCCCAGCGCACACGCGGCAAGCCCTCTGGACTTTACCTTCCAAGTGTGATTCTTGGTCTTTGCTTATCTCGTATTCCGTGCCTGCGGACACAAACGAACAGATGACTGATTCCACTGCGACTGGTTGTAATATCCACACTCGCTTTTCTGATTAACTGCATTTTGCAAGATGCTTTACACATGTTTTAATGCGTGCCATTCGTCATCTGGACCATGGGAGATTGCTTTTATGGGGGGGGGGGGGGGGGGCGGGGCTGGCTTCATCCAGCAGTGGATTGATCATGGCTGATACAAGTAAAATGCAAAGGTACAGCTCTGGCATTATTTGGCCTATTTGTCTACGCTTGCTCGACGTCTTGGTGGGATTAACCACACTTTAGCCCACCGCACGCGACTGTGTCTGACGCATTCATTTATACCGCCTGGGTGGACGCAGGTTGCAGTGCCGGATTAATATCCTAGAAGCAAAAGTAGCTACATATGCAGTAGCTACATATGAAACGTGTCTTTTACAGAAATGACCCGGCCACAAATGACAGCTCGAAAAAGTGGCTTATGTTGTGGAAATGTACAGAAACCGAATTACTCCAAATCCATGTTTTTTTTAAATAGGGAGGGAATAACCGAAGGACCCGAAGAAAAATCCACGCGACCACGGGGAGAGAGAGAGACACGCAAACTCCAAATATACAGCAGGCGTCAGGGTCGGAATCGAACACACGACCTCCTGCATACCAGGCGAGGTAGTTAACATCTCGCCACCGTGGTGTCTGGCAGTATGTGCAATGAGGAGATGGAGGAATAAATAAAATTGCATGCAGTTGGATAGTATTACATCACAGGACCGTGAGAGGTGGTTGGGCTGCCTTCATCCAGCAGTGGATTGACCATGGCTGAATGGTAATCGTGATGATAAACATGCTGGGTTCAAACGTCGCTGACAGTTTATATGGCAACTGTACACTCCTTAGTCAAGGCACTAAAATCTCTGACTCACGAACACTACTGCACGTGTATATACCGCACATACACTGGGTGTCACGCCACTGGTTTAAACTGCATCTCAAGATACGACAATCACAGAGATGATTATCAATCCACCTCTCACCTGCGTTATTATACAACTCCGCCAACATAGTGTACGAGAGGCGGAGGTGGGTTATGCATAACTGCACTATGAACCTGACGACCCGAGTTCAATTCCCGGCCACGGTTATCCAGTATGGGCGGGCAGGCGGGTTACAACATCAAACAAAAAAAAACCTTTTTTTTTTTTTAAATGACAAGTCACCAAAATAAAAAATAAATACATTCATGACTCGTACGAGTCCCGATCGATCAAGAACGAAGTCACCACTCACCCCTGGGTCGCTGTGAGATGATGACGAGGATGTACACGGCGACAGCAGCGACGCCCAGGCGAAGACCCCAGCGCCTGGCGAACACCCCAGCCATGTGCCGGTGTGACCGCGTGCGGCTGTGGGGAGCGGTGGGACAGCGGTTAGGTGCGCTCTGCTAACAAAAACCCGGCGAATCGAGTTCGATGCCTGCTCACGGCCACCGACACCTGTGACCATTAATCTGAAGCAGTCCTGGGCCTCCCCTGCGGGTGATGTGTAAACATCGCCACTGGGGAGACAAAGGCGGCCGGGCGTGGTGCTGGCACACCCACCACCTCGTGTGCTGTGCCGGACTTCACAGGTGCTCGCTAACAGCGCTTGCCCCAAAAGTATGCTACGGCTAAAGGGGAGGTCTTAGTCGCTGTGTGTATGACTGTGTGTGACTGTGTGTGTGACTGTGTTACTATGTGTGACTGTGTTACTGTGTGTGTGACTGTGTGTGTGACTGTGTTACTATGTGTGACTGTGTTACTGTGTGTGTGACTGTTACTGTGTGTGTGTGACTGTGTATGTGTCTGTGTGTGTGACTGTGTTACTGTGTATGTGTGTGTGTGACTGTGTTACTGTGTGTGTGACTGTGTCTGTGTGTGACTGTGTTACTGTGTGTGTGACTGTGTCTGTGTGTGTGTCTGTGTGTGTGTGACTATGTTACTGTGTCTGTGTGTGTGACTGTGTTACTGTGTCTGTGTGTCTGACTGTGTTTGTGTATGACTGTGTTACTGTGTGTATGTGTGTTACTCTGTCTCTCTCTCTGTGTGACTCTGTGCCAGTGTCTCTGTGTGTGTGGACTTCGTGTGCGTTGTGACGGAAGGTCAGCACTTTCCAGAGAAACAGTTTACTCGTGCAAGGCTATCAACCATATCTCGCTTCTGTTCTCTACGTCAAACTCGCTGCGTTTGCATTGACCTGTCAATGCGAAATATCTCTCCGATCCAAGTTAGCCGACTTTTAAACGCATCCATAAAACGTGTGCCGAGTAACCGCTCTCCTTTTGTTATGGTGTCAAGTAATGCTCTTTACCATACGTGTTCTTGAGTCTGGATGCTCGTTGTTAGGAGTGCATTGCTCGGGATGTATCACTGTTACGTGCGGCAGAATGTTCGAGCAAATAAACGACTGGAGCGACCTGCAATCACGCCACGTAAATCCTTGACTAACCCTCAACGTTCGACTGATCGAGCGGAGCAACTTACGTGCTGTCAATCTGCACGCCGCGCGCGTTCCTTGACTTCCTTGCAAGGTGGGTGCCTAAACACGTCAGCGTTTTAACGGCAGTCCCAATCCCCAGAACGTAATCGACGCACTGCACATCATTCCACGATAGGGTGCGTTTCGTAATAAAATGTGAGAAGGCTTTATTACGAATGAAAAGATGAGAACTTTCAGATAGACGTCACGTTTGAGATGCATCCCGTCCGGTTTGCAAGGTACTTTATTAAGCTTCTGCATTTCTATTCTTAGGTTTTTCGGTAAAGTCACGTAGGTAAAAAATTTTAATTAATAAAAGTAAAATAAAACAAAATAAAAAATAATAATAAATAAATGTAAAAAAATTTTACCTACGTGACTTTATCCTAAACAAACCTAAGAATATGAATCCTTGCAGTCACGAAAGCTTCAAATCTAGAACTTCTGCATTTCAACAACCGCAGTAGATCTTCGCCCCGTAGAGCCGCCCAGACTTTTTTAATAACAAATAAATCAACGACTGCGAGACAACATTGAAGATTAAGCCACGCAGCATACCGGCTTGCCATTGCTTTCAATCCATGCTGAACAGCATAACGAAAGAAGAACCGCCACTTTCACATCAATTTATTCTTTACCATCATCTCTTAGTTACAGGGACTCCTCTACTTACGAACGAGTTCGGTTCCAGAGGTCTGTTCGTAAGTCGATTTGTTCCCAAGTCCAATTTTACTCCTGTTGATTCCAAACATGGTGTACGACATGTATACTAAACACGGAGAATGGCTTTAAAAGTTGTATAATCTCCGGTAGATGTAGATGCCACTGGTTCTCCATGTTCTGCAGATGTAGATGTCACTGGTTCTTCATGCTCTGCAGATGTAGATGCCACTGGTTCTTCACGTTCTGCAGATGTAGATGCCACTGGTTCTTCACGTTCTGTAGATGTAGATGCTATTGGTTCTTCACGTTCTGCAGATGTAGATGCCACTGGTTCTTCACGTTCTGTAGATGTAGATGCTATTGGTTCTTCATGTTCTGCAGATGTAGATGCCATTGGTTCTTCATGTTCTGCGGATGTAGATCCCACTGGTTCTTCACGTTCTGCAGATGTAGATGCAACTGGTTCTTCACGTTTTGCAGATGTAGATGCTATTGGTTCTTCAAGGTCTGCAGATCCAGTTGCTATTGGTTCTTCATGTTTTGCAGTTGTAGATGCTACTGGCTCTTCATGTTCTGCAGATGTAGATGCCACTGGTTCTTCACGTTCTGCAGATGCCACTGGTTCTTCACGTTCTGCAGATGTAGATGCCACCACCGCCATCTATTTGCGCGGCGGTTGAACTTACGACTCTCGGTCCGAACAGGCAACTGGACGTACGGACCAGGTTTGATCGAATCTCTTGAATGTTCGTAAGTAGAGGAAGTCCCTGTACCTCTCGACCGTCGGTTAAGAACTTGAGTAGATGTTGTTACGAGCCAGGAACGATGACGCACATTGCTGAAGACCGTGTCCCGCTAATCATGCCGAGCGGCTGTCTGATGGACACCTCGTTTTACAAATGATGAAGCCGCCTGCCTCGGCGTTCAAACTCGCACGCTCAGCAAAAACGACGAATACTGTCAGTCCCACTGGCTACGTACGGTGGGTAAGAAGTTCGACATACATGCATGCAAAGATGCGTTCAGGTGCGCGGTGTACAACGTGCTGCGGCTTGGCTATGAAATGCAAAGGAACGTTGCAAACTCCCTCGGGCTGATGCTCTCCTTACTGCGGCTTCTCTCCATGTTGTGGAATGTGGTTGGACGTGCATTGTTAAATAAAATGTCACCTTTTATGTCAGTTCACGTGTGCGTGGATACACGTGGGGGAGCGAAAGTAGCGTGGTTTTAGCGCTGCGCTACCAACAACGCGACACCCCAGTTCAATTCCCGCTCACGGCCAACATCACTGACGAATATATCTAAACATTGGCGCTGGGGGAGACAAAGGCGGTGGTTAGTGTGACCACACAATAACAAAGATCCCCCGTATAGCCTGAACAAACGGGGGATCTTTGTTAGCGCAAGTGCACCTATAAAGGCCGGAACCGCACACGAAGGTTTTGGGTGACCAACACCACGCCCGGCCGCCTTTGTATCCCCAGTAGCAATGTTTACACACCGCAGCCAGGTACTTAATTGAAGCGGAGTCGGTGGGGGGGGAGGCATGACCGGTTCAGATAATCGTCACCGGTGTTAACCGTGAGTGGGAATCGAACTCGGGAAGCCGGTTTCGTAGCGCGGTGCGCTGACCACTACACGAGCCGCTCCCCACCCCGCGTGTGCCGTGCTCCCCCCCCCCCCACCTTGCCACTTCAAGAAGGCTACATTTCAGGGCACAATTATCCACGGAAATGTAGCATCGGCCGTTGTTAATCCACTGCTGGACGAAGGCGTTCCGAAGCTGCCGTCAGCTCTTAGCATCCTGTGATGTAACAATCCAGAATCATCAAATGAATTTATATACTGGAGGAATCCGATGAGCTATAAAGCTCTTTTTCACCGACGTCCAGTAGGGGTAGGTTAGGACGTTGTAGCAATACAAAAAAATTAACCCGTAAAAACAAAGTTTTTCACTATAAATCCTTTATATGCGTGGCGGCTAGAGTCCTCTCGTCCTCTGGCTTGAGATGGCTGCCACCTATGGGTCAGATGATTGTCTGCCAGCATTAAGCAATTGGTAATTAATTATTGAAAAAAATTTCCCTAAACAGTGTCAAATTTAGGAAAAAAAAATTCACGAAAATTAATTGTCACGCACAACGAGTCTGTGTGGAAAATGTCAGCTCGATTGGATCACGGGAAGTGGGTTAAAAAACGACCGAAAGATTTGCACGGTCGTAAGCAAGCAAGCACGCAAGCAAGCGAACTAAATATAAAGGATTTAAAAAACAGGATAGGAGTGCAAAGTATATGAAAGCGAATCACTAAAAAAATCAAACGGAACAATTTTTTTTACCAGATAAAGCCCACTGAGTAATGAGCTTCTTTTTCAGAAGCCACAAATGATAGCTCAACGAAGTGGCTTATCACGTGGAAAATTCATAGCAGCCGAATAATGAAAATAATTATCTAAACGCACGTTTCTAAATGTGGAGGGAAAAGTAATATAGAAAAAAACTTTGAAAAAACACGCTTTTATGAAATGTACCGTACGAGTAATGACAGAACTCCACGACTCCAGGAAGTGGCCCCGAAGCTTGCCACGACGTACGGGACCGTGGCCAATTAAAGGCAACGTCAGTTGAGCGTGGACAATTAGACCCAAGCCGAAACATAGCATAAAAAACAAGGTACAATTGTTTTTATGATAGAATATAGTATTGTCATCAGTATGACATAAGTATACCAAGTTTGCAGTCGATAGCACATTGGGAAGTGGGTAAAATTGAGTTACAAGCTTTGAGGATACGACAACAGTGAGTTAAATATTAAAAGCGTGTAATAATAAAAAAAAGCGTGTAGTAAAAACGGGAGGACCCGGAGATTTAAAAAAATTAACCCGTAAAAATAAAGTTTTTCACTATAAATCCTTTATATGCGTGGCATCGGTTTTATTTTATTATTCATTTCTGTTTTTCTTGAGTAAGAGTTTCATTTTTATCACATTGGTATTTTAAATAAAATATGAAAAAAAAAATTTCCTAAAAAGTGGAAAAAAATTTTCACGAAAATAAATTTTCACGCACAACGAGTCTGTGTGCAAAATGTCAGCTCGATTGGATCACGGGAAGTGGGTTAAAAAACGACCGAAATATTTGCACGGTCGTAAGCGCGCAAGCAAGCAAGTGAACTTAATATAAAGGATTTTTTAAAAAATGCACGCGACCACGGGGAGAACGCGCAAAGTCAGGCGTCAGGGTCGGGATCGAATCCCCGAACTCCTGCAAACCAGGCGAGGAAGATGACATCTCCTAGCCACTGTGGATCGACATAGCACCTGCACTGAAACTGACTTTCACCGCTCCAGCGCCCTCGGTGGACGTAATCTCGGACGCGTTCCGTTCCTTGGCAGCCACTCCCGTCATTATTCTTGACCATCGCCCCATCAAAGCGACGGGTCCTGCCCAGGCCCACTCACTTTACTCTGAACAGTTTGAAGGATGTAATCAACACATTCCTGCGGAGGGAGCTGGTAGGAACGTTGGGTTGCTCGGTCAATGGCCAGGGTCAATGGCGGCGTGGTGTATTCCGCAAATATTCCCGACTGTGAGGGCTGGCACAAGCCGGCGTGAGTAGGTTAAACGTTGAGTTTTATAAGGGCACCACGGGGTGACCAGCCCCTCCCCACCCAGTCCCACCCACTCTCCCCACCAAGCCCCACCCCTCCCATTTTTGGATGCACAACAGACGGATGGACACAATAATCCCCTGTGCGCTGGTGGAACCAGGAGGTTCCTACCAGTATAAACATATTCTGTACTTAACGAACGTAATAAGAAGCACCCGCGCACAAGCTTATGTCATTTTACTAAATTGTTCCATCTCCTGGACGCAATTAAAATTTAACGGAACAACAAAGAACATCGGACAGCTTTTGTTTGTATATTTTTATTGTACTGTAGCTGCACATTTGCTATTTACACGTGAATGCCATAACGTCTTTTTATTTCCAAACACCTGCAATGTATTGGGTATACTAGAATTTAACTTATTTTTTTTTAAAAAAGCAAAGCAACATTCATATACAAACAATTTTCAATACAAAGGCAAATATTCCTTGGCAGGCTGTGCACACGGGCACGCGCCACGTGCAATGCGTGTAAGATATGTTACAGAGTTAGCACATCAAATTTCACATTTGTCTGCAGGCCTTATATTGATTCAACAGACAGAACAACAACCAAACAAAGCTCATATACATTCATATCCTTTCTCGCAACTGAAACGTATTTTTTCTGACGCACATTTTTCGTCGTCACGCTCTCGGTTGATTTTGTATTTTCAGGGCGTCTTCGTCTGGGCAACTTGAGGGCCCCAGTGCAAATGTGACAGCCGTTTGAGACTGGAAGAAATTACTGTTATCGTCATCAAGTTCCGTTCCACTCGACGTCACTCTCTCCACTTTCGCAGCTTTTGCACTCAAGTAAGCGACTCGTGGATAATTCATTCTACTCACTAAGCATGCGAGAATTATTACGAGCCTCTTGACAGCCAGATCAGTCTTGTGCTCATCGGGATTACTTTGAGTAGGCACGCTAACAACACATCAATTCAAATCAATCCTTACATTCGCAACGCGTGCATCTCATCGCGCAAGAATCCGTTGTTGTTGTTCCGTACGTATATTTTACGAGACCGCTGCGTAGATTTTCGCGACTGCGCCGCGTTGCTCTCCAAATTGTTTTTTTTTGGGTTGCACCTTCGTGCGTGTTGTTCGGCGCGATGTCCGACGTTCCCCACCCCCCTCCCCTCGTGACGGGGAGCTTTCACAAGACACTCGTGCTGAACATGCAATACAACCCGAATACACAGCGGAGAGCCTGGATGCGACTGGTTCGCTGACCCCCGCATACAACCCATTAAGAGGACTCCGCGCCGAGGACAGATAAAAAAAAACTCAAATCTTAAATCCAATCGTAGACTTGCATCATGAAAATTAATTGAATGACTGAGCGGGGTACCGATTGAATTGGTACAAGGCTAACCTTGAGTTCTACAGGCTAGGAGCAGTCAAGATTTCTTTGGGTGTCACAATGGAGTACTGAAACCCTAAATCGTTGCCTTTGTCCAATGTAAAAAAAAACCTCAAGGTGCCAATTTTTGGTCTCGGTGTGGAGATAAATTCATTATTTTCACGTTGGCAGCACAATGGGTTTAGTGGCCCGGCATTTACGAGTGTCAAGCGCTGTCGAAACTAAAAAGATGAAAGAACGGATCACTCCAAGCCAAACTTTTAGCGACTTTGTGACAAAAAACATTTTAAGTTGCTGCCCTGTTTACCTGCCATCCCGATGGCCGAAATAATCCCCTAATCAATGAAATAAATGTATCAAGCTAATATGTAATTCACATGTTTTTGGAAACATTAACTGGACGTGAAATGCTACGGTAAAAATTTTCTTACGATATAAATTCAGTGGGTTAACATGGGGGGGGGGGGGGGGGGGGCTTCCAATACGAAATGGTATTATCCACATTTATATTTACACGATCTAACCCAAAAAAAACCTGTTTTATGGACGATCCATTTATCCCACGCACACATACTTTTGAAAGGACGCGTAATTGAAAAAGAACACCACCCTAAAAGATGTACAACCTGTGCATGTCATTGATAATAATTAAGTTATCATTTCCATCCCTCCTGTCAATCCACTGCTGAATAAATGCCACCCAGAACAGTGTTGGTCATGGGGCATGTTTGACCAGGTTTCACCACACTGGTCAGTGCAGGTTCGTAAGGCAGGGTTGGTAGGGGGGCCGAAAGGGAGTCAGGGGTTAAGACTGGTTCAAAAGTCACTTGCCACTGATGTTAGCCGGGGCTGGGAATCAAACTGTGTTCACAGGGTTAAAAGCAAAGTGGCTCACCACTGCACTGCTGCTGCTGCACCAGATGAAATCTAGAAATGTTTTAACCACACACCACACATTTATGTATGTTCCATAGTGTGGATATTTCCCACAATTCAAGCAAATTTGTGCCAAAACTGAATTTAAGACATCTTGGAAACGAGAGCTTACAGTGCTATTCTGTCAACTACAGCCACATTTTACTACTTCATTTTACATTTCAATCTTAAGGTCATTTTACTCATTGCATTAGACGTGACAATCTATTTAGCCGGAATAATGCAAAACAATGCATTTACATTAAAGCTACTAAATTTAGGCCGCGTAACATCTTGGTAAATAAACTACTGAAATGTCATCCAATTCCCACAGCATCACTCTCTGATATCAGTAGTCTTTAGAGCCAAATGGCCAAAGAGCACCATACACATCCCAGAAAATTGCACACTTAATTCCAATTGGGGTATATTTTAACTGTATATCCTCTTCAAAAGCTATACAATCATATGTTTAAAAAGTGAAACGCTTTAGGTTTTCATGCCATACGCAACAATCACAAAGATCTCCCGTATAGCGTTAATAGACTTTTGGGGCTAGTGCTGGGTAGCGATCAGCTTATGAAGGCCGAGGCCAGCACGGTATACGTGCGGAGTGGTTGGCCAGCACCACACCCGGCCACTTTCATCTCCCAAGTGGCGATGTTTGCACACTTCACCAGGAATTAATTTGAGGCTGAGTCAACCTAGGGGATGCCCAGGACCGGTTCAGATAATCGTCACTGGTGTTGGTCGTGAGCAGGAATCAAACTCGGGTCTCCAGGCTCGGAGCGCAGCACGCTAACCACTGTGCCACCACTCCCCAACATGCTTAAACAACACACACCTGCACACATGCATTAAAAGCAACGGCGTTTTAGCACAGAAGCAGAAGTGAAGCAATGTAAACAAGCTACATATTATACGTACCACTCGCAAGGTAGACAGCAGTGGGCCTGAATATGCACTTGCACACTTAATACTATTTCTGGTACATTATATACAGAGCAAAACATTTTAAACTATATTCATACGTGATTGTACATTTATAAGTTAGTACCCAGCATGCTTATGTCTTCATCGAAGTTTCAGTATATTGCATGATAACATTTTCATCCCACTGTTCTCCACCTTGCAGATGGCAATAAACACAGAAGCACAGTTTTTATGTTTTGCAAAAAAAGCCAATTGAAAGAACGGCAGTGAGTGCGCGATACAAGGGGGGGTCAAAACATTGTGAAAACACCTTCTGAGAATGCATGACATTTCAAGGTAAACTTTAAATTAATAGCGATTTCGTGACAAAGTAAGGAAGCGCAGAAAAAATAAAACGATTACAAAATTGGTCATTGTAACTCTGCGTCAAATGTATATCCCCGTGTTTATGCGTGTGTGCATGTGACGTGTACAAAAAAGAATGCAAACGCATATTACACCATTTGCGGCTTAAAAGAATCGAAAAAAATACCACAAAAATGTAAATCAAATGCCCTATATTGGAATGTAAGAAAAATGTTTGCATCTCAAAACTGTAATAAAGGCTTTTCGATCGTTGCGCCGTCGTCACTTGCAAGCACGTAAATATACATCAGGACGTAAATAAAACACCCCCTTTCGTGCCGCTGAATGTTGTTAATGTGCTGCTGACCATCCGTTTGTGTAAACTTCCCCCCCCCCCCCCCCGAACCACCGGGCTCCCTTGGCAATAACCCCCACGTTAATATTCAGTGATGAGACAGTCTTCAACGTAAATTTTTTTTAAAAACATTCCCACATCGTGTGCAATCAATTCCAACGCGTATTGCACAGAATGACCGCCCGCCGGGTGTGACATGTCCCCCTCCCACCCCTCCACCTCTGTCTGTGCCCCTCACGGCCACCACAACACGACCACATCTCACTCGTAACGATTCGTCTTTAAAAGCACAAACTCTTCACGAGATGCGCACCCCCCCCCCCGTAAAGCAGTCATTAAGGCCATAATATGTACAAAGCACGGGTCTTGGTGAGATAACTGGAGCAGATGGTGCAAAATAATTACGGAGAGGACACGAAATGTAGAAAAAAACAATGGCTTGGACTACATTCTCAATACATCCAGGAGACGCATAGTCTCTGTTACGCAACAATTAATTTAAAATATTTCTTTTTAAATCAACATGCAAGCCAGAACTGCACCCCCCACAGCAGGAAAAAAAAACCATCGACAACGTTTAAACGTTTGCCGTAATCTGCATAAATATCCAAACCATGGTCTGGAGTGCAAGCACGCGAGGACAAGTGAATACGAGATGAAGCGATGAAACTGGAGCATGCTTCTGGGAAAAGAACGCAGGTGAACATGATTGTACATAATCGTGCCATTGTGTGTAGAATGACGATGATGATGGTATTGCTGTTGCTGCTGATGATACAAACATCATTTTATATTACTGCATATGCGTGCCTTTTGTCTAACAGCTAGACACTGCATGCTACTGAATAATAATGTACATGTGCTCCATTGGAACTGCATAGCTCGTTGTTCCTGCATAGCCGTCAACGTTTAACAACACCTACCGGCATCGTTGCACCCCAGTTGCGCCAAAGTGGAAGCGTTGACTATGATACCACTGCAGTTCCAAAAACTTGGCTTGACTTAGACCTACACTGTCCCTTCCTGATGCTGAGAGGCTGTTGCATGCCTTCACATAATCGAGGTTAGATTACTGTAATACCTTGCTTGCTGGCGTTTCTAAAAAGTCTTCTAAATTGACTACAATATATTTAAAACTCAGCTGCTTGGGTTTAAACCGGACTGAAATTGTGTGACCATATTACTCCGATTCGTTCCTCAAGATTTTATTCTCGCGTTTAAGGCTCTGGATGAGTTCGCTCCTAAATATCTCACCGATCTGTTTAATTTTTACATTCCACTGCGAAAATTGAAATCTTTCCATTGTGGTTCACTACCCATTATTCCTAAGACCAGTCTTCATTCTACTGAGAGACGGAGGCTTTTTTTGCAGCCAGGCTCGGCAATTGAGGAATACCCTTCCTTGGTCCATTGGGGAATAAGAGTTTGTTAAGACTTTTTAAATCGCGTATTAAAAACTCAACTGTTTTTCCAGCGGGCTCTCTCCGTAACTTAAGCTGCGTGTGATGCGCTTTGAGTCCTGGTGTGAGTTAGGCTATAGAAAACCGAGATTATCATTATTATTAAAATCCTAAAACCTGTGCAGCTGGGATCGATTTTAAAACTGAGAATAAAGTGCAATTAAGAAGGCACTCGTGTTGTGTTTTTTTTTCATGGCAACTCACCCGAAGTTGAATTTACCATTAAAACCGGCGATTTCGTTTTTTGTTGAGTGATGTGATGATGCCACATGGGCAAGGCTGTTTTTAATCTGCTTCAAAAGAAAATGTGGCGATCTGGGTGTTTAACTTCTGTGTAAATGCATCACTAATTAAGGAACTCTATCTGGACAATGTCAATATCGGCGCTAAAAATGTATGGCAGACATTATCATTTAAAAGTAAGATTTTTTTGTAATAACGTGGATGATTTTTTTTAAAAAGATGCCCTTGTCTTTGGTAGCCATGATACTTTGTTCAATAAAATTAAATTACCCTTTACAATTAATAAGATCAAGCGTTCCATGCAGACAAAATTACAAAAAGAGGAGCATGCTCCATTGAGAAAAGTTCAACAAACATATGCAAAAACTTGATCATGTTAGTTAAGCAAGAAAAGAGCCAAAGCCAAATGTGCTTCCTTCCTTTGACTGTCAAGTAACGTAACCTTTCAGTAGTCCTGTCATGGTTAGCGTGAATTGTCATTCATTGGGCACGCAAGCCGCAAATAAACAGCAATTTTAAGTTACTTGTGCCCAGCAACTTCCTAATAGAAGCATGTAAAAAAGAAACGCACGTACGCGTGCACGCGCTCTCAATCCTGCTTCCCCCAAACAACGAAACGTAAATGAACACACGACAAAGCTTATCTACAGCTCTCAAATAATTTCGACAGCTTCAAATCGAGACGGAAACAACTGAACATGCGAATTGGCCCGTCGTATCGGTGTGCTGTCAGACCCGGCTCAGGAGTTTCCTTAGTTAATGAAAAATAAAAGTTCATACCTTGATGCCGTTCATATGGGTGGTCATTTGTGGCTTTAATATCCTCGCCACAACCCAGGACGGCAAGAGCCAGAAAGTGTCGCACCCTGGCATTACCTGCAGTGTGAAATGCGTCTCGTCCCAACAGTCTCTCAGTGCAATTAAACAATTACCACTCTGTTGTGTTTACGATCCTTCTTCCTTTGTCGTTTAAGTTCCTGAACGGCCATTCCAAAAGTACATTTTCTCATTTTCTGAATCTTATTCGTCTTCCGTTATTTGACTTATATAAAAAAAAACGAAGAAAAGCCCCCCCCCGCCCACCCCCCCCTGCACAATAAAAAAAAACCCAGTACGACTTGAAATTTCCACAAAGTAAATAATAACAATACAAAGTTTAAAAATAACTTAGAAAATATATTGCATTCACAAAAAAATGCTTGTCAGGCTCTTTGTTTGAAATTCTGAACTCATTTTGACTGTAGAAACATACAACACTGGGTCGACGGTTGGATGAGTGTTTCCAAGAAGTTCGAAATGTTGACGTTTCATCTCTTCGATACTTCGTGCCATCCCGCCGTCTTCGTGTGCCTCGCAAGCGCCAACATCAGCAGCGCGTCTCAGCGATTGTCCTTTGCTACATTGTGAGCCATCCACATCACCTTGGTCTTCCAACTCTCACGTAAAGCCTCGTTGAACTTTTGGCAGAAATGTTTCAGGGCATCGTCCTCTCGTTTCTCCAGAGCGAGCGTCTCCTGGAGGGGCGCACGGGAAATAACGACGTGAGCGGGAACAGGATGCAGTCCATTTTTGAAAGGTTTCATTCGATAACGAAAAGCAATGTGCAAACGTGCTTAGTGAAAACTTAACGCGAGGCTCTTCGCAGCCAATATTACGATTGGCTGTTCCTGTGAGGTCGCGACACCTACTTCAGAAACTGGATCAGGTGACACGGTGAGTACTAACTTCTTGGACTGTTATTCTGACTCCCTGGACCTTATTCTGATCATGTTTGACGTCATTTCAAAAGAAACGCCTCATCGAACTGCTGCTAAATTTCATTGTAAGGATTGTTCTTCAACTCACCAGTGAGCTGAAACGGTGATCATTGATGCGTTAACCGCTGATACACAGGACAGGATGTTTTGGCTTTGTCAGGTGGTGGAGGGTCCTTAACAATACAAGTTTGGCCAGATTCTTATGTGGCCAAACCCAAAAATCTATTATTAATCATGCTAAAAGAAGAAAGTTTTTAATAAGTGACTATAGATGCCATGATATGTGAATTGAACACAAGCGAATAGAGCATAAGAATAAATGAAGAAACATGGGTAGTAGATGCATGCTGGGCATTACAGTCTTACACTGAGACACATTAAAAGAAGAATGCATGAATCAGTGAACAAACAAAAGTTACAGATGCCACATTGATCGTTAAGAAGAAATAAACAAGTGTACTTGGACATGACACACTGGGCGAAGTGATGATGGCCGATGGACGATGCTGGTAATTGAATGACAGCCAATGGAGGGAAGACGCCAGATAGAGGTCAACTGCTTGTTGGCATACATCGTGAGACCGCGAGAGATGGTGATGCCGTGGCGAAGCCTACATCTGCAAGTGGCTAGGTCATGGCTGGTGATGATGAACAGAACTTTAGTGAAAGTCAGCATACCTTCAGGTACTGGATATCTTTCGGCGATGTGAGCTCTGGGAGGCCAGCTGCCAGCATGAGGGAGAAGAGGTTCAGGAAGAGGTGGCCGTTCTTCCTTAGGATCAGGTAGGCCCGCTCGCAGTACTTGCGGAACCTTAAGCATGGAAATGGTTTCATTAGTTGCAGTCGTTGCGCTTCGTGACTGCGGTGCCAAGTTGCACCCCAAAGTTTGTTGCAAAATATAAATTATTTTCCGTCACATTCAGCCCGTGTGACTCAATCCTTTCAATAATTGGCCACATCGATGAAGGGCCAAGGTGGCTCGGTTGTTCAGGATAAAATCCCACAACGGGTCAAAACAACTATACAAAGCCAATCAAATGTGCCACTATATCGCGATTAAAACTCTGCACGCCTCACTGGGAATATAGACATCCCGTTGGAACGAAACAGGTGGCATAAAGTACAATTACGAATTTTTTTTTATCTACTTATCCAGGAAACCCTCGACGAGTCTCAAGACGAAAATTGTTTTTTTACCCTTCTATCTGGCAACAAAACTGACACCTTTTTTACAAGGAGTCGTGTTTGCATAGACCACAATACCTGCAGTCATAATGCAAACAAAAATCGCCTTTTGGCGTCATCTGGTCCAACCCATGTGACACTAGGCTCTAAGGAAAGCTGTCTCGGGTGTGGACCAATCAACTTCAAGCACAGTGTATACATTATCAGAGTTATGTTTTTTGTTTGCATTATGACTGCAGGCATTGTGGTCTATGCAAACATGACTCCTTGTAAAAAAGGTGTCAATTTTGTTGCCAGATAGAAGGGTAAAAAACCAATTATCATATTTTTTACTGGCAAATGAGGTTCCAATGGTGAGTCTCAAGACGTTTTGTAAAAAGTCTTGCTCTGCGACGTACTCAACAATTGATTTGTTTCTGTTAATGTGCATTTTGGAAGCTAGGGCTGCAGCTACGCAGGAAGGCTCACCGGTCGAACTTTTCGCTGTTGGTGGTCTTCCCCTCCTGGATGACGTGCACGAAGTCGTACGTGAGGATGAACGGCACCCGCTCGCGCTTGATGCCAAACTTGCTCTTGAAGTTTCCCAGGAAGTGGCCAAAGTCGATGTGGAAGAGCTGTGAGCATCCAGGCAAAAAGGGGCCATTGCACGTTTGAAATATTCTGCTCGTAGAAATTGTCCGATGTAACCAAGGTCACATTCGTGACTCAGCAGGCCTATATTGCATATCCTAGATAAATAAAGGATAGTATTACTGTTACTACTTTATCGCAAGTGAACAGGTATTCCTCAACAGGACTGTCAAACACATCAAATGACACTAAACATGGTGGGTAAAGTTACATATTTTGAACAGAACGTTATGGTCATCATGTAGTTGCTCATGAATAACAGCCGTGCAGTGGTTACTGCGCTACACTATAAACCTCGTGATCCATGTTCAATTCCCAACCCAGCCATGGCTAACGTCAGCGGCAAGGGATATTGGATCCGGCTCTTGCCCCTTCACCAACTCACACTGTCCAGTATGGTGAAACAATCGCAATGACCCACACGGTATGAGGAGCCTTTCATCCAGCAGTGGATTGATAATGGGCTATATATGATTACAGTAAAACCTCAGCTTAACAGACATCCATTCAATGGATCTCAGATTTAACGGACAAAATCTGCTGAATGAAGAGTTTTGTCCGAAGATCAGAGAACAAACGGACTTTGCCCCAAGCAACGGACTCAGTCCGTTAATGGGTAAACTAGTCCAGTCATTAAAATGCAAATCAATTTATAACATTTTTGACATGCGTTTTTCTGGATTTTGTTGTTGTTATTCTGTCTCTCACTGTTCAAATAAACCTACCATTAAAATTATAGACTGATCATTTCTTTGTCAGTGGGCAAACGTACAAAATCAGCAGGGGAACAAATACTTTTTTCCCTCACTGTATGTACAGGTATTATTACACTATTATTGTGCAGCTTTTTTTATTATTATGAAACGCATTACAATATTTTAAACCATCATTAATGAACTATCAGTAAGTAGTTTGCGTGTGGTAGGGTGTGATTTAGTGCTCAGGAGGCTCGTGAAGGACGCTACTGGGCAGTTGGAGGCAGTCGCCCTCCAACAACAACGGAGGGCGGAGGAGCGACGCTCACAACGAGCGGAGCGCCGGGTGGCTATAGCACAGCAAGTTGGCACAGTAGGGGGCACAGGTGGTGCATCAGCCAGTAATCTCGGTCATCTCAATCAGTTGACCCGTGGCCCCTGGGTCTGCCCCGTGACCTCCTGCCAGCGGGTGTTCGACACTTCACGTGGCCTCAAGGTGCACATGGCCTGGCACAAGCGTCGTGGTGAAGTCATCGCTACTTAGTGGCGAATGGCGGTTGTTGTTGTTTAGTTCTCAAAATAGGTAATTTGGCCATTGACGGACAATCGGATTCTACGGACACTCCTTCCCCCCTATTCGTCCATTAAACCGAGGGTTCACTCTATTGCCATTTACTAGATTTCTGAATTTTGGTCTCACTAACCCTGTGACTCTTTACATAAACATGTTCAGATTCTATTTCCTCTGGGAACACGGTCATAATTAGAAATCAGTCAGTCAGGAATAATAAGCGCAACATATGAAAGTGAAACTAAACTATAAACTAAACTCTTTTTTATTTTACCAGGTAAAGCCCACTGAACTAGATAGTTCTTTTTCAGAAGCGACCTGGCCACCAATGATAGCTCAACCAAGTGGCTTGCCAAGTGGAATGTATAGCAGTCAAATATTCAAAAAAGCATGCTTATAAATATGGAGGAAAAACTGGAGGACCCAGAGAAAAATCCACGCGACCACGGGGAGAACATGCAAACTCCAAACATATACAGGCGTCATGGTCGGGATCGAACTCACGAGGTCCTGTATACCAGGGCGAGGTAGTTAACATCTCGCCACCGCAGCGTGCTTGATATGGACCCTGTTGTAATAAATTAAACAGAGCCGCTCTGACTGCCTTCCCGCCCGTCTCTTTGTGGCGCAGCACCCAGTCTCCTCCATCCCCTGGGCCCCGATGAAGTTGCACCGCCTCCACCCTCGATAGCCAAGCCACTGGTGTGTTACACGACCCAATCAAAAACTCACCTGCCCCGTTTCCCGAATCATGATGTTGTCGCTGTGCCGGTCTCCTATGCCCAGCACGTATGTTGCCACGCAGTAGCCGGCACAAGAGAGGGTGAACTCTTCTATAGCCCTCTCCAGAGCATCCCTGCGCCAACACACAACAGAACGAGACTCTCACCATGAACAAAATCGACCGCTGCTGCTCATTGAGCTACTAAGGTGACGTAGAAGGGATGTAATAAATAATACAAATAAAACATAATAATATAATTCTCACGACGTTTCGGCTACAACGCAAGCAGCCGTCTTCAGGTGAAGAATGAAACACTGCCAAGCTTGGAGCGTATATATAAACTAAACGTCGTGAGAATCATTTTATTATGCTTCATTTTTATTATTTTATTACTTCCCTTCTACGTGACTTTACCGAAAGAACCAAGAAGATGAATCCCTGCAGTCACGAAAGCTTTAAATCGAAATCTACTAAGGTGAGATTACATTTATACGTCACAAGGCAAGGAAACCTCCTCGCTGAATTCCTGCAGTCAGAAGACCGTCATGTCACATCAGTGAGTACCACTGGTTAATTACATCACAGGGCTACTTCTCAATTTCATTCGACTTAACTCTCTTACTCTAGACCAGGGGTGGGGGTACCTATGGCCTGCAACTTTATCTCATAGGTCCTGTGGACACATGAGGCTCACCACTTATAAAACGGCCCTCAAACCAAATGCGACCGTCACTGGAAGCATCTTAGTTGCAATAATTGGGTAGTAGAGGGACATGTAAATTTCGATTTAAAGCTTTCGTGACTGCAGAGATTCATCTTCTTGGTTCTTTCGGTAAAGTCACGTAGAAGGGAAATAATAAAATAATAAAACATAATCAAATACAATTCTCACGACGTTTCGGCCACAACGCAAGCAGCCGTCCTCAAGTGAAGAACAGGTCTGTCGGAAAGACAGTGTCTGAATGAACTTCATGAATGAACTTCATTCAGACGGCTGCTTGCGTTGTGGCCGAAACGTCGTGAGAATTATTTTATTATGTTTAATTATTTTATTATTTCCCTTTTACGTGACTTTACCGAAAGAACCAAGAAGATAGAGGGCAATGTTTTAGACCTGGTAATAACTCCGTTTCATAATTTTAGCATGCTCACTCGCTTAGTTTTCAGCAAGGACAAGGGAACGAGCTGTGAGTGTGTGTGTGAATACGTCGTTGCCCGCAAAATATATTTGAAAGCCATATTCGTCTCTCGGTGAGGACAAGATTCACTATCTCTCCTGTAAACTGTTTTCCTCATTGTCCATCATAATTTATACGTATAGATTTTAATCCTCACTGCTAGACAAGGCCAAATTACAAAATCGATATGATGCTTTCCATGTGCAATCATCAATAACTGGACAAAAATCCATCAACTCTCTACGTTTGAGTAATTGGTCTGTGGGCAGATATCCAGCTGTGAAACCAGGATCTCAGCGGTGGTGCCTGATTACTCAGGACAGGGCAATGATGAGCCCAGCCAACACACACACACGTATCATTTAATTCTATTCTCACAACAGGCATAGAGGGCGACTTTTGTTTGTATGCCTACGTGAGTAGTGTGTTGGTTATAAATCTACTTTTTCTTGTGTGCTGCCACAAAAGTCATGTAATTATCCAATGTCACACTCATGATGATGACGATGACATGGCCTGGTCTGTAATGCTGACGAGGTACTTCATAGCGCACGGCTCTTCCATAATCATTGCGCGCTTTCACATGCGCTTTTGGGGCCGTCTGGAATGCTCTTCCTTTCAATGTCAGAAAGCCACTGGAGCGATGTACTTTAAAATCTAGATTGCAAACTCATTTCTTTATAACTGCTTTTTTGTGTTTAGTTTGTTGTCCTTCCCCCGCACCTCCGATTAACACGGTTGGCTACGTACGGTGCGAAAAAAGTTCAACATACATACATACATAGTGTCGCTTAGTGGCCCCACTTTCGCACGTGGACTCTCTAACTGTCTGCTCCGGATCGAACGAGATTCAAGGCCGTGTAGGTCAGACAATCGTTTCTCTGCACCAGCGGTGGAGGTGGTCGTCAACGTCGATGTGCGTTGTGACGTCCTTGGTTATCGGGTCAATGAGTGATCATTGACAGCGGTTTCCTCAACAGCGCCAGCAGACTAAAAAGTAGGCATGTGAAGAGCGAGCCACCACCGATGCATTGATTAACATGTCCTCGTGTGCTCTCTCACAATGCATGCACCGAATTTTAAGAGTGATTTTTTTTGTTTTGTTACGATGTAAACCAATTATATGAAAATTATATGCTAGTACCTTTATGATAAAGGGGGAAAATAAAGCTGTACATTTAAGGTAAATCAAATAATGATACACAATACAAAACTCATAAACCAATTGTTGTGAGAAACTCATCGCAACAAAATAAAATTGCTGGCCAGAAAAAAAAAACTTCCAAAAACACAAAAATGTGTAAAAAGCACACAGCAAAGGCTGTCTGTGCACGCATTTCCCTCAAGAATTGCAAGGACAAGGGGACCACAATGCACTTCTTCAGGAAGCGCTGATGGTTTATGCACAAGTGCAGAGTATGAGTGCTTTTCACACATTCGTGTACTGTCAAAGATCCCCTGAAAGCCTTTCACAGACTGTTGGGGCAAAAGCACCTATGAAGGCTGCAACAGCACGTAAAGAGGTGGGTGGCCAGCACTATGACCTTTGTTTCCCCAAGTAAACAATGTTGACATACCGCACCAGGTACTCATTTTGAGGCTGGGCCGAGCTATGACTGGTTCAGATAATCGTCACTGGTGTTGGCCGTCAGCAGGAATCGAATTCGGGCCTGCCGGGTTCGTAGAGCAGCGTGTTAACCGCTGTGTGCACGCACACACCGCACACACCGTACACATCGCACACACCGCACACACCATACACATCGCACACACCCGGGGTTCTTGGCTTTGAGCCAATTGAGCAGTGCGTCCTTGTTGAAGGCGGCGGTGGCCGCGATGTTGCTCTTGTCCAGCTGGATGTTGGCGATGGTTTCGGCGCGTCGCACCATCTCAATGAGGCCCGTCTTGTCGCCCGTTGACAGGCACCCGTAAGGGACAATCCTGCCGTGGGGGGACAAGTGTTTGAGAGGACAAAAGTTGTAATTAACGGCAGAGCAAATTACGAGGCTTTCACCGCGGCAGCACACCCTATGATAGGGATATAATGGTAACGTAGTGCAAGGACAATTGCCGGAATAATTAAAATGGATAAAGGTGGATCATTTGGTAGACAATGCAAGCTTTTGTCTTCTACAATGTCACGTGGTGTGACTGACGATCAGTATTAGCCCTGCTTCACTGTTCACCTGCCTGAATGTGACTTTCCTTCGAGATGGATGGTTAAAGTTATTGTGCGCGGTGACGTGTGCACGTATAGCCCGTATTTGAAGGTCAGCAACGCACTAGAAAATGCTGGATTTTGACAAATAAAAGGCATACACATAAGTGGTGAAAGAATTAACCGACAATGTAGCAACTATAACAATTCCCACCATTAATGGAAAAAGAAGGTTTAGCAAGCGATTAAAGAACTTAATCAAAAAGGCTGCAAAGTTGGTTAAAGAAATAATCACGACCAAAAATAAATGTCGTACACAACAGATTTGCCCAACAAGAGGAAACCATTGTTGGAGGGACACAACTGGAGAACACAACGGAGTGTGCATATCTACGGCAACTCGTGAAGGCGGAGCGGGAACGAAGACTTGGTTTGAAGAGGTGAGCGAGAGCAAGTTGGAGTGCTCTTTGTAAATTTTAATTCGATAATGAAAAGCAACAGACACGTTTTTTTTTCTTCAATCAGTGCGCATTACCAGCGATGACAAATGCATAGGAAATATGGAGTTTGACAGAGAACATGGAACATGAGCTGAAGATAATTGGTTTTTTACCCTTTTATCTGGCAACAAAACTGACACCTTTTTTACAAGGAGTCATGTTTGCATAGACCACAATACCTGCAGTCATAATGCAAACAAAAAACATAACTCTGATAATGTATGCACTGTCCTTGAAGTTGATTGGTCCACACCCGAGACAGCTTTCCTTAGAGCCTAGTCTCACATGAGTTGGACTAGATGACGCCAAAAGGCGTACAACTTATATTTTTTACTGGCAAATGAGGTACCAATGGTGTAAATGCTTACCCCGAGCTCTCATACTCTGATGGTGCTAGGCTCTAAGGAAAGCTGTCTCGGGTGTGGACCAATCAACTTCAAGGACAGTGCATACATTATCAGAGTTATGTTTTTTGTTTGCATTATGACTGCAGGTATTGTGGTCTATGCAAACATGACTCCTTGTAAAAAAGGTGTCAGTTTTGTTGCCAGATAAAAGGGTAAAAAAACAATTATCATATTTTTTACTGGCAAATGAGGTACCAATGATGAGCTGAAGAGTTAACATGCGTCTTCTTGGTTCTTTTGGTAAAGTCACGTAGAAGGGAAATAATAAAATAATAAAAATAAAACGTAATAAAATCATTCTCATGACGTTTCGGCCACAACGCAAGCAGCCGTCCTCAGGTGAAGAATAGATCTGTTATTATTTCCCTTCTACGTGACTTTACCGAAAGAACCAAGAAGATGAATCCCTGCAGTCACGAAAGCTTTAAATCGAAAAGTTAACATGCGTTTTAGAGTATTTGGCTGCTCGTAATCGGAACACTAACAACGCCAATTTGCGACGTTTTTTTCAATTGTGGACAAGTGGGTTTGGGGCAGGACTTTGTTTGAAGGGATCATGGACGAGGCACGAGACTGGTGACAGAAAGTCCACCGCGGAGACGGAGCAATAAGATCAGCAGCACCGTGAACGATAGTGATGACATGGGCGAGGCATTATTCCATCATTGGATAGATGACTGCTGATGATGATGAATGCATGCATGTATGTGCAGTGCTCATGCCAATGTAAGCAGACAGACAAGCTTCTGAAGGATATTTGGCAAGAATTCCATATTAGCCAAACTGGCTTGCGGAGATGGAATTTTAATTACACTTCATCGTCCACAAAAAGGAATGTACATTCCGTCCATGCAATTAAGACGGAGGTCCCGATAAACACATTCCCCAATGTGTTGAATACAAAAAAATAACCGCTTTGTCTATCATTTCCCATATTCCGATTGGCTGGAGGCTGCCCGTGGGAGAGCGGGAGTGTGGGAGGTTGGAGCAAGGGTGGGGGCTGAGGGGGGAGGGGGCGAGGAAGTGGGGGGAAGGGGCAGGGGGGGGGGCGCGGGCAGTGGGAGTGCACTAGGGGAGTCAGGAAACCGATCGTTCACTCGTGCATTTATACAGGAACACTGTTGAATATGGAAAATTAAATTAAATATAACAGCCAAAATGTATTCAATAATTTCTATGAGAATCCAAATTTCATGAGCGCATTCCACAACATTTGCACTTCACTGTGCTTTTTATTGCAAATGGAAAACAAACAACACGGGAAAGTATGCTCCAAATGCAAAAGTGTAATTTTAGGGCCTCACTACTGGGAGAGAAAATTTAGATTTTAAAACCAAAGAGAAAGTGAATGTGATGGCATAAAACTCTCATTAAAATTCTCACTGCCGATGCTTAACCGCATGAACATTATAATCAAGCTGGAGAGAGAGGAGCTTGTATGAAAGTCCATGTGGAAAATCATTGAAACCTTGGCTTCGCATCACTGCTGATAAAAAAAAAACTTCCCTTGTTGATTTTGTGTTGCTTCATGATGTATAGTTATCATCTTGTTACGAACAACTTTTGGTACGAACAACTTTTAGCGCGGCCTTTTAAGCTAAATTATTACTTCGGGGGGGCAGGGGTCCACATTAGTTTAGGGCATTGCCAATCGGTGCTGGCTCAAGCTCCCAGTGACATTCCAGACGGTGGCGATGGCACAGTGGGGGCCAGTCACAGGAGAGCTGCGGAAATCTGAACACTGCTCGTGTTTTCTCACCTGAGGTCAAGGCCCTGCTGTTTCCACATGTTGTCCATCAGCTTCAGCATCTGCAGAGTCAGCATGTCCTGCCGTAGGTCTGCGTGTCACAGTGAACGTTGGTTGTTATCAGTGAGGGGGGGGGGGGGGGGGCAAACAACGGTCATGCATAATTTGGCACTTTATTTTTTAATTAAACCTCCTCACCCTTGCCCTCCACTCATCCTCAGCAGCATCACGGTAAGTTACAAAGTTTATTATGACTTTGTAATGTACCGTGATGTAATAATAATATAATTCTCACAGAAGTCTTTTACAACGTCAATGAGCGCGTACGTTAGTGCTGTTCAATTTTTCCAGGAATGCATCGACGAGCCTCAAGACTGCGTCGTGACGTTCAGCAATAATCCATTCCACCGAGTGCATTGCATGCGGGAGGAAAGGGAGTATCCAGGGAAAATGAATGGCTATGAGGAAATGACAACGGTCTGCATAGGCAGGATCACGGACCTACTTGCTGTACCGTCATCTCCTGGCCACCTTGCTGCCCAGCTGGTTTGGAAGGTTCACAAATGCGTCTGATCTACCAATATCATCAACCCAAAATGTTGTTTCACGTCGATATGATGAACTTAGATGAAAAAAATCAAATGTCCATGTCGAGCTCTTCTACTACTCTGTGTTTATCACTTTCTCTGTGGCCGTTCCATTTTTGCAAGTGATTTTTTTTTCTCTCTCTAAATATTAGTTTCACTTCGGCCATGATTTTTGCGAGCTTAGATGACCGCATCACTTTTCCGCTGAGGCGAAAATAGCGGCCTCTAGTGGTTGGAGGGGATCACGTGAACCAATTAAGTGCAACATATAACAAGTTATAAAACATATCTTTTAACGCTCAAGATTCGACGCATGTAGAATGAGATTTAGAACCAACATTATTGGATTAATCAATGCACCGGTACAAACATAGCGAATTGCATGAGCCTCAATTCAAAAGCAAAGATGTGAGTGTAAACCCAAGGTAAGAACTATACCGACATGAGGGGTCAGCAAAAGTGTGGCCAGCAGAGGTTAAAGCACCAAGATCCATTGCTGTACTTACTTCTATGCACCCATATCTATGCTCCCCCCTCCCCAACCTCCATCAACCAGAAGCCGCATGGTATGGAGAGGCCTTAACCCAGCAGTGGATGACAAATGGCAGTGCATGTGTAGTGTAATAACAAGGGCTGCTGACGGGAAGGGGTACTGACAGCACGTCAGCATGAGTAGACAAAAAGCAAAGCCCAGGACAGGGGTCCATCTGGAAGCCGAGAACCCGCTAGGAGGTTCTAGAAGAGCGGGGGGGGAAGTGTGGCTAGGGCGGGGCGAGGCCAAGCCAGGAAGATAAGAGGAAGCTCGGGACGGGGGCTCGGGGCTGTTGCTGGGAGTGGACCCCCCTCGCCGTGTCCCTGTCCGTCACCTTCGTCGCCGCCGTCTCGACCACCTGAAGACGCCACCAGCTAGACAGCTTGTCAACTGTACTAGCTAGGCAGTGCCGTCAAGAGGCGGATATGTGACTGGCGTGTAAGGATGTAGGGCGTCTGTAGTTCTCTGATGTGTAGGAATAAAAGGTGTCTTCTGAACCTCCTCTGGGAGTGAGTCACTACACATGTACAAAATGATGGCACAGAATTTAACTGCGAAAGCAGCCAATGCGAGCATTCACCGTCTCCATTTTTGAAGATGGCGCCTGTGGGCTCAAGCCCTTCTTCGTCCGAGTAAACCATCCACAGAGGTTTCATTTTCGAGTTCATGAACTTGCACTTCTCCACACTGCACACACACACACACATGCAAGCAGCAACACACCACGTGCACGGTGAGTACGGACGGTAATGTTACCTAGGAGCACGCTTAAAATCAGCACGTCTTTTCAGTGCGAGGCTCGCAAATATAAATGCTAATTTCGCCGCGGGTTTTGACGCACAGTCGTGAAACACAACGTGGAACCCGCATGCCCCAACCGAGTGTCTGACCTCTCACAGCACGGTAATTTTTGTGAGTGGCTACACATTTTAGGACCATTAAGAAGAGCAGCAGTAGGCACAAAACAACTTGTCAACCTTCCCTACAGGGTTGGTAAATGTAATACTATCTGGTGGGGCTCAATCGGTATGCTAGGAATGTAATGATCATTCTAGATTTAAAGTTTTCGTGACTGCAAGGATCCATAATACTCTTTGGTTCTTTCGGTAACGTCATGTAGAAGAAAAAGAAAATTAAATAAATTATATTTTCTTTTTTTTCACCTATGTGACTTTACCGAAAGAACCAAAGAGTAGGAATGTAATGGTCCGTGCCATATGAATATGAATCCCATTATGGATTCAGGACTGGCAACAGGGAAAAGTAAAATAATTTACACAAACGAGCTTGGAGCCAAATTGACTTGACACATCAATTAGGTTACAGAACCAATAACCACCTGTCCAGAAATGATATCTTCATCATCCAAGCGATACAATTACCTGCAACTGCTATAATTTAAAAATAACTCTCCCCCCACTATGTGGCTGTACATACGAATACAACAAATAAGCATGGAAATGTATTACCTTCGTAAATATCTGCCGCTCCACGCAAAAAAAGAGAATATTTTACACTTCTTGTGAACGGCACGGCCTTTTTGGAGGATGTAATTTCAGCAGTGATTCGATAAAACAAAACTCTGGATTGGTTTTGACAGTGTTCTCAGCAGCAGCAGTCAGGCTTGCTTAAACCATTGATGGTGAGTACCAGATGTGATAGGTAAAAACCCTCTCTTCAAGATATGGGCCCCAGTCCTATACTGATAAGATTGGCTGTGTAAATCCAATGGGTCTGCCATAGCATAACTGTATTCCAAACAAAGCAATCCCCAAAAAATAGAAAAACATGACATTTCAGGCAATGGCCCATCTTTATATTAAAAAGCCCTCTTCAACGGGAAGAGCCATTACACAAAACGTCGCCAATTATAGATTTTCCCCTCTTAAGGGCCACAGTGTTATTGACGAATGTGTCGAGTGTTTGTTATCTGTGCTCGTGCACCACCGGCAATGTTTGGCTATGTACTGTGCGAAAAAAAGTTCGACACACACGGCGGGTATCACAAAGACCACGGGTTCAATATGCGAGATGCTCACTTGAGCTGGCTGAGAATGACGCAGGGCTTGAGCGGAGACTGGAGCCCCGTGAGCGCCTCTGTGTAGGACGTCTGCCGCAGGGAGGCGTGCATCGCGTCGATCACCTTCGCTTTGTTGTTCGACTTCATGGAACTGCTCTTCACCAGGTCATTGATGGCCCTCATCTTGGTGAGCGCCTCGCACTGCGGGAGGGGGGGGGGAGCCAGGGAGCACGCCTTGGTCAGCCGTCACCTCCCCAGCTATGCCGAGGGTTTTTTTTACCTACGGCGTAGATTGAGTTTCCAGCTATCAACCCTGGCAACTTTGTCACGGTGGCCGGGTGGCTCAGTGGGGCGCCGTGGTGGCGAGATGTTAACTACCTCGCTTGGTATGCAGGAGATCGTGAGTTCGATCCTGACCCTGACGCCTGTATATTTTTAATTTGCAAGTTCTTCCCGTGGTCGCATGGATTTTTCTCCGGGTCCTCCGGTTTTTCCCTCCACATTGATAAATATGCGTTTAGAGTATTTGGCTGCTATAAATGTCCACACAATAAACCACTTCGTTGGGCTATTTGTGGCCAGTTCGCTTCTGAAAAAGAGCGATATAGCTCAGTGGGCCTTACCTGGTAAAATAAAAAGCTTAGTTTTTGGTCAAAGCACCACACTGGCATCAGAGAGATCGTGAGTTAAAAACTAAACCCCTGAATGTTTGAAAAGTCCCAGAGCACTGTTCATGGAAGTCGGCCAACGTGCAGCAATGTCAAGACGAATATTACCACCTCTGATTAAACTGGTTCCTGAAGGGGAAAATCTTGAAGGTCTGCGCCCGGTCACCAATGACTGCACAAAAAAACAATCACGTTCTGTTTTGTGCCGCACTTACTTTGGCAAAATTTCAACTCTGAGAATGAATCGAATAAGATTGGTTTGGTGATGGGGATTGTTTAACCATACTTCATTCTTGACTGTGCCGCAGCAATAATTCAGACATTACTCGCCATTGATGTTATAGCTGCAGCCGTGAAATTAATTAAGCTCATTGGATTTATAGCACAGTAAGTGCGCTAACCGCTGTGCCACCGCTCCAGCCCAGTCACATTTTACATGCCATATAAATCTAAATGTCGTTGTATAAAACTTTCATAAATAGCCTCTCATCCCGAAATCCCCCCACCCAAACTTGCAAAGTGCTGGTATAGCTCATAACTCAATGATCCCCTTGAGTGGTGTCTATATGGCAAGGTGGGTTTGGTTTCGACTGGTAGGTTAAAAACTGGTTACGGGGCACTTCATGCTTCTACGACTCCATCGTTTGTGAAAACAGTTTAGGAATTTCATTCGTACGAAGCGCATTTAATCACTGCCTCTCGTCAGGATGTTACGCTGATACTGCAAAAAGTTTTCCTCTGAAATACAAGGCTAAGGTTTCTACTCACAGCTAATGGGGGAGGGCAATGCAGAAGTGTTTTTTGTTGCAGTCAAAGCACCACGTGGTACAGATGAATGGAATGGACGTAAGCCTACGGAAAGTAACATCAGCCAAGACCTTGTCTGCAGTGCAATTGAATCCTTGATTCAAAGCGTTACCAAGGGCTAACCACTTGGTGCTACAATTAATGCTTCAAAGGACTCCAAAACACTTCACGCGATTCGTTCTCCTCGCCAAACTTAAAAGTGCGGGTGGCCTCCCCTCATTCAATCGCCGCCATAAAATGCACGCAAGCAACTCCCGACGGGAAAACCATCTCGGGGCGCGCCGGCGGTTTGGCGAGCAAATTGAGCACGGGCGCCGACTCGCGTTGCTCACCATCCCACGTGTGAATTGAGGCCAGCAGGGCTAATACGAATTGCTTGGAAGTCGTATAAATCACTCCATTAACGCTACTGATGGCACACACACACGCACGCACGTGGGTACACCTGTGGGGAAATCAATAGCAAGCGTTCGCGGTGACCGCAATGCAATCTCTGCTTTGACCCCACGACAGGAGCTGCCAGAACTACTGCGGTTTTCACGGGAGCGCTGTAAAGCTCGGCATGACGTCCAACGTTTTTTTCCCCCCCACGTGCTGGGAGATTCTAAGGGGAAGTGAATGTTCAGTTCCCGTTTAGCTACTGACTGTTTGGTTCCTATTCAGCTCCTGTGAATATTCAGTTCCTGCTCCTGAAGAAGCTCCAAGCGTGTGCAGCGAAAACATCAGACATCGTGCCACGCAACAATCTGTACTCAATCTGAATGTAATCTGCCCGAGTCGATTTGCGCTCCATGGAATTACGTGTGCAATATCTTCAATTTGTCGTGAGACAGAGTCGTTACTATTCCTGTGCTGATTTGTATGCAATTTACTTTATTCAATTTGGTGACTCATGTGCTGACTCTTGCAAATTAGGCTTTATCCTGCTTTCTTGAGTTTTCACACAATTAAACAAAATAAACTTGAACAGCGCGCAGTGCAACTCTAAAAGACACATGGCAGAGCTGGCGGCTGCCAGCGGCCGGGAGAGGTGAAGTGCGGACGACCCCACCTGCTTCATGAGCGAGCGCACGTGTGCGATGCTTCCGCGGCAGTATGCTTCCAGCATGAGGCCGAACTGCAGCGACACGGCCGGAACGTGCATCTCTGACCTGCGGCGAGCACGTAACACGAGCAACTTAACGACGCGGGCAAAATAACGCGGAAGCGGGCAGCCTTGAACGTGACGTCGGAGCGCTCGATTTGCAAGCCGAAGGGGCAAAATTTCAATCGAGCCGATCCCCGATTCTTCAGCGTATCGTCGTGAGTATAAAAGTCGCGATTCAACGCAAGAAACGACAAAATATATTTTATGTTACGGTGAAACGTTCGGGCCTCTACAGTGTATCATGTGTAGCCATCACATCCGTGGTTCTCGACCCATGGCTTCGCCGCCCCCTCCCTGTTCTTTCAGTCGTGGCACAGGCTGCGGCCTGCATAATGTGCAAGACATTGTTTGAATGTGTGCCGTGAATGTTGAATGTTCACCACTGGCTCAGGATTCCCGACAGAGATAAATGCCGCATTATTATTTGAACAAGAAGACAATTTGACTCGTGTCTCAAATGCCAGCAAAGTAGGGGCAACATATATGTTTACACGTAGACATTTAAGACATTTAATACATCATACACACAGTTAAAATAAATCCTCACCTAAGATGCCAGAAAAGAAAGTGTCCGATGCATCTGTTTGTGAGCGCACGTTCCAGCAGGAATTTAGCCAGGTCGCTGTCCAGGTACGGCTCGTATTTGAGAACCTGGACAAGCTGCAGTAGGTACTGAGAGAGTTCGTCATCGCTGGGAAAAGACACGGAAGAAGGTGTGTGGGCAGAGGATGATACAGGAACAGTCACCATTTATGTAATCATTCAGATGTTCACGTCACCGTATTTCACAGGTACACAAAATAACGTATTAAAGTCAGGAATAGCTTGGCACTGTTATATTGTGTGTGGGTTATTTGCACAGCAGGTGTAAATGGTTCAATCGGCAGGGTCTTTATCCATTCACCAGTTTGCACCAGTTCTCCCCAGATCTCTCTATTTTCGCAACGATTGACTGCGAGTCCGTTAAATATTAAACCTCATCCGCCTACAAATGATTGAAACATCCCACAGCACTGATCAGTGGATTGGCCATTGGCGTAGCAATGTCAAGACCAGCATTACCACGTGAAATTCCCGAAAGAGGGCCCTTCAGCGCACTTCAAATCAGCACGCGTTACCTCTGTTGAATTATCCACGTTGATTTAAACAGCCCAATAAATGATGCACTCATCTTGCTATGTCTCGTCCTCTTCGCTCCCAATCTCTACTGCCCCTCTCTGTGCTTTCTCCGCCCTGCGCCCAGTCACGCTTTGGTTCCTTGCCCTTCACTGATTCCCGGTACCCCAGCTATGACCAGGCCTACCCCAACCTCTACCCCAACCCCTATCACTACCCCAAACCCTTATCACGACACCAATCACTTCCCCTATCACTACCCCAACCCCTATTACTACCCTAACCCCTACAACTATCGCAACCTTTCCTGAACCACTCCGATCTGTCCTCCTTAGTGTCACAATAACTTCACGCCACCACTTTTAAGAAACCCGCTCTTTATCTTAACCACGAACATATTTCGTGCAATTGTATAATTATTCCAAAGCACCTTGGACCAGAGCGCTATATAAATCTATGTAAGATAAGAAATGTGCTTGTGTGAGAGCGTGAACATAAACCACGGAGCCATCGCTTATGGCATCGTCTGCTGCCACCGTCTGGACTCCAGGCCCAAGTGCCTTCCGTTCATCGAACGGCGCGCGACGAATCACAAATGACGACACAAGCATGAAGGGATAACGGGGAAGTAAGTGTTCGCCAGTCAATTCATAAACTGTGTCCAACTTAAATTTTTTTTAAGGAACCACAGTGCCACCGAGCGTGATCTCCAACCATAAATGTGTGAAAAAACTCATTGTAAGCTGGTGCTGCTGCGACTGCTGCTGCTGTTGTTGTTGGGGTTTATCTGAAAGAATGTAATAACATTTTAGTCCACCATCCTAAATGGGCTTTCTGGACCAATGATTTACAGCAGCATATGTTCACGCAGACAAAAACTTTGGACCAATTTCGACTTTCAAAGATATATTGGCAGACTCAGGGCCGCGAAACGAATGCCGCCAGCTCGCTAGATCTGCTCGTCGTGCCGTCTACCACAGAAGCCTCTTGTTTGACGGACTCCATCGACTGTCCTTTAGCATCTCAACAAATTATATTACAGAACCAAGAAGAAGGAATTGCAAAGGTCAAGGCAGTAAGAAAAAAGATCTGTGAGATATATATATAAAAAAAAACTTTTAACATGTGGAAACCTTACTGCAGAGCGCCATGTGGCTTCAAGGTGAATGTGTGCTATGATTGTCCTGTTATTTGCAGCACTGTGGGTAAGGTGGGCGGGTGAGTGGTGGTTGGTGAGTGGTGGGGTACCTGAGGTGTTGCAGGCACTTGATGGCGAAGGATCGTACGTAGCGGTCGGCGTGGTTCGAGTCCAGCAGCTCAAGTGCAGTGACTGGCAACAGCTTCGGCCAAATCTGCAGAAGCGCTTGCATCTGACGGGAACAATGATAGCACCTCTGATTAGCGCGGTTGGCTACGTACCGAGCGAAATAAGTTCGACATACATACATAGCGCTGCGTTAATGAGCTGCCCAAGACAAAGACTGCAGTACACAAATTGATGGACTCTTTGGCAGATGTGCCAGGGCCTTTGCCCACATTGCAATGTGTGCTGGTGAGCTTCTACGTGCTGGTGAGCTCAGTGAGTAAAGGAATAAAGCACTGCTTCCCCACCCATCGGCTCAAGACAAAGAAGTGTTCCTTCTGGCTGAATAACAGCAATGATGATGACAATCGCAATAGAGGTAAAAGGTAAAGATTGAGCCACCGCTGGTGAATGGGCCCCTCTACTAGAGAGCGTATCTGGCCGACTCCTTCACAATGACCAGACATCTTGAAAGCAGTGAGAGTACCCACACTTTAAACCCACCACACGCAACCTGCCGATCGACTTACCGTGGGTGCACGACGCATTCATACTGCTGGGTCGACAGAGATGGGTGGGTTTAACTAACTTGGCAGATCGAAGTGACAACCTCGAAATTGCGAGTTCAGCGTCTTCAAAAGCATTATATATTTTTTTATACCAGAAATGCCTCACTTTGCATCAAGGATAATTTTGAACAAAATTCCTACGTTGTTTGTTTGTCCAGTTCCTTTTAGACTATTACTCCACACGTCGAGGAGGAAATAAAAAATTGCCGTAGAAAACCCACGCAGAGCGTTGCGCATGGGGTTGTGTAACAAATCCAACCGCAGATGTGACAAAAACACGCTATGGGGTTGTCCTCCGCATGGTGCAACACCGGGCTGAAAGAGTTTCTGAAGGACGTTACTTTGTTTCATGACAAGGCTCCAGTCGCAACGTAACTGGAATCTAATCATGCTTCTATTGATTTACCGAAAAAGTTGTTTGTTTTGTCGCCGGTTCTCTTGTAACTCGAGAATCAAAGACAGTAGAAGGTGGATGAGCAATTCAGAGAAAATATGGGAGAGAAATAAAATCCACTTTCCAAAAAAGCAGGCTTGTTCTTTTTTTAGTTGGCAAAACCTGACATTTAACAGCGATCGCCATCAACTCATCAGCCGTCGCCTTCGCTGCCATCTGTGAGTCACAATCGATATTGAGCGAGCAACTCTAGAGAGTACACGGCAGTGCACGTTTGCACAAAGTTATGGGATAGGGGGTGGAGGACCGCATGCCCACTCATCATCCATCCTTCGTGGAAAATCGGCAGACAACTAAGGGACACTGCAGTGGTAAGGCCTGAGTTAATACCTCAGGTGGGCTTTGCATTGGTAGGATGGGGATGGTTTAGTTTTATTCGTATGTTTTTGAGTGATTTGTTTGCTTTTCCTGTACACTTTGCATGACTATCGTGTTTTTGTATTGTTTGTTGTCGTAACATTCTTATCCGCCCCTCCTGGACATCTGTGAAAGAGAGCTTTATAGCTCATCGGATTCTTGGGTCTTTCGGTAAAGTCATGTAGATAGGTTCAAAGAAAATAATCAAAAATAACAAAAAAACTACGACGTTTCGATCGCAACGCAAGCGGTCGTCTCCTGACTTTACCGAAAGACCCAAGAACATGAATTCCTGCGGTCACGAAAGCTTAAGTCAAAATTTAGCTCTTCGGATTCTTCCAGTATCAAAACAATATTCTGTTTAAGAACCAAGGCTAGCTAGCTGGGCGAGAAGAGATCGGACGTCATTAAAACCCAGGTGGATTCCTACGATGAATTCGCAAGATTTTACTTTCACGTGCTGCCCGACATGCACACACACGCACACGCACGCACCTGGGTCACGTCCTCGTGTTTGCCCCACTTGGTGGATAGCAGCAGCTTGGGCAGAATCTGCGGCACTTCGCGGCAGTCGAGCCGCAGGAACCACACCAAGTCTTTTTCGTGCTCAAAGAGCGGCGAGTTGGACTCGCGCTCCGAGATCTCGCGTAGCTGTTGCATGTGCGACTTGGAAGCCCGTCCCTGTTACGGAACGAGACGGGAGGGGGGGCAGGGGGTGAGGGGAGCGGGGGGTGGCGTCAGTCGGAGAGTTGGGCACCAAGAGACGCGGTGATTTTTCCGTTGAGGAGGCGAAAACAGCCGAGCATATTTGAATAAAAAAATACATGCGAGCAGATCGAGTAATATGAACATTTTTTTTCCGTTACGCGTCAGATTTAAATATTCACTCTGAATCCGTTTGACACGTCTGCAACTTTTTTAGACAATGAGCAGTTTAAAAGTTATTTGTCCGAGTCAACGCACATCACGGGATATGTATCGTCTCCAATGCTGATTCATGTTCGCGCCGTATTTTCGATTTCTCCTCCAATGCAGTAGTTTTTGCTCTCATTTCAGATTTACTTTGTTGCCGTACTTAAATAAACGCAAACTTAAAAATAACTTTTATTTGAATAAACTGCACTTGTGTGAAAAAAATGTGTTGAATCACGAGCCTGGTAGCTGTCTGCCTCTGCTCTGCTAAACAGACTGGCGACAGCTCAACATTACAGTCTTAGAATCATGGAATTACCCCCCCCTCCCCCCCGTATAATTTTCTAATCATTTTTTACAGAATTCCAAACATAATAATAAGGAATCAAAATCTTTATTCATCCTGGAGGAATCTGATGAGCCATGAAGCTCTTTGTCCCAGCTGTCCAGTAGGAGCAAGCCACAATGCATATGGCCCTTTGTCAATCCACTGCTGCAGGATGTCCTCCAGACACTGTTTGTCAGTCACGGATGTTGTTCTATCACACTTGCCCACACGCTGTTCAATGCTGGTTGGTAACGTTTATACCACGTCCTAAATTATGAATTTTCACACGCACGAGCCGATGCACGTATCACGAGCATTATAACCGAATTTAAACTTGACGAATCAATGTTATCATCGGTGCATGCCCAGCGACTGCCAAAGCAGCAAAAATGAAAAATGTTTTTCAGAAAAAAACTAAACGGTAATTTGTAAAAGGCCACGAGGCATCCCAGGCTTCAAGGTATAAAACCCAGTATTAAAACATGAAAAATAATGCTTGTGGCTCTTTATTTACAAACAAAGGGCCATCAGTAGTGCTGCAGACATCAGTGGTATTATTTCCAGCTTTGCTTCAATTCATCTTTAAAAATGCACAGCTCTCCCTCAAAGCATCGCAACTGACACAGTACCACCACAGCCAAGTGACTATGGTCCAAAAGAAACATTCTAAATGCTGCTTCTCACAAAGTGACACTTGTTGTCAAAGACATCGTGATTAAGCCATGAAAAATGGTGATGGAAATTACATTTGGCAGCTTGCTACGAAGGCGCATAATTTTCTAATTTCGTGCCCGTTTCCCCCAATGCTTCTACAAAAGCGTAAATTCCACTGTTGCAGCACACATTAAGTAAGACACAGGCGGTCTGTGTTCACGATGAGCAAAGGAAACGATCTTCTTCCCGAATATATCTCCAACCCTTTGATGTTTACTGAAATATCACAAGAATTTAAAACTATGGGGAAACATTCATCCATGCACCATGACCACACCAAGCGAAGCCAACATATTCAGTAAAATAAAAATAGAAATAGTTACGTAATACGCTTAACGTCCCTTCAACTCTACACATTGCGGGTGTGTGTGTTAACCGATGGGGAGCGGTATCGTAGTGGTTAGTGCGCTGCGCTACGAAAGCGACAACCAGAGTTTGATTCCTGCTCACGACCAATTACAGTGGCGAATGTTTCAATCGTCCTGGGCCTCCTCGAAGTCGACTCAGCATTAAATGACGACCTGATGTGGTGTATAAACATTAGTGAATGGGGAGACAAATGCAGCCGGGTGCGGTAATGGCCACTTAACCCCCTAATGTACCATGCTGGCCTTCATAGGTGCTCGCCAACAGCACTTTCCCCAACAGTCTGTTAAGGCTATATGGAGGATCTTTGTGTTAGCAGAGGGTGCATGCACAATGCTTACCCCACTTCCACCATTCTTCATATCAGTTGACTTGGCCACTTCAGCGGCCTTCTCAATAATCTGTGGTACGGTGAGAAAAGACAACAATTATTTGATTAGCAATACTTTGGAATTTCCTTACGGACATTTGCCATTGCAAAAGCCCAATTAATTGAGTAGAAGCTATCCAGGGAACTCCGATAAACCGCACACCAATCAACGATGCTCCCACGAAGTTGGAATATCACTTCGTCTAAACCAATATAATTTCTGAATATGTGAAACTGCCTTGGAAGTGGTAAATAAGTAACACAAACTCAATACATTCACGATGGGAAGTTGACACATCAACGATCATTTGTTTCTGCACTGCCCTCTGCTGACCGCCAAGCAGCACTGCCCACACTGCCCTCTGAAAACCAAGTGCACATGGTGGCTACCCATCCAAGGACTGTCCAGGCTTAAACCTGCTTAGTTTACAATATCTCCACGAGATCGGGCGTGCATCGTGAGTGACGACGTGGTTCAAGGCCTAGCTATGACATCGACAACCGTCGCACACCCATAAAAATCCACGACAACCGTATCCGCAAGCCTGCAAATGGATGTTTTTTTAATAATACGCACGTTTACCCAGTTAATCATTATTCTGGGAAAGCATCCGTAAATTGTATCCGCATGTCTTTACAATAACCAGCATGTGTATTTACTTGTAATCTGGCACCAAATCGGCCGTGTAAATCAGGGCATGGATTGCATTTGTCACCCGGGCTAACCCAGGTTGCGAAACGCGCTGGTGACAAATTCATAATCACGGCGCATCCCTCGCCTACAAGAGAAAAGTGATGCCCAAATCTTATGAAAATTAGTGGTTGAAGTGTCACCCAAGGGACTCGATTATTACCCCACACGTTACCTACATGATTCTTCGATTTTTTTGTTTACAATACTACTCCTCGCTCTAAAGACTCAACGATTGTACAGAGGATATAGACATTTCTAAACCAAAGATTATCAAGGTGAAAACTTTGATCAGTTTTGATGACCTCGGTCCAAGGCCGTCAGTTGTACATAGCTCATCATCAACACCATGGCTTTCTGGTTCCTTCCAGTCAGAAGCGGGCCCCAACTTGACTTCTCTACAGCACCATATACGTCAGCGAGCAACGTCAACAACAGACCGGACCAGCGACGGGCAAATTAAATTTCTTAAAATGTACACGTGTACGCATCGCCACCTTCTCAAACGGTGGGTAGTAGACGGGGCCTTTGCTGTACTCCGAGAAGGCAATGTGCAGAGCGGCGGCGCTGTCCGTGTTGGGGTTGGTGTGCACAGTGCCCATGGGATTCAGCATCTCCTCGTCCATGTCATCTGCACCATGAGCAGGCGGACGTGGTTAAGACCCGCCACCCGCGCAGGCAATGTTCATTTTTCGATTTAAAGCTTTCGTGACTGCAGGGATTCATCTTCTTGGTTCTTTCGGTAAAGTCACGTAGAAGGGAAATAATAAAGTAATAAAAATAAAACATAATAAAATAATTCTCACGACGTTTCGGCCACAACGCAAGCAGCCGTCCTCAGACCTGTTCTTCACCTGAGGACGGCTGCTTGCGTTGTGGCCGAAACGTCGTGAGAATTATTTTATTATGTTTTATTTTAATTATTTTATTATTTCCCTTCTACGTGACTTTACCGAAAGAACCAAGAAGGGACGATGTTCATTGTTACCAGGAATCTAGAAATGGCCTGCGCAAGATGTACCATGCCCTATGTCGATCGTACGAGTGCATGAAGGACCACACCGCCCCCCCCTCCCCATGCAGTGTCTGTCATGGGTGTGTTTTGACCATCTTTCATCGCGCCGGTCGGCAAGGGATGGTGAAATGAGGTTGCGTAGCACCGGTTGTTAGCCGTGGCTGGAAATTTAACTCAAGACTACCGGTTTCATAGCGAAGTGTGCTAACCACTGCGCCACTTCTCAACTCCCCATTTAATAAGAAGAACCCAATAAGCTGTTTGTGTGATTAACAAATCTAAACTTTATCCAGGTCTTGCATATCTAATTTCATAGCACACATTGTTACTGAGGCTGTCTCATCTCTAAATTCTCAATCAATGTTCCCATTTCAAGCATACACCTGATATTAATAACCATAGTTTTAGCTTTCTCCCACGTTTTAAAACAGTGACCACTCACTTACCTATTGCACGTGAATGATTATGCTAAATTGTACATTCACTCGGCAATGATCTTCTTTACATTTTTTATAGAAAAACGAATTCTAGTGTCGGCATGTATGTACATCCAATTATGTCTTTCTCGCCTCAATATTATAACTCCCACTTAATCACAGAAAACAATGAATGGCATGTAGAAACACTCACAGATAGCCTAAAAACATCTTGATATATAGAGGACATCACCGTCTAGGCTACCTTTCAGCTCAGCTCGTCCGTGGTTCCTCAGCGATTGTTAGATGCAAATTGCATGAACGACGCTGCATAAAACTAAACATTATCGTGCTATTAGATTTTTCATACGATTGTGCAGGAAATACAATGTGAAAGAGCAACAACATTCATGTTGCGCTCACAACTCTCACTCCACAAGGTGGCAGTGTCCCCGTCTTTTGTGTCCACTGCACTGTTTAGCGAGGTCATTTGTTTTCAAGGTCAAATATGGATCTAATGCGAGCAGGCTGTGCACAGAATTAAAAACAACGCTGCTTTAAATTAAAATCCCACTTCGACTTGCAACACCATGAACACAAATCGGAATAAAGCGCCGGCAATTGACACTCTGTAAACAGTTACACAAGCTAACTCGATTATCGTGATGACAATTTCATGACGGGAAGGAAACAAAGCAATAAAAGGAAATAAAACTGAGCTGTATACTGCCTCCAAAAAGGCAGTGAACAAAACTGCCCTCTCAAAACTACACAATTCCTCACTACAAAACTTATAAACTAACTGTAACATAGTCTGGCGCTCGAACACATCCAATATTCCTTTATTGCGAAACATTTTGGCATGTGGCTTAAAAATATATATTGGTTTTTAAGAGGCACTGAGACTGGACATGGTCACGTAACTCGACAGCAGTTGAGTCACATGGCACAAATATCCAAATCTGGTTCCAGCACCTGCTCATATTCCGATGCCCTCTTCGGCGGTGGCTACATAGCTCCCAGTGGAAACCACTGCCTGCCAAGCGAGTGCTTACTCTTCCTTGACAGCGTTCATCAGGAAAATCCTACATACATGTCCACGTACATATCTACGCGATGTCTGCTCTCCACAGCAATCGTTACATATTGCAACCTCCAGTGAACCTTCACTCATTCTCCTCTGTCGACCCCATCATCAAGAACCCCCCTTCCCCCAGCGATCAGTGTTGTCGACTCCCTGCCTTTGTTCAATTTCACCCTCAAGACTTTCCATTCTAGCGCTTACAACGGACTACCTCTACAAACTATATATATACACACACACCGTTTGTGTGCAGCGTATTGAAATTCGGTCACATTTTGACGCTCTGTATGTCGGGATGGTATCGTATCGGCAACTTCACTCATTGTTTAATCTTATTTTTTCAAAATGCGTTCAACTGCCACACTGCAGGTCACAACTGCTGGACCCAGCAATTCCCTCCCAACTTCACCGTTCCCAAAAGCTCTTATAATAACCTTGATAAATTCAAAAACGTGCTTTCCAGTACAACTTTGAAAGTGCCCTTTATCGTAGGCCTGTGCTCAGCAACTGTGTTTGAACAAAACAAAGGCATTTCTCGGTGTGATTTGTGGCGCCTCTCTCAGCGTCACCAAACCCTGGGGAATCCAGGGCAGACATTTCACAAGCGCAATGAGGATAATTCTGAACTGTCACGAGGTTTTGTTGGCATTAAGCCCACAGCACGAAGTATTGCGCTTGCTAAACATGTGGAAATGCATAATACACGTTTTTTGGGTTAGATCGCGAAAATATAAATGTGTCGTTAAACCCGCCACCACCCGACACAGCCAATTATTTGGGTGGTTTGTCACGAAAAACGGAACATGCCAATTCGTTACCAGTACAGCGCACCGGTGTGTCAGAGAGCAAATCCACAACGTTTACAATCTGAGTACGATGTTTCGCGAGTTATTACAACAAGCGTCGTCAGGAGGACAGACAGATTTGATGTGGAAATGGCTCTTTAGCGGCGAGCCAAGGATGCCGACTTGCTGGCACCAACCTGGAAAGGATGACCATGTATGGAGCACGGCCTCCCCAGCCCTGAGCTGGTCTTTGTAGTCAAATACCATCGCATTCACCCAGGCAATGGGAAGGTCCTGTAGTGGAAAAAAACAAATTCAGACGTTCGGTTCAAGTGTCAAGCAGTCGAGTCACCGGGGTGTCAGTGTGCACAGCTTTTTGCAGATCAATGATGTGTCTAGTGTAAATTGACTTGCACCGTGCGAAGCAACAGCAACGGTGCTGTTGATTTGCAGGGCAACAAACAGAACATTAGAAAATATCCGACGTGTCCTTCATAAAACAAAAGAGATTTCTTATCTCAATCGGCGCTTAACTGGTTATGCAGCTCAGCTACGTATTGGGGAACCAATTGGCTCTTAATAAGAATAACTATAATGTATAATCCACCTCTGGATGAAGGACTCCTCATGCCATATGAGGTCATAAGGGATATTGGCCATCACTTCACCACACTGGCCAGTGTGAGCTGATGGTGCAGAGCATAGATGTCGGAGCATAGTACAGCATAACGGATCTTGCTGCACTACCCTATAATACGTAGGACTTCACGAACAATATTATCCATAACAAAGGTTTTTTTGGGTTAGATCATGTAAGTATGAACTTGTCATTAAGCCCGTGTGCTGAAGTAGTAACTAACTGGCACGTTTTGATTACGTGACAAACCTTACTAATTGGCTGTGCCGGGTTTAACGACCTACGTATACTTACGCGCACTAACCCAAAGGAAACCTTTATTAAGCCCTTCCCTATTCTGCCCACAACATAGCCCCCAGCGGCCGACAGCTATTCTCATACTGTGGCCGTCACCCATCCAAGCACGATCGAGGCTCAACCTTGCTTCGGTTCCAAGATGTTATCTGGCGCCTCGATGGTTAGATGTTATCCCTGATCGCCTGGTATACAGGAGGTCGTGGGTTTGTATCCGACGCTGACGCCTGCTGAAAATTAGAAGTTTGCATGTTCTTCCCGTGGTTGGGTGGATTTTTCTCTGGGTCCTCTGGTTTTTCCCTCCAAATTTAGAAACATGCGCTGAGGGTATTTGGCTGCTATCGATTTCCACGTGATAAGCCACTTTGTTGGGCTATCGTTTGTGAGCCAGGTCGCTTCTTAAAAAGAGCTACGTAGCTCAGTAGGCCTTACCCAGTTAAAAAAACAGAGATCGGTCAAGACTGGGTAAATTCCCTGGTCGCGGGCAGCTTGCCCGTTATCTCAGGACAAACGGCGGCACGCGTGAGCACGTGCCCCCTTCCGAACCCCCCCCCCCACCACGCCCTCGCTCACCGAGCGACGAGCACGCTTGCCGACGCTGCTCTTGCCCATCGTCTTGTCGGGTTTGATGGCCTTGCCGCGCCGGCCGCTCTTGCCCTCGAACTCGGCGTAGAGCACGAGGCAGAGGCGAGCCGTGCGTGGGAGGTCGCCCGTCAGCACGTCGAACTCGAGCCGCTCGTTCCACGTGAGGTCGGCGCTCGCCGGCACTTCGGAGCTCGTCACCGTCTTACTCAGCAGCTCCGAGCCGTGGAAGAGGCCGGCCTTCACCACCAGCTACGACGGTCGAGAGAGTTTGTGGAATTTGTGCGTGTGTGCGCCGTGTGTGTGTTTGCGACATGCGAGGTTGTGCGTGTGTGCGTTTGTTCGGCGTGTGGAGTGTTTTTGAGTGTGCGTGCAAATTATTGTGCAGTAGCGGTGTCAAATGGTTTGTTTTGTTCATTTGTACGTGTGTGCATGCGTGGTTAAGTGCGATTGCAAAATGCATGTATGCATGCGTGTACACGTGTGCGTTTGTTTGGTGTGCAACGTGTTTTTCAGCCAGCCAGTGTGTGTGCGTGTGTTTATTGTGAAGCAGCGTGTAAAATGTTTAGTTTTGTGTGTGCGCGTGTGCCCAAGTGTGCAGTGGAAGATTGTGTGAACAGGCGTAAAAAAGAGATTACGTGTCTGCCGAGTACCTCTACCTAGCTGCCAACTGAGCCTCAGGTGCTTCAGGTTCAAGTCCCATTACTCCATAAATATTTACACTCATGAGTCAGACCCCTCCTGGATAATAGCACTCGAAGGCCAGTGAAGCTCTCACTGCTCTTAGTTGAAAACAAGACCTAAACGTTATCGTATAGGCTTACACCTTTCAACAGGACAATGAAAGGATCGAATGATAAACAGTGACATGGATGATGGTAACACTCAAATCGCTCGATTACATTTAATTCGCGTGCACAAAAGCGTGATGGGTATCAATTCAATGTTTCGTTTAATACCGAGTGCTATACGCACCGGGAGGAAAAGTTGATTGCCACTAGGATTGTTTGCAACACTTGCCAGTAACGTCTTGTGTTAATTTAGACATGTGACTGCCCGTTTCTACTGCCAACAGCAAAAGAAAGGTAATGGAGATTCAAGCGATTAGAGAAATTGGCACACTCATGCTGGCCAATGTATTATGTTTTCTGATAATGTTCAACAGTGTTACGCTCCAATGCACATGATACTTGACAAGGGCTCTTGCTGTGAACATGACCAAATGGAGAGAGAAAAAAATACAAAAATCCAGGCAGATGAGGATGAGATTCAAAGCACTGAGAGATTCGAGTTTAAATTTTATTATGCTTAACCAGGTGAGAACTCAAGAGGCCAGAGGATAAAATGAATTTTCAAGAGTGACCTGGGTTAGCAGAAAATACAAAAGAGAAACAAAATAAAGGATAAAAAGAACAGCTGGATTGTTTGTGTCGATGGTAGCAAGCGCCTGCGATGGAAAAACGGTGTTTCTTTGCGATGGCAATAACTCGTTTAGGATGGCCATGGACATGGGGGCACGTACAATTCACAAGCCGCTTGTGAGCGCGCCGACTTACCGCTTCAACTGCTCAGGCGGACGAATGAAAGGCAATGAGCAACATCAAAGTTAGCAGGGCATTCCAAAACGTGAATCACTAATTGGTCTCTGGATATCCAGTACGCCACATACGTGTCGCTTATAATAGCTATCGCAATGCGACTTCAGCGGGCTACTGTTGCGTAACTATCATTTGTACAATATGAATATATTTTAATGACTTGCAATTTCAATCAGATCTGTAAACGATGATAAAAAATAACCTATCATAAAGGAAAATAGTGCAGGCTGGAAAGCCATAAGTTTCAAACAACACGCAAATGTGTAAAAAGCACTCGGCCTTTGTGTTTCCTGAAAGAGAACCACAATGCACTTCTTCAGGAAATGGTGATGGTTTTTGCATTATGCACAAAGGTCGAGTGCTTTTTACACATTTGCGTGTTGTTTGAAACTTACGAATTTGGAATTTACCGAATCCACCGGGACTCTAACATCGCCGGTAACCTCTCGTAGATGAGGCTGACCGGGCTTTCCATCATTTGCCTTGTCCATGGGTCCAAAAATGGCTGATGAGTCCGACCCGGGACCGATAAGACTCTGGTGCAGCTCGGGCACACATTTCCGAGAGGGATGGAGGCTTTTCTCTAATATGACAAAAACTCTCTCTTAATTCGTGGCTTTTAAAGGTGACATGCAGGCTGCGACTATCAAAGATAAGCCCCCCCCCCCAGCCGCTGTTGCCAGGGGGGGGCACAGAAGTCTCCGTGATTGAGCGGGACGTTTCAACTCCTCCGGTGGGTTTTCGAAGTGGGTGCGACGTGAAACGATGTGAAACCGGTGCAGGGTGGGGATTGGGGTACGGTACCTTCATGGCTTCGTCAGTGTTCACCTTGCTGGCCTTCACCAGGGTGATCTGGTATGGTGCCGTGATGGACCACAGCAGGTCTCCCGCTTGCTGGGGAGAGGAACCAAGAAGACACTCAGAATCCAAATGACAAATTCTATATGAACCCCCTCTCTTGTCTGTGCACCTGATAGGCTCACAGTGATGACATTACCATTACTGTAAAACCTTGCATTGAGAGCATAATTCGTCCCGGAAACGTGTTTGTAACCCAAAGCACTCGCATATCAAAGCACTAGTATATCGGTTGTGATCACGTGACGCTCGGCAGACAAAGTGTACACGTACTACTCGTATTGCAAGACCTCGCTCGTTCATGAAATTCATATTTATTTAAAAATTTGCTCGTCTTGCAAAACACTCGCAGACCAAGTTACTCGCAATCCAAGGTTTTACTGTACTCTATTTAAGACCAAAACAGGAAGACTTCACAATTATGGTTAATTGCATGATGAAACGGGTTGTAATCACCAGTGAAACGTCGTACTCCAATTGTAAATGTTGTGAGTTTACTCTCCAGCACGTTTCGTTTCCGTGACAAATTTATTAACTGGCTGTGTCGGGTGGTGGTGGGGCAACGACACATTCATGTTTACGCTATCTAACCCATAAACCCTTTATAATTAAAAATATTGGGTCGCTAAAGCCTCCGTTTTATACGGGCAAATCATTTCCAAAACCAACACAGGTCTCCGAAACGGTGAGCCATGAACTGTGCTCGATCAAACCGGAGCTTCACTGCGTACATGTACAGCCCTTTTGACAATCCGCTGCCCAATGAGAGTCTCTCCATGCCATGTGGGTCATGGGTGGGGAATAATTGACCATACTTCCCCACACAGGACATTGCAAGTCGGTGACAGCAGGGAACAGAGCTGTGAGAGAACAGGAATACAGGAGAAACAAAAAATGTCCCCCGCACTGCACTTTGCTGCCCACAATGCCATCTGTTAAACACAGTGGTTACGCGTGCAAGCACTGTCCACCAACCTCATATCTGCAAAGCTTCCAGGGCATAAACAAGATTGGGCACATTCCGGGTGATGTAGTCATAGTCCGAGTTTGATCAAACCCTCATAAATACCAAGACATAAATGCTAAAAGAGGCCAGGTCCCATCTAAGCTACTGTAAAAACTGTTCATAAGCACAAACTAGCTGCTATTAATCAAGTTATCGTGGATTATTACCAGGCATGTAATGATCTATCAATTAAAATCGACTCTTACAGTGGCGGTCAGTCACAGTGAATGTCCTGAGCGAGTGATGGAAATTCCATATTTCTATGGCTGGGGGAAACTCTTTAGAGGACAACTACTGCTGCCTTCCCTGCTAAGTTAAACTAATTTTATCAACCCTGGAGGAATGATGGGCTGAGTCAACCCCCAACCAGGATTTGAACTCACAACCTTCTTTCTGGTTATGAGCGGCTCTCTTTCTACAGCCAAGCCACCCGGTCAGATACACTGACGATGAATGTAGAGATGTAACATAAAACAATCGATTACTTTACGATTCCCTTAAGTTCCATGTACTGTAATTGGTTCACTCACAAAATGTAGCCACTAGAGGTGCTATATTCTCTTAAGAATCATTTGTTTTAAGGTGCACATGGCTAAAATGTTTCCTAATTTTATAGTATTCTTTTAACTTTATTTTCCGTGTCCATTGCCATCATTGTACCCAAATCCTATCATTCTTTATATCCTGTAAAGCGTTTGGATATGCGGCTGCATGTAGACACCCTATAAAATGTCAATTATATTGAATTCATTACAATAAAAAAGCATTGCTTCTTGAAACAAACCATGACCTCAGATGACAACAATTCATTGAATCGCAAGAGGAGCGGACCATGCAATGCCTAATTAATACAGCACCCATGATAGAGTTGAAATCCTAAACGACCCAATGCTTAGAGAGTCGAAAGACTTCACCAGTCACCGTATCGTATCAAAGCTAATCGCAAAACACTAAGTTTCAACACCTCCGATAACCACCAGCTTTTCAAATCCATTACTTAATAGACATGTGTGGTCCACATGTGAAGTAATATGATTTGCTCATGGCCTCATTGGTGGCTCGTGATAGCTGAAGTCTTAACGCAGCTTCTTAAATGGATTATGACCGCACACGTTGAAAGCAGAAGGGATGATGTGGATCTTAAGCCTGCTGACCATATGGTGTGGTATATACTTTTAGGCCAAAGTTAACTTTACAAACTTTGAGCTTATATGAGAAAGCAGCCCTTTCAACTGGCATCTAACACAAATGTCGTTCACAAGTCTAAATGAGTCACCTTTTTTAGTGCTCGTTGAACAGAAAGCGGGTGATTTATAATGTACTGTTACTTTGGCATGCAACAAGACCAACATTTTATTTATAGAGTTTGGCGTCTGCCGATGTACCACGCACCGTATTTAACCATCTACCCATTCATATTTCTTCCCTTTTATACATGCATAAAACAAACCATGTTGCTCGGTGGCTGATCGAGTGGGCTCACCAAGCAGAAGGTTGGGGAGTTCACATCCTGATTGCAAAGTGACTGAGTCGATCATCCCTTCAGGGTCAATAAACTTAGTACCACTTCGTGGAGAAGTCAACAGTGGTTGTGCTATGGAGAGGCTTGGCCACACAACTGGAATGTGGAAATTCTACCACTAGCTCAGGGCACATAACAGGAGCTGAGCACTGCTTCAATGCTCACTGCTCATCTGAATAATAAATAATTATCATAAAACAACAAAAGAATGCCCTAAAGAAACAAAGAAAAGCAAAGAATGTAAGCTGTGTTTCCTCTAAAACAGTAAGCCGAGCCTCCCAGAGATGTCACCACACTTTGGAATGTGCAGACGTGTCTGTCTAAGAGGTGGCTGTTTGACTGTCAGTGAGCCTGATAGAGCACAGAGGAGTTCCAAGAAACTAAGTGACCCAAGCAGGAAGTAGAACACACTCCACACATCACACTCACACCTGCAAGATGTTTTAGTTTTAACCTGGGTACGTAAGATTTATAACCCTCCACAGATATATTCATATATATATATATACCAAGTGAAGTTTTGACACACCAATCCACTTCGAATGTTCGTTTATCTTAGTAATTTAAACGAGGTATGGGTCAGTTCGTGGTGGAACCATGTACCAATTCGTGATATAATATAGATTACGAAGCTGATGATGCATCAATCAAACGACACGTGTAAGAATCAATGTTCTTATATATTCTTTGGTTCTTTCGGTAAAGTCACGTAGGTGAAAAAATAAAATAAAAACAAATACATTTTAAATAAATATAGAAATTTCACCTATGTGACTTTACCGAAAGAACTAAAGAATATGATCCTTGCAGTCACGAAAACTTCAAATCTAGAATGTTCTTATATTTGTCTCATGTAAACGGCTTTTGCCAATATTACAATCAGCCACTGCAGGTGCAGTCATTCACCGAAACGTTTCAACGAAATGATTCTGCAGTGGATTAGCGACCCTCCACTGAATCATCGCAATGTGAATTTGGTTCACCCACAGTTAGAATTAAACAAGCAAAACCAAGCGAATGTGCAAGGCTACGCAGTCTTCCTCTCATTCTAAAATGCCCATGACAAAGCTAAAATATCTTCTTGGTTCTTTCGGTAAAGTCCCTGCAGTCACGAAAGCGTTAAATCGAAAGCTAATATACTTGCATGTTTTCAATATGTATACGATGAACACGTAAAAATGTATTCCCAAGCACTCATCTATATTTAATGGCCAAGCAAAACAGCCAGGAACAAGACGAATAACCAGATAATCGATCAGATGGTCGAAACCGACACCAATTATAGGCGATACTTTTAAGGCCAGACCATTCATGTTCGATAGCCAAACGCTCATTTAGTTTGCATCTGATTTATCAATATACGATGGTTGCCGCCATCTTATTTTTGAATATGGACAGTGTCGTGTAACAACAGGCAGCTTATAATTTAAAGGTGCCGAGGATAATGCCACAACACGAATAAGTAATTGTATTTATTTGCACAGTTTTGTTTTTACATGTAAATATATTAAAACGGTGCTAGTCATGAGATGATAAAAATAAAATCCAATTTCAATCCTCAGCGAGCAGTGATGAATGTCAGTGAATGGCCATGGGAAATTAATACCAAGAACTACTTCCTTCTTAACGTCACTTCATTAGGCTTCTAACCCACATGAGATATAACACATTTTACATACCCAGCAAACACCATACAGTGTTTGTAGCATGGAAACTAAACAAATATAATTCTCAAAAATTCAAGCGCTGGAATATGCCAAATTAAGCGACAAAGCATGGATTTCTACATACGTTCATTGGCGATTAGGTTTGAGATCACAAACCCTCGAGAAACCGGTTTAATCACAGTCGGCTGCTTGGATTCCATCCCGGGAGTTTCAACGGTGCCGGTTAAATGCTCCAAAAGTATTAACCACCACCCCCCACAGTCCATCTACTCCGACCGCCTACCAATTTGGTGCTCTTGTGCCGCTCATGCTGATGCTGCCGCTGATTACGAAAACGAAGTTGTTTATGGGCCAAAGGGCAGCCCTTTCTCGCCGCCCCCCAACCCTCCCAATGCACCGAACTCACCTTGTTTTTCACAGGCAGCGAGGGTGGCTTGGAGGCTGAGCGAGCTCTGCTCACGACCTCCATGTTTGTTTCGGCCTGGAAGAGTTTGACGATTGTGGAGCTGTGCACCATGGTGAGGCTTGGGTTGGTCTCGGCGTAGATACAGTTGCGGATGTACTGCGTCAGCGGAAGGGGCAGAACGGGTTATGTTGAGAACAGGAAATTAAATAGGACTTTAATGCATTATTATTACCACCATCGCGTCGCCAATTCACTGCTCATCCTTAGTTGCATTTAGAAGTGGTAATATATTGACACGTGCGTGCGTGTATATGTGCCGCACTTTGACAATGGCCTCCCCCATGCCATGTGGGTCACGGAGGTTATTTGACTAGACTTCACCGTGCTGGTCAGTGTGGATTGTCCTGCAGATTGTCCTGCACTACACTGTTACCCACAACATAGCCCCCCCAGCAGCAGCCTATACCACTTGTAATGCACGATGGGTGCCCATCCAAGCACTATCCAGGCTCAAACCTGCTTAGTTTCGAAGATCTGACGAGACTAGGAGCATTCTGGGAGATTTAATCATAGGCAAAATGATCAAATACAGCTACAACACGAACATGACTTGCACATCTCCCTTACATCAAAGGTATCAGCGTCAATGGGATTTTAACAGGAAATAAGTGACTTTGATATATATATTCACATGCAAAACTCTACAGTATTCATTAGGACAATGTTTAAAGTGAAAATTACAGCTCATCGCATGAATAGTGAAAATTAAATATGTACGAAATTAGACGCGATCAATGAGATTGTGGCAGATCAAACGGGATACATTCATACATTTTTTATCGCTTCAACAGAGCCGTCTAGCTCCCTCTGTAATTTCGTACACCTGGTAAACCCCGCTTGTTAACGCATCCACTGATGAGGCCTGCAGAGTTTGTCACAAGGTGGGTGCCGTTCAACACAATTTAAAGTGGGGCGTTTAGTATGGAAGTGCCATCAGGAGTGCAACAGCCGCTCCGCTCTTGCACACAGTTGTGGGAAATATTAATTCGGCATGCAAAATCAACAAGCGTAATGAATCCTGGTTAATACGGGGCCCGGTGTAATAGCTGTGAAGCAACTGAGCCCAACAACCTTCTCAAAGTCACATGGCTGGCTTCAGCAGTGAGTTGGGCGGACGGACCACACGGATCAATTGTACATTTTAGAGGCTAGGAAACCCTGCCCATGTATAAGCGGTAAACTATGACGGGTGAAACAATATGTCCAGTGAAAACTGCTACATTCTACAAACTTCTGTAAAAAAAAGAAAATCCCCACCAAGTGTATGCATGAACAATGTACAGTTATTCCTCATTTAAACACAGTATATGCGTTCCTGAAAAGTGCCACGTTAAGCAAAAATGCGTTAAGCGAGGAATGACTGTATATACATTGCGAGGCATGCATAAATATGTAAAAACGTTGCACATTTGAATCACATCTGCACTATAAAGTCAGAATTCAGCCATCCCATGGCGGGACAAAGAACTGAGATGAGGGTACGCGGCCGTATCATTCCGCACGTTTACTTCCCAGACCGTTCAGCCATGCAGCTCAAGAAAGTAGTTCGTCATCTACCGCTCAGAAACCGTGCGTTCCGTGTTGTGCCAATAGTCTTCCCGGGTGGAAGAACGAGGTTATAGGGAAAATGTGCTGTGTGAACATGCGTTAAGCAACGACTTACAATGTACTGTATGTGTTAATGAAGCCCTCTACAAAATTTACCTTGCAAAACAAAGCCACGATAATTTTTTTCTGACAGCTGTGTGGCAATGTGAGGAGGAAACCAGTTCCCACAAATAAAATTTTAAAAAATTCATCACGTATACGACGAGGGGGTTAATACGGCGAAGCCTTCGACGGACAGATTAAAAAACCCAATGCTGTATGTACTGCCATCTCCTGAACACCTCACAGCCTAAGACGACAACAACCGCCGTCTATTCTAAAGGTCCAAACAACCTTAACTCCGCTTAACTTGTACAATCTGATAAGTATAGGCCCATTCGGAGAGATTTACCGATTTAGTGGTATGCAATATATGTAATCGTACATGCATATTTGTTATTTTAGATCATTTGTTTTAATAATGTATAAAAACAAGCGCATTGTAATGCATAATCAAGTCATGGTTATTAATGTTTTACTCTTACGCCCCATGATATTTTTATCTATCACCAAAACAATAAAACACAATATAACGTGTTTTTTTTCAAAGTGTCAAAACCTTTGACAAAATGCTAAGAATAGTTTATTTTTTCGAGCACTTAAAATATTGGGAAATAAGAAAATAAAGATATAAATCTCACGTTAATATTAATTACCCGTATTGTGCAAAGGTTTATTTGCACAACACGTATTGGATTGTATTGCTACAAGGTCTACAGGGCCCTGCACAGATGTACAGTTGAGCCGTTGTGAGGTCTACGGGAGTGGGTCAAAAAATTAGTGTACACGTGACATCTCTAGGGGTGTGCACGTGACATCTCTAGGGGTTACACGTGTGTGAGATCTCTAGGGGGTATGTGTGAGATCTCTACGGGGATACGTGTGTGATCTCTAGGGGGTATGTGAAACATTTCTAGGCGAGACACGCAACATCAAGTTGATTTGTTTAGCCAGCAGAGAACTCAAGAGACCAGGGCTAGTCTCAAACGCAAGAGTGACCCGGGTCACTAAGCTACCATCTCTCTACAACATCATGCTGTGGCCCAGTGTCGATGGAACAATAATGATCATTATAATGAATTACAGCCCTTTGTTAATCCACTGTTGGCCGAAGGCCTCTTGCTAATGCCGTGCTGTCGTGGGGGGCTCGATGACCCCACTTCACAACGCCGATCAGCGTAGATTCGTGAAATGGAGGCCAAGGCCCGGTTCGAATATCACTCGCCAGTGGCTTCAGCCACGGCAAGGAGTCGAACGAAGGTCGCTGGGTTCGCAGCACAGTACGCCGGGCACTGCGATTGTTAACAGAGGATAGACTGAACCCAGCTGTAAGGACCCCCAGCTGTAACCTTCCGACTCGCGGAGATGAGAGAAAAAAAAACACTATTTGGCAAAAAACATGTTTTCAAGTTCGCTACAAATTGTAAGTTAAATGGAAAACATATGAAAGGGTGAGTTATACAGCTCCTATGTGGGAGCGAGCGAGAACGCAGTTAATGATTAATGTAATACCAGCCAAACTGTGTATAACGATTGCTGTAAATAAATAATTTCTGGAGAAAAGAGCCACAGAGCACAGGTGAGTCGTTGAAGAAAGCGTGGGTTTGGAGAAGCATGTGGCCAAGTCTGAATGGAAAACTTAATTTCACAAAAGTACATCTAATGGCAATAAAGATAAAGTAATAGACAGCCCTTTGTAAATCTACTGCTGGATGAAGGCCTCCGCATGCCATGTTGGCCACGGGGGTTATTCGACCATACTTCACCATGCTGACCAGTATAGGTGGGTGAAGGGCTGGTGGAGGGTGGGGCGCAACCCAGGAATGGTTCAGATGTCACTCGCCACCAATGTTATCAATGGTCGGGTGATAACCAATGCATCACCAGAGCACCCCACAGGTGCGTACATTAACATTATATTTTCACGATGTAATATTAATTTACCGACAACGTAAAAAACAAATCCCAAAAATATTCCCCCAGAGGTTTATGTGAAAATGTGGTGATGTGAGAACAGGGGTCTCCCACAGAATAAATAAAACAGCTGTGGTCGTTACCATTGCACTAACTGCGAACGTGTGTCAGCCGCTGCGCTCAAACAAGAGCATTTCTGAAGCCCATTAACTCATTAACTTGTGCCCCACAACCAATGCACAGACCACATGGCTCTCTTCACAGAGCGTCTCATTTTCTCTCCACATTGCATTCCAGTCAGCAAGTCAAACTGAAGTGGGTACATCAACCCACTTCGTGCCGTTCAATGAAAACACTCGTCCGACTTGTGCATTTCGAAACAACAGCCAAGTTACAAGCAGCAGCAGCACAACACTGAGAACAGCTGCTGCCTGTCTATCTGTATCAGTGTTGTGGTTGGTATTGAGGTTAGGGGTGATGATAGATTCGTGCGGTAGGGTGAGGGTTAATTTTAGTAGCAACGATAAGTTAAAGGGGGCGAGTGGTGTTAAGATTAAGTGTAACGTTACGTCTAGCTGTCATCGATACTGTTGGTAAAGTTTCCAATCAAGTTGAGTTCGTGGGGTTTTGTACATGATCATGAATTATGTTAAATTAATACGCCTAAGGGAAAAAAATACACTTTGATAAACATTTTTCCCAAGCATCGAAAAAATGTTGGTCGCACAAAATTCTGTATGAGGATCAATGAACTAATTAATACAGAAAGGAAAAGTATTGTAGGAGAGAACATACATATACAACTATTGCGAAAGGCTTTGGAAACAAGGAAAACATTGTAAAAGTCCAGTCTTATGGTGGCACGGCGAACAGTATTGAAAAGCAAAAACACAAGATGATATAGTGTAATGTACTGAAAAGTGGTCAAAGTTATAATGATCGTGCCCACTGAAAGCTGGGCTGAAGACAGATCCAAGCCGACAACCACCAAGAAGATTTCGAAAGAGCCGACTGGCTCTGAGGTCGATACCTACAGGCCTACCCCCGGTGACTCCGCCAAACATAATAACAATTACATAATTCAGAGCACATTGTCAATCCACTACTGGATTAAGGACCCCCACTACCCCCAACCCATCCCTTCATGTAATGTTGGTCGTAGGGGATGTTTGGCCATACTTCAGCATATTCATAATTTAACACATTATTTCCCAAAGCGCTTACCGCTGTGCCACTGCACCAACGCTTTTGTAAAAATGATCGTATTGCAGATTAAGTTGGTGGACCTATGGTTAGATAGGAGGGAGTTTGCGGTTGATGAGAATGGCCCATGGAAGTGGATATCACAGAGCTACCTCTGAAATCCCTTAAAATGACCTAGTACATAGAGCAAAGGTTCCCACTTTCGTACCCACTCTACCACATGAGGGCAATGTTAATGGCATGACAGCTAAACCCATATCATCATTCTCAGTGTTGTAATATAGCCAACTGAAGCAAAAAAACAGAATTAGAGTAAAATTATTTTTGTGCAGTCATCGCTGAACAGGCTGAGCAGCCTATCAGCTCCCTATGCTGCCGGGGCTCGACAGAAGCAACTGTGCCCTGCCAAGCTCAGCAGCGCTCTGACCTCCGAGCCACCCTGACACCTCGATGACAATAAACTTCACGGCAATGTTGACAGCAAAGATCGCAGTCGAGTGGACTAAACAAACACAGTGTCAGTGCTGGGCCCCACCTGGAACTGGCTGAGTGGATAATCCCCGTAGATGTACTCGTTGGCCCGAGTCACTTTCAGCACAAAGTCATCGTGCCCCTCGCTCGTGTACTGGGGCTGATGAACGCTGAGCCGTTTGCGCAAGGCCTCCGTCTTCAGCTTCAGAGGCAGTGCCGACACAGACACCTGCACTGAAAAGCTCTCCTATGACACGTGAGACACAAAGGGGAAAATCTGGCTGAGTGGAGAGAACGCATTGACCGCAAGGCTAACCTGGGCATAAAACACTTGACCCCCCCTTCTCCCGCCACCCATAGCGATCGATGTAGCAGCCTCTAGTGGCTGAAGGGGCCGCATTAACACATTCGTTATGGACAACGTACACGATTCGAAAAGCATCCATTCTTACACACGTGATTAGATTTGAATATTGTGAGTGTGTGGAATCAATTTTCATCGAGTAATTGAATGTTGCAGCGCATTCTCAAGAACCATTGACTCACTGAGGCACCGATGTCATCAGGAACTGTGAATATTGCGACGAAGACTAAAGAAATAGAGCTGCGTGCGTCTTCCAAAAGCGATTTGTTAAACTGCCATGATTCAATGACACAACTCGGTTTGAGAATTTATTATTTTTGGCCGCATGCTCCTTATCTCGTTATAATTGTTTCCCACTTTTCTGTCTAGTTTATATAGTTTTAGTTGCTCCATTAACACAAATGTAACATTGTCATACTATTTGTCATATCATTTTCATGAATACTCATGTGTATTATTCGATCCACAAGGTTCGATGCTCAACAATGAATTGACGAATCATTTTATTCCTCCTAAATCAATCGCTTAAAATGGCTTTTTACACTCACAAACCGTGCATATTTTTTGGCGATATTGGTGGTCGGCGTAATTCACTCCTGCTCCGCTATTAGGGTTGGGGTCGGGGGGGGGGGGATGTGCGTGCGATGTGAAGCCTACGGAGCAAGAAAGCTGGCTTTTCTCGAAGGAAATGCACACGATGAGGTTGGGTCGGTGGAGCCGGTTGCTGCACAGCTCCGGCAGCCTGTCGGTGGGCTCCAGGATGGGCGGCTGGCTGTACTGAAGCCACTCCTGCCAGCTCTGGCCCTGTCGCTCAAGCACCTTCTTCTCGCTCAGCTGTCGCATGTTCGTGCGGAAGTCATTCACCTCGGGGCTCTTGAGCGCATCGAACTCGTGCAGACCTGCACGCCCGTAAACATGCGCGGGGATTACGCTTTAACAACAAGCACAACTTATTTGTCCAGTGCCGTATTTAAGAGACAGTGTCGCGAGGCTGACCTCCTGTGTCGAAGCTCGAGCGTAGTGGACAGCGGTGACTATCGACCACACGCGAAAAAATGTTTGTAAAGTCTTTCTTTGGAACGTTTCGTAAGATCGGATGGATCGAAAGTTGTCAACTGGCAGAGCGTTCCAGACTGACGGAGAGGCGACTCGCAACGCTCTGCCGCCCATTACGGTTCAGGTCGACGGCATTGCGAGCAAGGATTTGCCGGCCAATCGCCAACGTCTGATCGGATTGCGAACTGCGAGCTATTCAAAGAGGTAGATGGCCGAGACTGTTCTGTCAGAGCCCGGTGAGTAACGGATGAAACTTTGTACTCGATATTGTTTCTTAATCTACAGCCATCATCTATCTGCAGCAGTAGCAACGGCAGAAATATTAGCCTGGCAGAAGCTTTGTTTTTTTACGAGCTCAGTACAGCTATGTCAGGCCTGGAAAATATTATGAAAGAGATAATTTGCTAATGTGGCTGTGATTTAAACAATTTCGTGACTGCAAGGATTCATATTAAATAAGAGAAATTAAAACAACTAAATTAGTTGTTTTCATTTATTTTATTTTATTTTTTAACTATGTGACTTTGCCGAAAAAACCAAAGAGTATGTGTCCATTGCTACCTATACTTTATTATTTATCTCGGTCATGAGAAAATGCCTACATGAAGTCATCAGTCTAGACTGGAAGGTATTTTAGAAATAAATAATTTAAAATATTTCTTGTGCAAAACAACATTCCCATCGTAATGGAAATGAATCCACGACATAGGAAAAATGTGAATGTCATAAAACAAAGTTAAGTAAAACCTCACAGAAAAATAGGCTTGCTAACAGTCAATGGTGGTAATTTATTCGGCACTAATTGTGCCCATATAACAATACACATATGGCATGTTTGCCGAAACTTCACAATTGCATTGCTGGAATTTCCAACTTCCGAGTATGTTCGGGGTATGCAATGCAGCAGCAGGCACTCATTTAAGCATTACAATGCCACCTCACATAACGCGTCTATAAAGAGAAAACATGTTTGTCGACAAGTGTATGTAAAAGTTTAAGCTGCAGGCGAGTTCTGCGCTATTCTTGTTATTTATCTGGACAAACCACAGCATGGTTTTTCGGTCAGGCCACGCCACACCAGTTTCTACTTAAATTATTATTTATTTCTTATTTTAAAAAAATACTTTCCACTGTTGGGGCCCCAATGCTGAGATCACTTCCTGCCCGCAACTGGTGTGAAGTCGTCCGATAAACGGGTCACCGCACCACTTCGCACTCTACTCAGAATTAAACAACACGAAAACAGGACCTACGTCACACGGCACTCGGGCAACTCCCACGTGCAAAATTCCCGTGCCAGCCGCTGAGCTCGAGTGCCAATGCGTGTATCTGAACGAGCAATTAATTACGAGATAACTACAGCGTAGGTCTTTGTTATTGTGTGTGTGCGGTCATGCTGTGTAGCAGTTCCGATGTGTTTTCAGGTTGTGACGCGTCGTTAGGAGTGATGCCTGATGATTTGCGTGACACATTCTTTGGGTTTTCGTGACTGCAGGGATTCATCTTGTTGGTTCTTTCGGTAAAGTCACGTAGAAGGGAAATAATAAAAAAATAAAATAAAACATTATTATATTATTTTATTATGTTTTTTATTATTTCCCTTCTACGTGACTTTACCGAAAGAACCAAGAAGACATTCTGGGGGCTTCTTCAGGAAACTTTGGAAACATGCCGTTGCGTAACGATGACCCACCTCATTTGATAAAACTATTTCATGTAAGTGACTAGGTCGGTTAAAAAGTGTTTAGTTTTTACAAGTGTATAATTTGGCTGCTTCGTGTTATTTTACGTGTTGCGTTAACCTGTACCGACTAGGGCATCCGACATTTCACTTCTTCGGGAACTGAACTGTTCAGTTCCTCAAGAAGCTCGCAGCACGTGGAGTGAAATGTCTCTTATCATGCCAAATGACACGTGATGCAACCCAAAAACACATTGGCGAGCTAATTAATAAAGATGTATTTTGACTGCAAAGCTGAGGATCCTCACACAAGCTCTAATAGATGTTTGGATGTTGCAGTTGAGTCAAGTTAATACGTTTAAATCGACAAAATCGAAGAAAATCGATTAGATGTTTTGTTCTTTTTAAACAAGACTTTAAATGCACCATGCAACACACCGCGTTGAAGGTAACAGAATGCTTCAGGACTTAACATTGAACTGTCTTGGCCACGTACACGACTAAGGTGTATTCAATGTCATTTGGATAATGTTGTTCATCAAAACAATCTCTAAATACTGGATATACCCAGATTTGAAGCTTTCGTGGCTGCAAAGATTCATACTCTTAGGTTTTTTCCAGATTTGAAGCTTTCGTGGCTGCAAGGATTCATTTCGTGGCTGCAAGGATTCATACTTAGGTTTTTTCGGTAAAGTCATTTTGGTTAAAAAAGAATAATAATAAAATGAAATAAAAATAACTAAACATTTAATAATGATAAAATAGAAATAAAATGAAAACTAAAAATGTAGTTATTTTCATTTATTATTATTATTTTATTATTTACCTACGTGACTTTACCGAAAAAACCTAAGAGTATGGATATACCCAGTTGACTGTTAATGGTGGCAATAATAAATGGCAATGCATACGAATGGTTGAATGTCTGGAATACATTTTTAAACAAGTGTATTTATTTACAATGAAACAAACGGTTTCCCAATATTACAGAATGAATGTATTAAATTGGGATTGTTGACCTAACCAACCCCCACTGACCAGTATGGGTGAAGCACGGTCAAAAAAATCCCAATAACCGATATACGGCAGCGTAGCTGTAAACGTAATGGTTTGTCACGTGACAAATCACACTGGAATCACCATGGGGGTTGAACATTCTCTTGTTCCTGCGTGCCAACTGGTTTGAACGTCACTCGAACCGACTGGGTTCGCCTATCGATCCCATGACGTTTGATATCAGAAATTGATTCCGTAAACGATTGTGCAATAAAAATTGATATTCGAACAACAACCATTTATTGCGACAAGGTAGATGATTTCGATTTAAAGCTTTCGTGACTGCAGGGATTCATCTTCTTGGTTCTTTCGGTAAAGTCACGTAGAAGGGAAATAATAAAATAATATAAAGACAGCTGTCTTTCCGACAGACCTGTTCTTCACCTGAGGACGGCTTGCTTGCGTTGTGGCCGAATCGTCGTGAGAAGTGTATTTTATTGTTTTATTTTTATAATTTTATTATTTCCCTTCTCCGTGACTTTACCAAAAGAACCAAGAAGAAGGTAGATGATGTGGTGTTTGTACCTAGTGACAACATCTGCGGCTGTGCAAGATCTAAGGGCTGGGGGGGGGGGGGGGGACATGTGAGCATTCCAACCCCCTCACCCCCCCAAAACCGAAAACACTGATATTCTATCTTAATTTTTTGCAAAAGGAAATAGACTTTATTGGTATCTTTCTAAATTTAGGACCATTGTTTTCAATCTCAAAATGTCTGGGCCACAGCCCTCGCCCCAACCATGCAAAGTTTCTAGATCCACCTCTTAATCTGCAGCCAAGCGAACACACCCCTCCCGCAGACTACCGTGAATGTGTGAACTCACCTGACCTTACCCTGTGATTTTAATACGTTCAACCGGGGTTTATGATCTCCCATGTTCTTACACGACCTTTGGAGCCTACGCGTGCGGGCACCACGCGGTGCATCAGTGGCCAGAGCCAGCACTGTAACGCCATCGATCGCACAACCACGTCTCTCTGCCACCCCTACTTTGACATCTACAAGGATCATTGTCACCACTTTCACCACTGCCAGTCTCTACGGATGCCTAGATAACCACTTAAGAGTCGAGAGGAGGACTGACAGCAAAGGATAGACAGAAAATACTCTCCAAGTAATCCTATAGGACAGCACTGTGTTGCACGTGATAATATCATCTCTCACAATGTTTTAATTGTTAAGAGTCTACTGCCAAGATATTCATCCATAAAGTGGTCTGGAAACCTAAAATGACGTGAAAATTCCGTATGGATTTGTGTGCGTGCGCATGCGTGAGTGCGCGCGCATATCCATAGGCATGTTGTGTATCAAGATAACGTGTACTCGTACAGCCCTTTTGTCAATCCACTGTTGGATGAGGGCCTCCCCATGCCTTTCAGTCACATTGGTTGGTTGACCACACTTCACCACACTGGTCAGCACAGGCCAATGAAAGGGGTGCCCAAGGACCATTTCAAACATAACTCGCCACCGATGTTGGCCTTGGCCTGGAATCACACTCGGGTCGCCGGGTTAACAGCGCAAAGCACTAACCACTGCGGCACTGCCATACCCAATCATTACGTAACGCCATTGCTATTTTAATAGATAGGTTTTCTTTCATGGACTCAACGTAATTAAATTTTACAGTTGAGACGTACATTTTCATACAGAATGTGGGTCTTGCTAGTTTATGCACTGGGGCCTAAACAAAAAAATGCCGCCGAAATGCTTAACAGCAATCGCACATAACTTATACAACAGGGCATGTGAATGTGTTAAAATTGATACAACCAGCATGCGAATACACGTTGGGCAAAACCGATCCATCACAGTCGCCAACTTTTTCAGTGCACTGTGGCGATACCATTACACGCGAGTGCAAGTCGTGTGCACTTACGGAGGCATCCCGACACCGGGTCCTGAAACGGAGCATATGCACACTGCTGCCTTGGCCGCATTAACAATGTCGCTCGGGCAACGGTTAGACTCGCACTCGGTGTTTTGATTACTATCTCCAAAAGGTCGTGCGAACCCAGCGGAAAAACAACGCATTCATCCAAGTGCATAATTGTTCGCGTTGATCAGCCTCTTAACAATTCACACTGCGAGCCTGGTGCGACACTTCAACAAGTGCTGTGATAAACAACCGCACAAAAACACATGCTCGCTAGCTGCCGATAAACAAGCGCTCAGGTCTGCCAATAATTTTAAATTACTGGCTCTATGAAAAGCTAATGCATTACAACTGAGACATTGACTTAACATGTGCTGTACGAATGTAGTGTAGCGGGGAACGCTAGTGTAGCGGTTAGCCCGCCACGCTACAAACCCGGCGACCCGAGTTCAATTCCCGCTCACGGCCAATATCGGTGACAATTATCTGAACCGGACTTCGGCCTCCCTTAGGTTGACTTAGCCTAATATTAGTACCTGGTGTGGTGTGTAAAAATATCGACACTGAGGAGACAAGGGCGGTCGGGCACGGTACTGGCCCCCCATCCCCTCGTGTGCCGTCCCGGCTTTCATAGGTGCTCGCTAAAAGCACTCGCCCCAACAGTGTGTTATGGTTATACGGGGGATCTTTGTCTTTGTACGTACACCTGTCCTAAGTGCATGCGAGTCGGTGACAAGCCACATGGCCTTGCTGGGCACTACAGCCCGGCCCAAGTGCCAGGGTGATGTCACTGGCACAGTTGCACTGTAATGCATGTGCGTGCATGCGTGTGCATGTGATATTGCCGTATATAATTCGTAAAGCACCTAGCAGCAGATTCTCTACACACTGTGACACCTTTTTTGCCGCGTCGCTCAAGGTCGTGATGTTACTACCGCCAATGCCATGGATGCCACCACATCTCGTTATCGCTTCCTTCCTTCTGCTAGATTGCACAGCTGTTGTAAAGTCCACATCCCTGCTCCAAGGTCTGCTCTTACAGTATACTGCCATCTGGATGAACGTTTTCCCCTTGGTGGCCAACCTCTGGGTGCCTCTCAAATGCCTCTCTTGGTAACCTGCCCTCCTCCATCCTGCATATTTTGTCCCACCAAATGCAACCTACCCTTCCCCTTCTTATATATATACACAATACTTTCCTGCCACGTTTTATTCCGAAGCTCAAGTTATTTTCCCTATTCTACAATGAAATTCCTAGCATCCTTCAAATACACATGTGTTCAAGGACCAGCAGCTTTTCTAGCTGCCGTATTCAAGTGCAGCTCTATGACCCATACATTAAGAAAGTGTGGACTGAATGGAAGTTAAATAAAGGATTTAAAAACAAAGTTTTTCACTATAAATCCTTTATATGCGTGGCGGCTAGAGTCCTCTCGTTCTCTGGCTTGAGATGGTTGCCACCTATGGGTCAGATGATTGCCTGCCACCATTAAGCAATTGGTAATTAAATATAATTTCTTTTTTCCTAACAAGTGTAAAATTTTGGAGAAAAAAATTTCACGAAAATAAATTGTCACGCACAACGAGTCTGTGTGCAAAATGTCAGCTCGATTGGATCACGGGAAGTGGGTTAAAAAACGACCGAAAGATTTGCACGGTCGTAAGCGCGCAAGCAAGGAAGCAAGCGAACTTAATATAAAGGATTTAAAAAACAAACTGAATACAACACTTAGCATTTAAAGGAGTCCAGACACATATTGCATTAACAGAGAAAGTTATCATGAACAATATAAACTATTTTTGAAGAGTAAAGTGAAACTTAAACAACAAGTGTTCATGTTGCTCTATGGGTCAGACAGCTGACTTTTAACAATGAAAAAAATATTTAGCCTTTCAATATAGGTGCATGTGAAGGGCACTCGGGATTTTAAACACATTTCTGCGGAGGGAGCTGATAGGAACGTTGGGTTGCTCGGTCAATGGCCAGGGTCAACGGCGGCGTGGTGTATTCCGCAAATATGGCCGACTGTGAGGGCGGGCACAAGCCGGCGTGCGTAGGTTAAACGTTTAAGGGCACCACGGGGTGACCAGCCCCTTCCCACCCAGCCCCACCCCACCCAGCCCCACCTAGCCCCTCCCCATCCAGCCCCTCCCCACCCCACCCAGCCCCTCCCAACCCTCCCCACCCAGCCCCTCCTCACCCTCCCCTCTCCACCCAGCCCCACCCCTCCCATTTTTGGATGCACGACGGACAGACGGACGGACAGAATAATCCCGTGGGCTGGTGTAAACCAGGAGGTTCCTACCAGTAAAAGGACCGTGTAAGCAACTTGCAAGTTCAGGAGTGTGTATGTGGCAAGAAAAAAAGTAGAAAATGATCATAAAGATGAGTGGCAGATATGGAGGATGGACGAGGTCACCACTAGAGGGAATGCAGTGACACCCATAGGTTGATCACCAAGGGGTAGGCCAGACGCCCAGCTTGTTGGGACATTGTAAGAACGGACCAAGGAGGTCAGGAGATGTCAACACCTACAGGATCTACCAGAAGGAAAAGAGCAATGGCAACGTGTGGTTGACATCAACAGCACTGGCTGTCGTGAGCTCTCGATAACAAGAGACATGCTTCCCCCCTCGTTAAGCCCTTCCGTGCCGATCTCGGGTTTTCGCTTGCGGAGTTTCCGTTCCCCCCTTGTACTGTGACCGGTACTTTGTACTGTGCTCGTGTCGAGTCGTAATAATATATTTTTAAAACAAGACACATGCACCGCTGTGGCAATCAGGCTGCTCAAAAGTCGTGAACGCTGAGCTGGCACTGCCACGAGCACCTGGGTTCGATGCTGGAAAACTAACGCACAGGGAGAGCGTAGCAGGAACGTATATGCATGGATGTAGAACTTTTTTCGCACCGTACATAGCGAACCGTGAATAATCTGAGGTGTGAACGTGATGGGAACAAACGGGGGGTAAGAAGGTGGAACGCAGCGGCGCGCTGGCACACACACACGCGGAGAGCGAGAGAGTGGCGAGGGAGTGGCGAGAGAGTGGGGGGAGCGGAGGGGCAGAGGGCTCACCACGGCCGATGAGAACGGAGATCTGCGAGTTCTGGAGCCGCTCGACGCGATCGCCCTCCCGCAGCACGAGGCGTAGCATGGGGAAGCATGGCCGCACGTCGCAGAGGCGGCGGCTCTCCTCCTCCAGCTCCTCCTGCTCCGCCGCCTGGTTGATGCATGTGAACACGTAGGCCTCGGGCTCGTTGAGCAGCGAGAAGAGCGGGTACAACTTGGCCTGGACCCACACGAGCTGTAAGCAATGAAGCGGAGAAAACAACAACAGGAGCAACAACAGAATGAGCGATCAGTTGGAACAACGCTAGCCGCGCCAGGACAACTGCCAAGCCAAGCCCAGCACGGCTCAGAAGGCGCCAGGTTGTTTTTCCACTGCAAAAGCTGAGCCGAGCCACGGACACCACACGCAGTGACCGGATGTATATGACGTCGTGTCGCTGTATCCTCATGGTTTACCGACTCATGTCACGCGCAATGAGCACATCATTAGCACCGCCCCTGGCCCTGCTTGGCCTTGAGCCAGAAAACAATGTCTTTTGAGGACAGCGTATCATAGTTTGGTTCCGGCTCGGCAAAGCAAACGGCCAGTGGAAAACCACCTTGAACCGTGAGGGATGGGACGCTGGCCTATGGTGTGTTGAGAATCGGCTCCAGCTGAATGTTTAAAGGTAATGCTGGAGGGCCTCCCTCCACACCCACGTGGATCGTGGAGGAAATTTGACCTGAAGTACCCACGCCGTTTAGTGAAGGTTGGTGAAGAAAGGGAGCAGATTCTAGATTAGAAGTTTTCGTTACTGCAAGGATCCATACTCTTTGGTTCTTTCGGTAAAGTCACGTAGGTAAAAACAAAATAAAATAAAAATAAAATAAATTTTGTTGTTTCATTTTATTTAGTTTTCACCTATGTGACTTTACCGAAAAAAAACAAAGAGTAAAGGGAGCAGAGTTGTGGGAGTGGAGAAGTGCAGTATACACATAGAAGTAGAGTACAACAATAGATTGTGTTGCATTGCCCTCTGCTGCCCACAACATGGTGCAGGAGCAGTCTATAATGCCTATCTTATGCATGGTTGGTTGGCCATCCAAGCGAATTCATCCTGCTTAGCTTCCTTGACCAGATAAGATTGACTGATTTGGTTATGTGCATTGGTAAATGGGTAAATAAAGCGTCGCTTTGTGTTTTTGAACAGTTGCCGAAGCAAGATTCATCTGTAAGAATGTTGCTTAAAGATCCTCTTCAATACAATTTGCATCATAAAGCATCCCCATTGCGATATTAAGAGGCTGTACAAATGTGGCAGGGCAGATCTCGGAAGGAAAAGTGTTTTAGAGAAGGGTTATTTTTAGACGAAGGAGAAAAGTTGAGTGATGATGATGATTATGATGACGTATTTTCCAGGATGTGTTAGCGCATATTGAAGTCAGGCGTCTTCGATAGAGTTGCAATTATTAGGAAGCTGATGTAAAATTCCTGCCAAGTAAGATGGAAATATTGTTTGTCGTGGCCGATTATTTTATTCTTAAAAAATAAACCACATTGTCGGTGTCAGGCACTGGTCAAAGCCTCACACCGAAGCTGGCACAACCGTGAGCAGCATAACAACGATACTGTGAAAAAAAATCCACTGCGGTCTGGTGTTAAATACGCAGGTATTAAAGCCATTGAGGCATCAACTTGACTCATTAACTTAACTTGAAGAAACGACAGAAGTCTGTTATAATTATACTGTGCAAAATAAATGTTACTTTATTATTATTATCGCACGTGTTTATCCAGGAAAGCCTCAGAGTGCCGAGGCTTTTTTCAGGAGGGTCCCACAATGGGACATTTGGCCAGTATCATGAATGAGTGTTTGGATTCATACATGGGGAAGAAAAAAAACAAGAGTATACGGAGGAAATCCATACCTCAAAACTCCACACGGATTAAGAAATCCACTGCTATACTGCCATCTCCTGGCCACCTCATAGCAAAAACCTGTAATGCCTCTAGGTAACCACCAATCCACATACCAACCAGGCTTGGTCCTGTTTAGCTTCCAAGATGTGACAAGATAGGGTGCATTCAGGGTGATTTGGTCATCAGCAACGTGGCCACCTCATAGCAAAAGCCTGCAATGCCTCGAGATAGCCGCAAATCCACATATTAACCAGGCTCGGACCTGCTTAGCCTCCAAGATGTGACAAGTTGGGGTGCATTCAGGGTGATTTGGTCATCGGCAGTGTTACCCACTTATATGACACTCAGGTGAATCAATGCAGCAAATGGGAGAGAGATATTGGCTTTGTAACTATGGCGCTGGAGAAGACATTTGTTTTTTTATATCCCATGGACAGCAAAAAGAACCAGCAAGAGTGTTTCACCAAAGACTGATGAAAAGGCTAGATTGTACACTACAATAGAAATATGGAAGCTAAAGTATATTTGGACACACATGGCTGTAGGTGTGATGGGGAAAACTGGAAAAAAAGTTGATGACGTTTGGTAAAGAGAGAACAAGAAGCATGGCTAGACAGAGACTAAGATAGACGGATCGTAAGCTAATTTTACCGGGAGGACAAAACAGTACAACGTCGCTTATCCGACTCGCAGGAGACTGAACGTATAAGTGGATATGAGCAAAGGTCATATTTGTGAATGTCTATAAAATTACAGTTACACCACCGTGCACAAATAGGCTACTAGACACAAATAAAACGCAAACTGCTGTACACGTGGGCAATTTCTTCGTCATATGTGATGTTAAGGATACATTCACCTTTGTGAAAATGTGGGATTTGTAAACGTTTACAGAAAATGACAGTTGTACCATGCACAAATTCTGTACTCGGTGGGTCCGAGAATTTATTTTGGCCAGAGAGGATATGACGGTAGCATATGAGAAGCCGCATTTGTACACCGATGTTATATAAAATACAAAAATTGACGAGTGGAGTAGCTTCACCATCAAGCTGACAAATACTAAGTAATGAGTATAACGAAAGACAGACAGACAGAAAGTAAAGAGATGGTTGTGAGAGATGACTACAGTTCTAAAAATGCTGCCCGTGGGTTTCGCCTCACCCGCTTGATGTTGCCGATGGTGGCATCTCGAGGCACGCTGTACGTGAAGAAAATCCCCGTCGGCAGCAGGAAATCCACCAAAACGTCGCTGTTATCGCTTGCCGTCCACTGATCAAACGTGTAGTCAACTCCCGGGGGCATCTTGGATGGCACGAATGCACCCCCAGTGCTGTCAGCTCACCGCCGCCCTAGGAGGACAGAAAACATCGGTGGCATGTCACGCTCATTTCAGTCCCTCCGCTATCTGTCGCGGACAGCAAATGACAACACGGTAAAAATACACGACTGCATTGCATGATGTCCTCCTACGAGAGCTGCGATAGCGACCGACCGGGAGATAAGGGCGTCAAAACGTCCTGCGGGAAAACCCAGATCAGTCGGCGAGACCTTTTCAAGCGGGGACGAATTTTACTTTGCAGAGACGATACTTGGGGGAGATACGCATCCGGAGGGTATTTTACCCTTCACTAACCAAGCGTTTGTCAACGCTCCAGTTATTTAGTCTGCGGTCTAAGGAAGTCGGTCGTTGCTGACAGGACCCTCCAAGAGTAGCAGCTGATGCGATCGCACATGTCACATCCCAGGACACACGCTAATTAAAAACATTCAAATAGCGCGCATGAACAGCACGGTACATTACAAACAACAATTACTAATACTCACACAGAAGGACTCTAACTCATTCTTAAAAAGCTTCCCTTCTTTTTCCACACCACCCTTCAGGCGGTGTGACACGCGCCGCTATATATTTGCGGGAGCAGCGGTTTATCGCACCGCGCTACAAACCTGCTCGCCCGAGTTCGATTTCCAGCCTTGACTAACGTCGGTGGCGAGCGATATCCGAACCAGCCCTGAGCTGCCACTTTCACCAATCCGGACTAACCCAGTGTAAAGTATGGTAGTTAGAATCCCATCTACTGCTGGATTTATTAAACGGGCTGTAAGTTACTGTTGCAATATTTTACGTGACTTAAACCTTCTGCATTTGTGGAAATCCGATCAGGACACAATGGTTCGCTCTTATGAGGAATTGCGTGCAATGCCTTGCATGCGTGGTACAAGGAAGCTGGAGGGATAGTGGGCTTCCCTTCCCTACCAAAGGATGCCGCACTTCTGTTTTATGGGGCTTTTCTGCTGAAGATGCGGATAAGCCAGACAGAAACACTCAGTTTACGGTTTAAGTGGCATTAAGCTCAGAGCAACATAGGCCAACAATTTACCCTGTTTCTCTGTACAAAGGGCTGTGTGTATACACTGGGAATGTAGCAGCAATTGCAAACACAGCCCTACTATGATGTGTTTTTGGGTACAGCACAACCACAAAAAATGTACGCAGTGCTTATGTAGACTTATTGTACAGAAGAATGGTAGGTTAGAGGGCACATTCTTGGTAAATGAAATCCCCAATATGATCAATAAACATATTACAGGCGATGCTATTTATTTTTTGTTTAAGCCAAATAAAACCGAACTTCGCTAAAATTAATATGAAAAATGTACAAAAACATTAAAGCTATAAGAACAAGTAGCAATTGTTTTCAATGTTGAAATAAATACCCCAGCCAGGCTCTTAATGAAATATTTGCACTGTTATTTAAGAACAGAAAAACATACGATGTCATCGTAATTTTTTTCTTTTTTTTTAATGAACAATACCCTGTTAAATGTGAGAAAAAAGAAAATCCAGTCAAAAAATTACACTATTATACAAATGTAAGTAATAATCAACACCCAGATGTCACCTTGCATGGGGTAAACATAGAGCCTATGATTTATTAAAATGTTTTAAATTAGCTCGGCTTACTTATAGCCAGAGGTGTGGACTCGAGTCATGTGACTTGGACTCGAGTCAGACTCGAGTCATGAATTTGATGACTTCAGACTCGACTTGGACTTGCATGACAATGACTTTGTCCCACCTCTGAGGTGTGGACTCGAGTCATGTGACTTGGACTCGAGTCAGACTCGAGTCATGAATTTGATGACTTCAGACTCGACTTGGACTTGCATGACAATGACTTTGTCCCACCTCTGCTTATAGCCTTCACAAACCCGCACCGACCACAATGGTAGAGTACGGTCAAATAATCCCCGTGACCCGTGGCTTGGAGGCAACTCATCCAGCAGTAGAGTTACCAAAGTACTGTACATCTACTATACCGATATCACTGCTCTGGTAGTACAGTACTGTAATATTGGAACGCATATATTCTCTAGATGTTCAAGCCTGCAATGCCATATCAATTAACCAAGTAAAATATATTCTAATGCGAACGATGCATCCATCGAAAATGTCCTTGTAAGAAAGCATGACTGCCATTTTATGCAAAATACATGCCAATGATGTATTTATACTGGTAGGAACCTCCTGGTTACACCAGCCCACAAGGGATTATTGTGTCCGTCGTACAGGGAGGGGCTGGGTGGGTAGGGGCTGGGTGGGGAGGGTGGGGAGGGTGGGGAGGGGCTGGGTGGGTGGGGAGGGTGGGGAGGGGCTGGGTGGGGAGGGTGGGGAGGGGCTGGTCACCCCGTGGTGCCCTTATAAAACTCAACGTTTAACCTACTCATGCCGGCTTGTGCCCGCCCTCGCAGTCGGGAATATTTGCGGAACACACCACGCCACCGTTGACCCTGGCCATTAACCGAGCAACCCAACGTTCCTACCAGCTCCCTCCGCAGGAATGTGTTGCAAATAAGGAGAACATAGTTGCACGACTCCAAAACCCCCAAAAGAATAACACAGTAAAACCAGGAGAAAATTATTGATGCCTCAATAGAATCATGACCCTGAATGGTGACTATTGATCACATCGATAGGAACTGTAGCACGCCTAATATATATATGCGCATACCCGTAAGTAAACAAAGTTATAAATGCATACGTGTGCACCTGTAACCAATACCCTAAAATGCATTGTGATTCACGGTCTTGGTTAACATCGGTTGCTAGTAACATCTGAACAGGACATCGACCTCCACCTTCACTAATCTGTACCGATGAACATGGTGAAGTTATCCTGGAGAAATCCGATGAGCTATGAAGCTCGTTCTCACAAATGTCCAGTCGACACAGATGTCCAGTAGTAGTCACAGATGTCCAATAACCGACATAGGCCTTCCTCCCGCAGTGGATTAAAAACGGCTGTGAATTATTCTTATCGCATTGAAATATGCAGTGTATTCTGCCGTGGCGTAATGGCTAGTGCGCTAGATTTGCAATTTAGACATCGTCAGTTTCTATCTCCCGGCGGCGCAGAAGTTTAAACAATGAGCAAGTTTCTTACTTAAATTCCCCCGCTTCTGTCCACCCAGCAGTCAGAGTCAACCAGCAGGTTACTGCAGTGGGGTGAATTGTGGGTACTCCTACCTCTTCCTAGACATCTGGCTGGCACGGAATAAGGAGGCCAAACACTCTCAACAGGGGTTCTCTCTAGTTTCCTCCAGTTGAAGCCCTTGCAGCACTGCACTTTTACCTTTTTTCTATGTATTGTATAGTGGAAGGTATAGTTCAGTTGGTAGATTAGGGGTTTTAGAATTACACTTTCAGGGGTTCAAATACGCACCGGAATCACAACCAAAACTATCATCTCTCTTCAGCCGGCAAAAACTTACAAATATCACTGTGCCAAGCAAGCACTGAAGTATGTCAGTAGTGGCTTTCTTCAAGAAATACTGGTTCCGAGTATGAAAACATGCAATTAAATAATTGGCTCAGGATCACCATCGAAGATAAGTAACGATGAAAGGAACATGGAAGGAACTTTAACTGTTTAAGGTACAATGTACAACCCTTTGTAAATCCACTGCTGTATGAAGGCCTACCCACGACAATGTCATGGGGGTGGTTTGACCATACTTAACCATCCTGGTTCAGTGCAGGTTGGGAAAACAGAGACCTAGAGCTAGTTAGGATAGAACTCAAAACTGGAGTTATAGCCGTGGCCGGGAATCGAAGTCGGGTAGCCGGCTTCGTAGTACGGTGTGCTCACCACTGCACCACCGCTGCTTCACCCCCCAATTATTATTATTTTTACACATGCGGGTACGTTCCACGCACACAGCGATCACCCTCCCACTACGGGTTGGTGAAGAATTTGCCTATTAACCGATCATCTTTCCACAATTCTACGAATTGTCATGAGCCGAGGTCACAATTTTTTTTCCACCGTCTCGTTTGTGTCGTCCGCCTTTTCGTTGGCTTTGTCTTGTCCTGGTTTTGTTCCATTAGTCTAAAAAGTGCAATACATTTCTTGTTTCCACTTTACATTCATTGAACACAATTGATTCTTAGACACACGATTTAATGCGTGTGCCACGAGAGTAGGAATCGACTTTTAATCAATAAACTGATTAAGCACACCTCCCTATTTAAACACATTAGTTCACAGGAGACCGTTGTATGTGGTGGGCAGCAGAGATAACTACAGAAAATCCATTGCTTTACTGTACTTCCGTATTCCCACATCACTACTACCTGACCACCCGCCTTCATAAACCCACACTGACTACATGACCCTCGATGACACGGGGAGGGATCTCACGACAAGAGTGGCATGACAAAGAATTGTACATGTACACACACACACGTGTACACTTACACATGTAAATAAGGTTGTGCACGCTTGTAACCCGGTGCTATGCGGACAGAGTTATTGGAATGCACAGGTGGATGTACCCCACTTGAACATCAGAAGGTGGCCTATGGAAGGTGGCGCAGTTGGTGAATTGTGTACCTTTCTAGATTTGAAGCTTTCGTGACTGCAAGGATTCATATTCTTAGGTTTTTTCGGTAAAGTCACGTAGGTAAAAAAATACTTTTATTAATTTTATTTTTTTACCTACGTGACTTTACCGAAACAACCTAAGAATATGAATTGTGTACCTATGTGTAGATTTATGAGTGTTTTTCCCCCCAACTTGTACAATTGGGGCTTTCTCCGTTCACCCAGCTCCACCCCCCGCTTTCCCCCTTCCCATGCAAAAATAACCAATTAAAAACTAGCCAAACACTCCAAGTAGTGGCAGGACATTCTCCTTGATGTGAGAATGTATGTATGTTGAACTTCTTTCACACCGTACGTAGCCAACCGTGCTAATAGGTTTGTGTCACTGTTATTACGAAAATACCGAGCTAACTTGCACATGGACCTAACTTTTTCTGGTGCCTCTTGCTCTAATAATACTTGCACTGTTTATTTTATATTTTTGTGTGTGTGTTTCAATCACGACCTTTATATACCTCGTTTGATAATTGTGCAATATTCCTTAAGGACCCTGTGGTCATCATTCTCTGCAATATCGTTTCTTTTGTCTTTGTTGTTGCTGTGATCACGAACCACGGATCTGAACTTGTAAAATAGCCGGGCAACTGGCTAAACGAAATCATCCATGTAACAAATCAAATAAACATAAACTAAAATAAATGTCACGGGTAAAACAATTATTATCACGATTACTTGCAAATGTATATTTAGTGCATATGTATATGTAGGTAATGTGCTTATTAAACTACTCAAAATAGAACTGTGTTTAAAAAGGACACATCCTGTTGTTACTGTAAAGTCTGCTTTTACTATAAGAACATTTGACTTCCTCTCTGCGGGCCCTGCACTTACAAGAAATATATTGCGAGACTATGGAGTGCAAATAAGAGAGAAAAAAACACTTCCTTGCATTAGTTGACACGGTCGTCCAAGAAACCACACTTCTGATCAATTGCCAGATTGTTGCGGCACATACAGGGCCCCGTATACACGCGCACAAGAGCGAAAGCGAGCCTTTTCCGCATTTTACTATATTTAAAACGCGCGGACGGAGAAATTGCACGGCAGGCAAGCAATGCTTGCGCCGCAAACGAAAACTGCAATGACCATTTTTTTTTATTGGTTAATTGTACTTCAGCAAATACATACTAAATCATACCACAACCCACCACCACCACCAGCAGCATAGTGGCAATGTAATTGCTGTAAGATTAAGTGTGCATGACGCTAACGTGCACATGTAGTTAGCATGCTCTGTTAAACTCAGTATTTGTATTCTTATTCTTCCTCGTGTCCTGTAATGAATGTAGACCTTTGAATGCTGAAGCGCCTACCATGTGTTAAAATGTTTTTTTTAATTGTTCTGTACGTTTAATTATTGTTGTTCCGTATGATAACGATATAACATCTCGTATAAGGTAATCTGCGGGTCTCTCTTTCAAAGCAGACTATGGCTGAATGCAGTGCCGGATTAAGCTAGTGTGAGGCCTGTAGCATATGTTATAAAGGGGCCCTAAAAAAACCCACAAATATATTTTAATTTTTTTACTTGCATAGTAAAGTAATTGTATTTTTTTCATTTGCTATATAGACAGATAATATGACAAATCTCTAACCTTAAACCCCCAGTCGTTCATAAAAAGTTGAAGGCAATACAGTACTATATTAATAGAGCTAGTGCAGAATCACTGAACCACAATTGATAGCTTGAAAGCATTTAGCGCGGGGCTCTTGAAAGTGTGGGGCCCGTAACATATGTAGCTACTTTTGTTACGAGGATAATCCGGCACCGGCTGATTGTCACCCACGTCACAACTGAGCTGATACAGTCTGAGGAAATAATGAATGAAAATGTTTAAAGTGGACGAAAATAAACTCTTTTACTTACGCGATGCAATATTCCATAAATATTAATGCAAATGCGACGAATGTATATATTTCCCTTGCTTATGTTTCTATCAATTGATACAATCTGGGATTGTGACTCGATTCAAGGATCAATTCTCTTTATGCTTTTACATTGTGCTCATTATAGTGGCTACCTGTGGCTGGAAGGGTCATGTGAACACATTACATATAACACATATTGCTTGAAAAATATTGATTCTTAGGAACCAAAGGGTCACTACTGATGATGCGCTCCCCAAATTTCACCAGGCTCACTGTTCATGAACTCTTGGAAGTGCTTGCACAAAGGATAGTAACATCTCATCCTGTGTTTTTTTTTTTTGGAATCTGAATTACATTTGTAATTTGACACATCTATCATGAGCTTCGAATAGATAGTAATCGATTAATCGATTCACCGTTACACAAAGAAATAGCATTTTTTTTAAAGTGCATGCATGATGAGATTATCGCAGATGCATTAATTACACAATTACAGCACTGTAAGGTGTTGGTAAGCAAATTTCAGAGAGTGAAAAGAAAGTTGTGATCAGAAATTTTAAATACAGTGACATCATCCAGTTGAGAACTATCAAAAGCTCACATAGGAAACGGCTTAGCCCATTACTCATCTGCGGTGTGTAATATGTGTACCAATGAATGAAGATGCATTACCTGTTTTGGAGTCAACAGAAGTTTTGCTATGTGTACATTTTCACAACTGAGTGGAAAGTGTCAATAGAGGTAAGAAAGCATGTAAACAATTATACTTAACTCCAGCCATTCTCAATCGACCAATGGATTAAGGCCTCCCAAACCCATGTCAGTAATTGGGGTTTTCCCATTTACCATGCTTCACCCCACACTGGTCAGCGCATGCTAGTTAAGAATGTAACCGATCATTAGATCAGATCAAACTCCAAATCACCAGTTGCAAATAATCTACTCTACAGAGAACGCTGAGTGGAATAAGTTCAGCGCTTCAACTTTGGCACCAGCGAGTAAAATAACAAAGGGGAACAATTTGACGAAAGTTGACCTTTGCCCTTCATTTGCAACCGCTCAGCACTTCGACACGTCATTTTTCAGGGCAGCATTTTCTCAAACTGCAATCCTCACGGCCTTCCACGCTACACCAACTCTCTCCTTGATAGCAGGCGAGGTGTGAGCAACGGGTGGCTGCGTAATTTGCATACAGAAGACAAAGATTTGAAACGGGTGAAAAGGCGCACAGTGGGGCTGGGTCACCTGCAGGGTAACAAACAGCACACACGAGCGCCTGCCCCGTTTTACTTACCTGAATATTTTTTTTTCACGACACTACTTTTGCAGTGATGCATAAGCACACAAAAAAAAAATCAATCAACACATTCATGAATACACTGCCCTTAAACGAAATCATATATATTAGACATATGTATAGACATATACGTGCCTGGCAATGTTTATGACAATGGCCCTTCTGCTGTGAAAAAGGCCCATTTCTCGAAAACGTCGCCTATTATATATATTTTTTGTTCCTCTTAAGGCAGTGTTATTGATGAATATGTTGCGTTTTCATTAACGTCCCCCCTTGGGATTAAAATTTGAATTTCAGCAGCACCGGATACATACAAAGAGGTCACACTTTTTCCTGAATTTTTGTTATATGCTGACCCCCCCACCGCCCCCCTGATCTGTGCTGATCTTCCAACAAGGGACAATGTCTGTCAATAATAACCATCCCATGTCTGTGGCATAGAGAGGAAAGTTCACGCATTTCCACCAGCCCCTCCACCAGCTTTACTCCCCCACTGCACCCGCGCAGTCAACAGATCGGTTTCTGTTCCAACTCGCATGGCTATTCCAACATTGCTTTGTGCGCTCGCGGACGCATGAACCCGTTGGTATTGCAGCCGAAGTGGAATGCGTAAAATTTCCTGCAGCCTTTATTTGATTTCTTTTAAAAATATGTTTTTTTTCTTAAAGCACATTTTCGCCCCCCCCCCCGCCAAACGACACAAGGTTAGAGGAATGCTGTTCGGCTTTATTTTTGAAACTTCCTTTCTCGCGAAAATTGGCAACTTGTCGCAATTTTTTTTATTAAATAAATGTGTTCTGTTTGGATGTAGATGACTTAACGTTGTTTGCGGCTCTGTAAAGGTAAGCATTTTTTAAAACTGAGGTTAAACAAGATTAAGTCTTTTGTTTCTTGCATAACAGCATTAAGTACTTACGAACAAAAGACTTCAAACTGCCTTGAGGCCTACTTGAATGTCCACCTTTACGTAATTACAACAGAATAAGCTTATTTAGCTTAGAAGAGGCTACACTGAACAACTAAGAGTTGAACATTTTGCATATTCTTAATAACTATAATAATTTCCATTGCTTTGTCAATCCACTGCAGGATGAAGGACTATGAAACATACTTCAACATGCTCGTCCGTGCAGCTTCGGGTAATGGAGGGAAGCTCAGGACCAAGTCAAATTTCTGGGACTCGCCACTGATGGGAGCCATGTCCAGGAATCAAACTTTAGATAACCAGGCATCAAAACTTTAGATAGCCAGGCATCATTGCGTGGGTGTGCTAACCACTGCGCCACTGCTCCACCCCATTATTAATATTAACTTTCAAACACTCTTTAACCGCTACTCGTACGAATTATTGTTCCTCATGAAAACATTATTCTTTGAAAGCAAACAAAAAAACCCTGGGGCAGGTTACAACGCTGGTCATTTAAGGTCCACAAGTAAATTTGAATTAGCTGTTTTAGTCATCATACGTTGGCGAGATGTTAACCACCTCGCCTGCTATACCAGATGTCGCGCATTCGATCCCGTCCGTGACACGCCTGTATATTTGGAGTTTCCATGTTCTCCCCGCGTTCGCGTGGATTTTTATCCTGGTCCTCCAGTTTTTCCCTCCACAATTTAGGATCAGGTGTTTAGGGTATTTGGCTGCTATAAATGTCTGCATGATAAGCTACTTCTGTTGAGCTTTCATTTGTGGCCAGGTTACTTCTGAAAAAGAGCTATATAGCTCAGTAGGCCTTATCTGGTAAAATAAAAATGCTTCGTTCATATATGCGAGTTATGCAAGTGCATATAGGTTCATACAGTCGTGATGCATATCTCTCCGACACATTTTCAGGTTGTACCGCATGTTTTTTCAGCATGATGCCCAATGTTTCCTCCACGTTCTGGGAGCAGCTCGAGGAAATTTATTCCAATGGGTAGCAAAATATTGAACATCCAACTCTTTGGTTCTTTCGGTAAAGTCACGTAGCTATAAAATAAATCACGACGTTTAGGGTGCAACACAAGCGTCCGTCATCAGGTGGGAAAGCATTGAACATCATGTCGAACAGGACAAGGTATAAACCGAAAATACATCGGAGGGCTGTACAATGCTCATTATTAAATGGACTAGACACTCAACACTCAGTAGAAGCTACCATATATACACTTAGGAATTCCACTGGCACTGTTTATATTCCAGCGAAACATGTCAACAAATGGTACCATGGCATTTTACATTCCTATCCAGACACTCACAAGAGGCTTTACATTTGAAATGTCAGTTTACCTTTTTGAAATATTTGACATTTTCAAACGGTATTTCCCAATGACTAAAAAAAACATGTTTACACACACAGAGTGCTGCTACGGATATTTCAACGATTGATTTGTGTCGTATTTATATTCATCTTTACAAAAGGTTTTCAGAGTAGAGAATTATCTCTTTTCTCACCGAATTGTATTATTTTAATTTAAAGTAAAGCACGTACATAATCCAAAGGCTATATATACAGCATAGTGACCAACAAAAACATTCATACCATGCAGGCAATTTCTATTTTAAATTATAAATATAAAAATTCACCACGTTCGTATATTACACTACCCTAAAAGGAACAATATATAATTGGCAACATTTTGTGTATTAATAGCAGTCAAACATTAAAAACACCAGTGAATTGCTGTTACTTCTAGAAAACGAATTTTCTTGAAAACTGCTATTTTGTGTTTAGTTTATTGTCCTTGCCCCCCACCACCCATTAGCCCAATTATCTACGTACAATGCGAAAGAAGTTCAACATACATACTTTTAACAGAAATCGATATTTATTACTTTTTCTGGTCCAAGTGACTCAGAAATTACACATTACCGTGGAAGAGAATAGTCTCTTCAGAGAACAACCACTCCTGACTTTGTGCTAAGCTCATCTTATATTCCTGGCCCCAAAGCAACAATGTGCTGGGTCAACCCTGGCTGAAAATTCGACTTAAGTTCACATGAGAAATGTTCTCCAATTTACAAATTAAAAAAAAACACCAAAAATATATGTATTTTTGTTGAACGTCTTTCGCACCGTACGCAGACAACCGTGCTAATCGAAGGTGCGGGGGAAGGACAACCAACTAAACATAAAAAAACAGTAAAAAAAAGAGTTTTCAATCTAGAAATTCGTTTTCAATATGTAATAGGTTAATACTTCAGGCAGTGGTGAAGCGTGCAGGCAGTATAACTGCACCTGGACCCACAGACTACAGGGGACCCAGGCACCAGCCTTCGAAGGGTGAAAGAAATTTGACCGAAGGCGTGCCCCCCATTTCATTCCTTGCACCAGGGCCCATGCCAACCACGCTACGCCACTGGCATCCGGCAAGGGTCTGTCTTCAAATACGAGACACGGAGTGTAGCGACCGACTGACTTTATCGTTGGTGATCACACATTAAGCACTTTGGGGGCACCAAAACATTTTTTGGAGGTAGACAAATAATAGTTTTACATTGGCAGTCATTGTGTAACGCTACTCAATATCTGTTAAGGTAAAAACCGTTTTCACGTATGGACTCAAAACCGTTCACTTTTCAAATCATTACCGTACATTATCTTACGTAGATTTACATAGCGCCTTCGTCCAAAGCGCTCTACAAAAAGTATAAAGTTGTACTTTAGATATTGGTAAAAATGACGAGTGAGGTTAAATTCATTTCGTTTATGGCGCCAGTGTAAGATGCAATCTCCACCTATAAGGCAGTAAATATTTGCACTCTCTCTACTCTAAAGGGCCATTGCCCGAAACATCAGCCTGTTAAATATAGCTCAGTAATATTTCAGTTACGAGGCGGTGTTAATGACAACATCCCTTACTTGTTGTGCACCGCTGCCAATGCATTCCCTTGAGGTTTTGTTTAATTCCTATGAAGTGAGGCGTACTGTAACTCTGCAATTGCTCGGAGCTGTCACCCTGGATCCTCACATTTCCATGTTTATCGTTCAACGCGTCAAAGTTTGCACCCACACAAAGTTCACAAGTGGTAAACAAGCATTGGCGGAGCATGTAACGGCGTACGACTTGTAAGTTTGCAAGACAACTCTGTAGGTGGGCCAAGTTTCCCCAGCCTCCCTCCCTTAGGCTAAAATGTACAGCCCTTTGTCAATCCACTGTTATGTAAAGTCACCCCCCAACACCGTGTCGATTGAGGATTTCTTGAGAATACTTCACTACACTGGTCAGTTCGGGTTGGCGAAGCTGCGATGGTTGGGGGGGTCGGTGGTTAGGACTGGTTCCGAGATCACTTGCTATTGATGTTAGCCGTGGCCGGAAATCGAACTTAAGGCTGGCTTGCAAGGTTTGTAGTGCAGTGCAAGAACCACAGCACTAACACCCCCCGCCCCCCCTTGGGTAGCTCTGCCTAAAATGAAGGCATGGTTATGGTGTGCCAACATCAGCACTGGGAAGACCTTTGTTGTCTATACCACCGCGTTAGTTTGCTGTGTCGGGATTAACAGGTGCTCGCCAACAGCATTTGTTGCTCCAAAAGTCTAAAAGGCCTAAACTGGAATCTATATTATTTTTGTAGGCTGTGTGAAAGTTTACGTGCAATTATATCAAGTTTACACCACCACAAACTAAAATGGATAGGAAATGGAAGCAGCCCTCGGGCTAAATACAGTGAATGTCTGTTTGTCACCACCAACCATGTTATCTTGTGCCTTTCATGAGTCATAGCAAAGGCCAAAAAAGCGTTCTGCCATTACCCCACATGCATCCATTCATAAGAGTTCAAGTTGGCTAAAGGATAAATAGTGCAGAGCACTCAAATGTCTTGCTTCTTCTCGCTGTGCAAACGTGCATGCCCACTTGCTTAGTCAGTGTGCCCAAAAATGTGTTTTTTAAATATATTTATCTTCTGTTTAAGGAGGATCGTAAACATAATCTCGGTCTTCGGCCTGAGCTATACCCGGCAGTTGTAGCTGACCAAGTGTGTGTGGGGGATGGCAGAGAGCGTTGGGAATGTGCGACATCACGTGTTTGGCAAAGCATTACCGAGAAAATTCCGTTGTGGTCACCGATATTGCTTAATCCCTTTGTCTTTTGGCCGATGGGCTTTGGCTAAAATAATTCAAATAATAACATCTTTCATGAAGGTTCAATTTTATGTCATTGTGAAAAATAGAGAACTTCAGCACTCGTACAAGCACAACGATTGACACACGGAACACACAATTGCAGTGTTTCCCGCTCAAAGGGCCATTTGGGGGCTCTGCTCAACTTCCTGTTGAATGTCCTGAGCCAGCGGTGGAAATTCGACATTTCTGTGACGAGAGTGAGTCTACCTTTACGACATGGCACAACAGCAAGTGCTAAATATCCATTATTTCTCCAACAGGCCTCGCTCAGCCACAGTCTAGATTTTTAACACAGTCGGCAAATGTAGCCGCACGGTTCAACGCACACTTTCAGAGATCTATTTTAAAAAATCCAGCTTCATTCCATAACCACCACCACCACCGCCACGTTAACCCGAAGCGCACCAACTATAAAACAAAGCAACACTCACAGCAGTTCAATTAACATCATAACCACGGGGAAAACAATGTTAGCTTGCATCCTTATCCACGAGTGGACAATAACGCACGTGCGTCCCAGACCATTGTTTTGACTTCTCTCGAATCCCCCAGTGGGCCTATGACTGCACGAGGTGACGTCGAGCTTGGATGACGGCTGCACCCCCCCACACTTGCATGGACAAAGACAGAGAGAGAGGGCCTCGCACGACCATCAGAAAAGAATGTCAAAACATGCATTCGAAACGATGATAACCGCCGGGTGAGTCGACACCGAGTGAAGGGAACAGTTCATGGGGGTTGCATAGGACCAACGTGATCAGCGGTTCCAGCACTTTTTTTCTTTGCCAGCCGCAGACAAGGGTCTTGGCCGTTGCAACATCTCTCTGGTCGGGGTGTTTTAATTATTTTAATCAACAACAGTACAATGGGGCTCTTCTTCGCATTTCTATGCAGATATTAAAGGGTACTGTGAACGGATGTGGGTCTCCTTGCCACGTCAGCTATATTAGTTGGAAATCAGACGTGGTAATTCGTTTGAAGACATGACTTGCATTTGGTCTGCTCATTTGTAATTCACGACACGATTTTTGTAGGCACCTTTTGTGAGAAACTAACAGGTGGGCGGGTGGTACGTCGTGAAGAATATTATCTTTACCAGTTCTCTACCTCTCCCACGACTCGTTAAATGGTTGCAAGCTACCGTCATCCTGGGGACAAGGATGGCAATATTCCTCATCGCCCCTCTAAGCTCCCAAAATTAACCGGTGCGTTTTCAATTGTGGTTCACAAAATGTGTTTTGTTGTTGTTGTTATCCTTCTTACTCGTCGAGAGCCCACTACTGCCACAATCAGTTGTTTTCCCAAAATGAGATCCGAGTCAGTGTCTTCTTATACATCAATATAGCATTCCTTGGTTTAAAAAAAACACACAGACGCACAATCACACACAACCGCACTGATTCACATGCATGGTCCATGTTTAACACAACAAAAATGTTTGCTCTTCGTTGCGGATGATTCCACTTGCACACGCACGGGTTACAATGGTTTGGGCAACAAGGAGACATTATCGATTAGGAAACGAGCAAGGCAGCTGCGGGGCATGTGATCTCAAAGAGCTCAAGGCAGCTTCTGTTATTGACTTACCTGCGGGTTAAATAGAGGGGGGGGGGCGAATATAAAGTCGTAAATCAAGGGACAAGAAGGCAAATTGGGATTGCATTCATTTAATTATTAACCAAAAATACTGCCAGGATAATGGATTTTAATATGTTTGCCGTAGTTAATTAGTGCCATCATGCTGCAATTTCGACGTATAAGTCACTTTGACCTTTTTTTGTTAGATCCATTCACAACTAATAATGTAAATGTGTACAGGGGAATGAAGCTAATATGAATTGAGTTTCACAAACAAACATGTCGATTATAACCGGGTGCCATAAAAAAGAATCGGTGCTACAGAGGAAATGATACAGTGCATAGATACAGGTCAAACATTACCCACAGCTTCTGAAAAACATGTGCATACCTGTACAGTTCAACGTGAACATATCGTACTTTGACTCATAGCTCTATAAAAACAATCTGTAGATTATCTCTATGACGATTATAATGAGAACAATCATATACAACAAATATTACTCAACTGATCAAATATTTAAATATCCCAGATTTGCATACATTATGAACAGCGTTCTATGTCACTGACAAAAGTAGTTGCTTTTCACAGCTGACTGATATGATTCATAATTACTGTCACGAGTTGCACTTCCGAGTGCAACTTCAAAGACAATCACAGTAATGTCACATGTCATATTTGACGATTCATCACGATTATCGGGGCAGGGTTAACTCACTTCAGTACGATAATCCACCGGGCCACCTGCACCACGAACTACCTTAATTTCTCCACATCCTCGGCGGACTTCCTCACACGTGTTCCATTCACACAGCATTTGTTACATTAACTCAGCAGTCAATAGGTTATCGCACGCGGGCATAAATAACCAATTGCAGGTGTCAGATATTCATTTAAGAGTGAAAAAAAGGATGCTGTAGATGCCCCAAATAAAATGTAGAAAAAATTCCCCAATCACCATCAACCATCCCAGATTTGCACGAAATCACACTGCCACCAAAATATTTAAGACATTCTCAAGCCACCGAACGAATCAAGGCCTACTGATTCCATGTCAGCTTATAGGTGTTTATTTGACCATACTCTAGCCATGCTGGTCAGTGTGGATTTCTGAAGGAGAAGCCAGGACCGGTTCTATCACTTACCACTGATGTTTGCCGTGCCAAGGAATCGACCTCAGGTCACTGGGCTCATAGCATAGCGAGTTAATCTTTGTACCACGCGTTAACCACTATACCGCCACTTAATCCACTGTCACTACTGTACCACATTTGAATACAGCTGCCCGCATGTAGCATGCATTCACATTGTTTTTACTAAGCCTTGGGCTATAAGCTTTGAACCTCTTACTGCCCTAAGGGGTCAACAGAACGGAAATGGCCCACACCATGAGCTAATACGGTGGGACAGGTCGTGAACACAGGTTTTTTTACACGCACACAGTTAATGGAGAGAAGCTTTACACAACGTGTTTAGTTTACGGCAGTACATAAAGGAACGGCATTTGAAATGTTTTTGAAAGCCTTATAAATGGCAAGGTATAAAAGTTTACGTTCTAGAAAAGTGGTGTGGACAGTATTTAAATGCTGTGTTCAGCTTTACTGGCTGCTATTGTCAGTGACAAACACAACCCTAACGCTGTTTTGTCCCTTAACTTACTACCACTCTAAATTACAAACCACAGGATGCTGAAATGCCACTTGACATGTTTTAGGCAAACTGACCACTGGCAGCACGAACCTACCTGGAAGACGACTACATTTAATAGCAGGCAAAGGTCAATATGTATAATTGCTGAATAAAGGCATTGCTGCTGCCATCTCTGTCACGATTGCGTGTGCTGTAATGATTGGACCAGCACCTTGCACACAAGCTGATTTCATCTTCACATCTCGGAGGTAAAAGTACTCTGGAACACATTCCGTTCTGCCACTCACCATTGGCAATCATCCCTACTAGTGGCTCTCTCTTACCCAAAACCCAGTTTACTTGCGTTCAGAAAGGTTGTCTATAACCTGGATAAATTGTCTAATCAATGTGTTACACTTATCAATGTATTTCCAAACACGCGACTCTCCAAGCTTTTTTGCGCCACTTGTTTCAGTTTTTGTATATACTTTCTTCACGAATGAGCATGTTTATGATCCGTATGTCACAAATAGGTGGTAAATAACGATTTTAAACGTTCTGCGTTAAGCGCATAGGTATGTTACTTTCTATTTTGGAGTTCAGCTTTCCTAAAGCACTGCAACCTACACACACACACCCTCCCATAACCTTGATTCAGGTTCACTTTCAGCAATTGTCTCAGGTGTACGTATGACTCTGTTTTCCAGTTGCACACTAAATGACCATTGTTTTGCTCATATTTATCCTGAGCCCAACTTTGCAGCCTTCTACATTACGTTGCAAGAACCAACTCAGATTTGCTGACGGAGATAGATTATTGTAACGTCCAACGGGAACGAACAGAAAGAGACATGTCAGAACACACATACTGAATAACACTGTATACACGTGCACAAGATGTACATTACGGTACATATGCACTATCGCAGCAGTAAAGTTGATCTCTTATGTACAGTATATGGATACGAGAGGGTACATATAATTTATGTGATGGCAGTGAGAGATGACGGCCATGCATTCTTTTAAACCGCCTAATTTTAAACATAAGGGGTCCCCCCCCTTGGGGCTGCTCCATTTATGAATGCATATTTATATTAGTACAGTGATCACTATGCACAGATAGTTCATGCAATCCTCCTCGTTGTGCCAATTTAAAGTGAAGCATAACAAAACCTTCACATCTCTGGCGCTCTTTTTTAAGTGTATCCAATGCGTAGCGAATTTGTATTAGAAATCAAATAAACTAGAGACACAGACACAAAGCAAATTACACTTTGAAATTAATCCGGAATGACACTGGAAGTTTTTTGTTTTTATCTTCAATAAAACCCATCACTCTCACAAGTCCCCTATTGAACACGAATGGACTTCATCATCTCACAAGCATTGTTTCAGAATTATCATCATGATGGGCCATGATCAAACAACTGCTGGATGAAGGCCTCTCCCAAAAAAAATCCACCGCTCATCTCTGAATAATTCAACACAGCCGATGCACAGGAGCTGATTACATCGCTCCATCTCCCCTATAGACGTTCCCAAGGACGTGTTTGTGTGTGTGTGTGGCGTTCTATTCCATGACTGCCAACAACTTGTTCTTGGATCTTTCAGTAAAGTCACGTAGAAGGGAAATAATAAAGCAATGAAAATTCTACATAATACAATTCTCACGACGTTTCGGCCACAACACAAGCAGCCGTTCTCAGGTGAAGAACAGAGCTGTTGTGGCCGAAACGTCGTGAGAATGTTGTTATGTATTATGTTTATTATTTTATTATTTCCCTTCTATGTGACTTTGCCGAAAGATCCAAGAATATGAATCCCTGCAGTCACGAAAGCTTCAAATCGAAATGCCAACAACTTCTTTGAATAGCCCCGTTCGGGCAGTTGACACGTCCTGCCCACCACATGCCCCCAACGTACAACTCTGAACAGCTTTAATGATGTTACTAACCTTGTGTGTGTTCTCAAATCCACGTCTTGTTCCTTCCCGTGCAATTCTAAGTACAGTACAGTACTGTATACGTCTATGTCTCAACGCTACTGTGCACACATGTCAATCAATTTTATATAAACAAGTACTGTACTAACCATCACGCACAACTAAAAGCAACAGCGGAAACGGTCGAATACAAAACAAAAACGTATTTGTATGCGACCACACACGTTTCATCTGTATAGATCTTTGACAAATTAAAGAATCTCTTAGGCACTTCCACTCATCCCATTCACCATCCTTAACTCCTCTATCCTCCTTAACTCCTACGCGTGAGCATTTTAACAGAGCATCGTCTGAACAATAAGCTGCAGTCGTCATCGCACGTTCCATCGCTTGCAAATATTACTTGAAAAATGTACATTAAAAAGTCGCAAGTTTAAATTCTGCGTCACGTAGGCCGCAGCGAGGCACCGACCCTCGGCTAGCGAGCCCGCCGGGTTGGCAAGCACAAAACTCGGCCGAGCCAGGGGACCCCGAGACCCCCCCACCCCACTTTACTTCAAAATAAAAAAAACACAAACACACACCGCAACAATTAACACAGCCGCACACAAAGCCGATATAACCGATCCAAACTCACCTGGATGAACCGAAATCCCACGCTGCAGCCGCATACTACGACAAACACATTCCTTTTCTGGACCAGTTTATATCGATGGAGGAGGGCAAATGCGGCTGATGTCCCCTAATGCATTCAACGACCGCTGTTGTTGTTGTTGTTGCCACCGTTGTTGTTGTTGTTGTTTACAATTCCCTGCGTGTACGAGGAACGCGAGAAAAACACTGCACTAGTGTTGTGCCAGACTTTTGTGTGCGTGTGTCTGTGTGTGTTGTGTGCTGTACCCGAGTGAGCCAGCTACTGACGCCAAAAGGAAACGGCGATCAAGAAGGAAGTTGAAAATTGAGGGGTGGGGGGGGGGCTGCAGCTCCACCCTTTGCACTGCCAATTGAATTACAAATCACCAGTGGAACCTCATTTGCCAGTAGCAAAATATGATAATTGTTTTTTTTACCCTTTTATCTGGCAACAAAACTGACACCTTTTTTACAAGGAGTCATTTTTGCATTGACCACAATACCTGCAGTCGGAATTCAAACAAAAAACATAACTCTGATAATGTATACATTGTCCTTGAGTTGTGTGCCTTTTGGCATCATCTGGTCCAACACCATGTGAGACTCGGCTCTAAGGAAATCTGTCTCGGGTGTGGACCAATCAATTTCAAGGACAGTGCATACATTTTCTTGGTTCTTTCGGTAAAGTCACGTAGAAGGGAAGTAATAAAATAATAAAAATAAAACATACATTATCAGAGTTATGTTTTTTGTTTGCATTTTGACTGCAGGTATTGTGGTCTATGCAAACATGACTCCTTGAAAAAAAGGTGTCAGTTTTGTTGCCAGATTAAAGTGTAAAAAAACAATTATCATATTTTTTACTGGCAAATGAGGTACCAATGATGTAAATGCTTACCCCGAGCTCTCATACTCTGATGGTGCATTGTCTTTGAGTTGTGCGCCTTTTGGCGTCATCTGGTCCAACCCATGTGAGACTAGGCTCTAAGGAAAGCTATCTCGGGTGTGGACCAATCAATTTCAAGGACAGTGCATACATTATCAGAGTTGTGTTTTTTGTTTGCATTATGACTGCAGGTATTGTGGTCAATGCAAACATGACTCCTTGTAAAAAAAAGGTGTCAGTTTTGTTGCCAGATAAAAGGGTAAACAAACAATTATCGAATTACAAATCCTTTTGTCATTTCTCCTCGTACTATAGCTTGATGTAGATTTTCATTTTTTTGTTTAAAACGTGGCTTTTTTTTTTTAGAACCGACCTGACGAAAACATATGATGGCTCAACGTAGTGGCTTATCACGTGGACATGTCTAGCGGCCAATTGCTCTGCACGCATGGCCGATTTAAAATGTGGAGGACACAGATGAAAGCGTCAGGGTCGTGATCGAACCCACGACCTCCTTGAACACCAGGCGAGGTGGTTAACATCTCGCCACAGTGAGCAGCAAACTACAATTTTCAAGATAATTGTATTTTTACCCTTTTATCTGGCAACAAAACTGACACCTTTTTTTACAAGGAGTCATGTTTGCATTGACCACAGACAATAGCTCAACTTTGTTGTGGCCAGGTCGCTTTTGAAAAATAAGTTAATAGCTCAGTGGGCTTTGTCTGGTAGAATGTGGATGGTTTAGTGTTGTATTTGTTTGTGTTTGAGTGATTTGTTTACTTTTCTCGTACTTTGCACTCTTATCTTGTTCTTGTATTGGTTGTTGTTGTCACGTTCTTATCCGCCCCTACTGGAACATCTGTGAAAAAATAGCTTTTTAGCTCATCTGATTCCTCCAGTATAAATAAATATTCAGATTCTCATACCCTTATCAGTGCCCTTCCTTATTACTGACCAATTCACACCTTATTGGTCACCCCGTACCCTTTATAAATCTCGACGTTCATCCTACAAAGTCACCATCACACGGGAGAAACATAAACAAATAGACAAAAAACTTTGTTTAATACGCCGGCTTTCGCGACCAATATTATTCATAAAAAAGTTTTTGGGTTAGATCGCGTTATTTATAAATGTGTTGTAACCCTCTACCACCCGACACGGCCAAACAGTAAAAAATGTGTCACGTTTACAAAGGACAAATAGTTCACTACTTAAGCCCACCGGTGTGTTGAAGAGTGATTTAACATCATTTACAATTTTTGAGTACGACGTTTCGTTGGTAATTACATCCAGCATCATCGGGCAATTTGCCAAAATGATGTTTGTTTTATTTGTCCGTATCGAAACGGCTGTACTTCATATGGACCTGAAAACTCGATTTCCCTGTATAAGAATACGGGGCAAAACCGCATGGGTCGACGCCTACGGATTCTGATAACATCGTGAGGAGGAGCAGTAAGCGGAGTGTAATCGCTGCCACGATGTCTCCTCCGTGTTTGTTGATCTTTGCGTTTGGGCTCTTTCTGGATGATCACATGTTTATTAATGTTACATTTGAACCTTATGGCGTTGCGACGTTATTTTACGTCTGTTGAAGGCGAACGATACGGTAATCTATTCCTCTCGACGAGCTCTTCACGATGCGCTAATCAAAGTTTCAAAATTTTGTTCACGACTACGGAAATTTTGGCAACGACGGATGCTTTGCGAAGAACGAGAGGATTGATTTCTGGTGGGTCGCGTCGTTTTTGTGCGCGGTGGGACGGAGTCGCCAAAAATAAATGTATTCAATCTTGATTTGAAGTTTTCGTGACTGCAGGAATCCATACTTTCTGGTTCTTTCGGTAAAGTCACGTAGATAGAAAAAATTATAAAAGAACACGACGTTTCGCTCCCAACACAAGCGTCCGTCATCAGGTGAGATCAATTCTTTCTCACCTGATGACGGACGCTTGTGTTGCGACGTCGTGTTCTTTTATTATTTTTTCTATCTACGTGACTTTACCGAAAGAACCAGAAAGTATAATAAATGTATTAATTACGATTTTGATTTCCGTTTATTCGGGACCCCGGGGTCCCGCCATAAGGTTCAATTTGGGTCAGGTGTCCGTCTCAGACCCCTTGCTCGCTGTGTCGGGCAGCAAAGGGGCAATGTAGCAAAATCCATTGCAGTACTGCACAGTAACTTCTATGTCCCCCCCCCCTTTCACCAAAGGGCAACGAAGTATATGGTCAAATAACCCCCACAATCCACACGACTTTGGGGACAGGCCCTTATCCAGCAGTGGACAAAAAGAGCTGGAACGGCAAGTAGATTGCCACGAAGAAGGGACATTGCTTGAAAATTCACCTGTTTTTTTCATTTATATTCGTTTTTTTTTTAAAGGCCAAGTGTTTATTGGCGAATGTGTTGCGTTGTGTTGATTCTCCACGCGCGTTGGATGAGTGTGCCATCGCTTAAGTTACAGCACAGTAATGTTACTGAATCGGAAAATCTCGATATTTAACCTACACGAGTTGGATCTGATTGTCGCTTAGTCACAGGCATTTGCCTGCCGCGGTATTTGTTGTTGCTATTGGGTTTTTGTTTGTTTTCGATTCAGGCGTTTGAGAAAAGTACTGTAGTGCATTGGGAAAATGCGTTTTGCTCTACTGCCCTCTGCTGCACATCACCTAACCCTGCTACCTGTATCAAACCCGTATATATACAAGGACTGTTTTCTTGGAATTTCTCTCACTTGATACAGCTATCGTGCTGTGACGGATCCACCTGAAAACGAAAGCTTGTGTTGCCTCCGAAACGTCGTGATTTTTATTTTATTTTTTTATCTTACGTTTATTAATTTTAATTTAAACATTTTACCTACGTGACTTTACCGAAAAAAACCTAAGAATATGAATCCTTGCAGTCACGAAAGCTTCAAATCTAGAATGTATCAAATCCGCTTAACTCCATGAGCCCTGATTGGATGGGGCGCATTGCGTGTGATTTGCTCATACATTCAAGTTGATCCCAATAATTATTTCCAAATGCAATGCTGATTGTTATTTTTTTTTACACAACGTATCAAACAAAGCAAATAAATGTCGCACCACAGCATCGCACGGGTGTGTGTGTGTGTGTTGCTAGCCAACTGCTATCTCTTCGTGGTGGGGTGGTGGAGCGAACAGCAAATGTACACACAAGCAGTGGTCATTCTAGGACACAATAAACAATCTTAGGGTAAACAACGGAAACACACCGAGACCAACATATAAAACGTCCAAAAAAAACTTTACAATGGGCAGGAGGGGGTAAGAAGATTGGAGGCAAAACTCACTCGCCGACTGAACCATAGCCCTGTTATCGAAACGCTGATTAACTAGAGCCCACCAGCCATTCACACTATCTCTCTCACTGAAGATATCTCTACTCCTAACACACTGCCGATCAAACACTCGGGAAGGCTCTCCCACTGACCCCAACTAACTAGAAAACCAGCCACGAATACTATTCCCCCCACCTACCATAACTCTACCCCCAACCAACTTCTGTACCAAGCAGCCACGAGTAATAGAATCCTTCCCAATGACCCTACCTAACCAATTATATTATTCTTCATTCGTATGGCTGGTGTAGATGCAGAGCAACAACTACAATTTCGCATTCGCGTGCATCAGCAGCAGTGGCGTGTATTGCTGTGATGTCTCCTTTGTATTTGCGGATCGGGCATTGCATCGACAAATGATTATCAATGAGACTTTGAGTACCATGCTTGCCATGCACCAAAAGCACATCTCTTCCCCGAACCGACTAACAACCGGCCACTATTGCTATGCTTCTCACTGACGTTACCCCTAAACAAATAAAATTGAAATGCTGGAGTTATCCTTCCAACTTATCATAACACTACTCCTAACCAGCGATTGTACCAATTAGCCACTCATGCAATTACCCTCACCCCCACCTCTGTCGTTTTGTTGGCACTCATCTTCACTCTGCGCTTTTGGTGTTCATAGAATACCAATCGTTATCAGACGGGACAGCATTTAATAATGAGGGTACAACCCATGTTTACACCCTTATTACATAAAGTTCCTTACTGCAAGGGTAGATGTCGAAGGGTCGGTGGCCGTTTGTTTAACGTATGTGAACTAAATATCATATATATAGTGAATATATAGATATCGTAAATCTAGCTGTGACGGTCCCACCTGATGACGGAGACTTGTGTTGCCTCCGAAACGTCGTGATTTATTAATTTATTTTGTTTCTATTAATTTTATTTTTTACCTACATGAATTTACCGAAAAAAACCTAAGAGTATAAATATCATAGTTGCAATGTTTTTAATGACAATATTACATTCTAGATTTGAAGCTTTCGTGACTGCAAGGATTCATACTCTTTGGGTTTTTTTTCGGTAAGGTCACGTAGGTAAAAAATATAATTAAATAAATGAAATCAACTAAATTAAATCACGACGTTTCGGGCGCAACACAAGCGTCCTTCTTCAGGTGGGGACAACGTAGCGAAAGCGGTTGTGCTTTCGTCGTGATTTAATTTAGTTGTTTTCATTTATTTGATTAGATTTTTTTATCTACGTGACAATATTACATTTTTGATGCTGTATGCAACTGCTCATTGCAACTTCTGGGAACTCTAGCAGAAGGAAGCGATCGTGGACATCAGCAGCAGTATCAGTACGCTCTTGAACTTCAGTGCAACTTTGTTCATCCTGAAGAGGTGCCCATGAATATGGAGGTAGATTTGTGGGGGTTGGCACTGCCATGAATTCAGGATCAATGCCTCCCAAAATAATTTCCGCTTAACACACGAGAGCAAAAACAACATGTATTTATAACTGCGTGGTGTCATCAACACCATCTGTCCGTTCAGTCGGCTCAAGAGCAACGGTGGAGCCAAATTGATTTCCATCACAGTTCTATTTGTGCAGCCAGTAACACTACTTGGTTCAGTCGTCTCAATGTTTTGACATCTGGATCCGCACACCGCATTATAATAAGCTATAGAATGCGATTTGGTTGCCGTTCTGGAATTTTCACCGCTGGTTCAAGGTTCAAGGCGATTAACGGAGATAGGTTGAAGCCCATGAGCTGAAATTTGCAGTTACAGTCCCCCACTTATGAGAAGGATTAAAAGTAATGTCTAATCCTTCGACTCAATCCTCCTGTCTAAAAAAAAATTAGGTGTAAAAATGTATCGTTGTCTTGAGTGGTAATTTGTTTTTAAGGAAATATATTTGTATTACTAACATTTTACCAATTAATAGAGTGAACGAGAAACCCATTGATGCTGACCGACTAATTAATATAACATTTCCTATCGATGTTTTATTTATAAATCCAAATGATATTGCATATTTCAATTAAATATCCAAGCAAATAACTAATCCAGTGTTACAAATTTGTATACAATTGGTTTGAGACGCTCTATAAATACGTATATTTTTTGAGTGGATATTTAATTGAACGATGATGCATGTGTGGCGCAAGTTATACTGCATAATCAAACCGAAACCCTGCAAAGTAAAACATATTGACATTACTCATGTTGAAATCGAAATTAAGTTTATCCACTGCAATCCTTCAACAAACTCCCACTGACCAGTCAAGTATGGTCAAATAACTTCTCATGATGTGGGTAGGCTCTCATCCAGCAGTGGACTGTACACGTACAATGATCTTAACAGCGCACACAACATGAAAAACAGAAATTGGTCGAAATAGAGTGGTCATGGTTTTGCCAATTGCACTTCTTATACAGTCGGTAGAGATGGAAACACAACAGATATGTGTTATGCTTTATTATTACTACACACACCGTGTTATATAACATCTTAAGCACAAAAGGCAACCTTTCATATGAATGCGATTATGGATGTTGAACTTATTTTGCATCGTACATAGCCAAGTGTGCTGATCGGAGATTGGAGTAAAAGTTAAAACAGTATGATTTCAATTTAAGGAAAATGTTTTGTTGACTATGAGAAACTTGTGTTTGAAATTGTATTTAAACTTCCCAGACTTAATGTTTTAATACGTTTACAAAAAAAAATAGAGTGGCCGCATGTTTTTTAAGCAAGAAAGCTCTTTTCAGTGGGGCAAAACTTTCTGAGTGCCAGGGATAATCTGGCAAGATGTGTGTCAAAGGGCCCTTTTCATCAACAGGGTTCCTTTGTTTTCTGATTTATGTAAGCTATTTGTAAATCAAACATTTTCACAGCTCATTCACTTTGACAAAAAAAAATGCGCAGATAATTACAGGGGCATGCGAGAAAATGCAATTTTAAAGAAACCATAAATTCCTATATAACAATTGTTTCCTAATACAACTGCGATAAACATATGATGTATACGCATACCTCCGTTCTGTGTCTCCACATACAAAAATGTGTTTAGTCCATCAACCTATTGGCGTTTTCTAGACAGGTATTTTCCAGAAGCATTTGCTGTTGAGCAAGCAAAACTCTGAACCGTTTTAGACCTTCTGGGGTCTTAAAAAATATTAGCAAGCGCACTCCCTATACAATACTTGAACATGTTCAAAGTAAAACTAAATACGACAGTACTATACTCTTAGTTTTTTCGGTAAAGTCACGTAGGTAAAAAATTTAAATTAAAATTAATAAAAATAAAGAAATAAAAAACCACAACACAAGTCTCCGTCATCAGGTGGGACCGTCACAGTCAGATTTGCTGTATCAAGTGTGATTTATTATTATTTAATCATTTTTATTAATTTTAATTTAAAAATTTTACCTACGTGACTTTACCGAAAAAACTAAGAGTATGAATCCTTGCAGTCACGAAAGCTTCAAATCTTTAATAAATACGACAGGTTACACATGTTGACGCTTTGAGTACGCGTGAAACCTCTCTGTGTGGATGTACGGTGTTTTTAGCTGCTGAGTGGCTCAATACTAATTACATGAACAATAACATGCCATGACGGAAATAAGGATCGATAATTTCTGCTCAAGTGCCAGAGTTTTGATTATTAACAGTTTGCATTGTGCAAAAAACTAAAAGTACTAAATGCTGCCACTGCTGAATATTATGCAACACTGCCTCCTAGTGAGCATTGTAAAAAATGCATCTCAAACAGATTATCTTATTTCCTTGCGTATGATGATGCAGTGTGGTTCAGGTAGTGTGGCGGTTAGCGGCGACTCGAGTTCGATTCCCGCTCACGGTTAACACCAGTGACGATTTTCCGAACCGGTCGTGGGCCTCCCCTAGGTTGACTCAGCCTAAAACGAGTATCTAATGCGGTGTGTAAACATCGCCACTCGGGAGACGAAGGCGGTCGGGCGTGGTGCTGGCCACTCACCCCCTCGTGTGCCGTGCCGGCCTTCATATGTGCTCGCTAACAGCACTTGCCCCAACAGTCTGCTAAGGATATACGGGGGATCTTTGTCTTTGTGGTTCAGGAGCTTAATTCCAATGTTGAAGTCGGCTCGCCACGAGAGGGCTTCGGGAGGGAGTTTGTTCAGAGTTTGGATAGCATGGTCACAGTCGCACTACTGTGGCTTGTTGTGAATGTATCTCTGTGTGTCTCTATGAGTATATATGTTGCTGTGATCCTCTATGAGTTTAATCTATGGTCCAGAGTTTGGGCTGCATGGTCACAGTCGCATTACTGTGGCTTGTCTGTAATCTTACATTTATGAAGGCGATGTGCACATCGACCTGTTGATGATTCTGATTAAACAACTCGGATACATTACGACCACACACTACAATACTTTACTTAATATACATGGATCAATTTAATTCTTGAGTTTATAATTGACAAACATAAAATGTACTTTTGAACATTATTTTTGAAACCTACAAATACTAATATAAAAAATTCCTCCCCTAATAATAATAATGTAATTTATAACACGCGCAAATTTTGCGGACGTAACGGCCGCAACTCAGAGGCGCGGAGCCAAGCTCAGAGTCGCTCGAAAGCACGTGGTTGTAGAGGTGAGTTTTTAAGTGTCTCTTGAAGGAGGCGATTGAGGTGATGCTGCGAATGTGCAGAGGAATTGCGTTCCAGACTGTTGGGGCTGCCACCGAGAAGCGGCACATAGACGCGACCATCCTGGATCTTGGTATCAAGAGGAGGTCGTGAGTCGCGCTGCGCAGGCATCTGCCGTGTGCTGAGCTGCAAGTCGTCAGTGCGGACAGGCAAATGTGAAGGCATGGTGGCAGAGGCAGGCGATCTTGTATGTGACCCTGCTGGCAATGGGTAGCCAGTTGAGGGCACGGAGACAGGCGAGTGGGTCGAGACGGTGATGAGTGTGGCCAATGACGACGAGTGCCAGGTTGTTTTGTAGTCTTTGAAGTTTTCACACCTCTTGCCAGATACTTTGTAAAAATATTTGAATATGGGAGGGAAAATGTGCATGGGGGCTCCATATCGAGCAGCCAAGGGGTGCCCAGGAAGGCTTTTCATTCAGGGCACACAAGGCAAGGCCTGACCCCCCCCCCCACCCCTTAAATGCCCCCATTCCCGTAGTGACTACATACCGCAGCGCAGTGTTCTAAATTAAATCGGACAAGCAGGTTACTTTAGGCTACCAGCGCTGTGAGTTATCCACAGTGGATTGTATTATTTGACATTGGTATGGTCACCTCTGTACACACGCCACGAGGCACCGCGTCTATATTGAGACCCCTACTGGCCCGGCTATGAAGAGAATGCTTGCCAGCCGACGAGGATTGATTTGGCGTGCACGATGCCAAAGTGGCGCTGAATACTGACACAGGGCACGCGGCGCATGCGAAGTCGTCATCTGGTTGTGTCACTTCGACCAAAGGTTTCAGCTCTGTTACTTATCGTACGTCTGCTCCAATGAAGCTGATCGTAATGCCCAATTGGCAATAGGCGACGTGCAAATTATGTTACAATTATCAAGAGCGGTTTGCAGGTTAATAATATCCACTGAATTAGTGGAAACATATATATATATTTTTTTATATATAATCATTGATAAACAATATATTTTCTGAGCTGGCTATTGTTCATCCTTACTCACACTGCCACACACATTATTATAAAGTGTCTCAAATAATTTACAGCCCCCAGTCATTAGACTGCTGGATTAAGGCCTCCCCATGCCATGTCAGTCATGGGGACTGTTTGGCCATACTTCGCCACAGTGATCAGTGGCTGCTTGATTGGGAATGATCAGAACTGGTTCGGATATCGCTCATATCACTCACCTTTTGCGTTAGCCATAGCCAGGAATTGAACTCGGCCCGCCGGGTTCATACTGCAGTGCACTAACCACTGTTCGACCCCTCCACCCCAAATTGCTATCATCACGTGACAGCAATTAGCACGGTTGGCTACGTACGGTGCGAAATAAGTTCAACATACATGCAAAGGCCTGCAATGAATTCATATTCTAGGAAGAGGCAAACATCTGTGAATAACGGAAATGCTATGACCAATGCAGCCTGACTTATAGCTAAGTCAGGCTGGTGCTACACATTGGGGGGATATATAAGTGACCATATCCGTCGGGTTGATACAAGGTTGATGCAGATACCCACTTGACACGTGGAGAGCACTATTTCCCCGTGGTTGCGTGGATTTTTGTCCAGGTCCTCCGGGTTTTCCCTCCACATTTAGAGACATGAGTTTAGAGAATTTGGCTGCTCCTATACATTTCCACGTGATAAGCCACTTAAATGGGCTATTATTTGTGGCCACGTCGCTTCTGAATAAGTATAACCCGTAAAACAAAGTTTTTCACTCTAAATCCTTTATATGCGTGGCGGCTAGAGTTCTCTCGTCCTCTGGCTTGAGATGGCTGCCACCTATGGGTCAGATGATTGTCTGCCAGTATTAAGCAATTGGTAATTAAATATTTAATTTGTTTTCCCTAAACAGTGTAAAATTTTTGAAAACATTTTTCACGAACATTAATTGTCTCGCACAACGAGTCTGTGTGCAAAATGTCAGCTCGATTGGATCACGGGAAGTGGGTTAAAAAACGACCGAAAGATTTGCACGGTCGTAAGCAAGCAAGCACGCAAGCAAGCAAGCAAGCGAACTTAATATAAAGGATTTAAAAATAGCTATATAGCTCCGTTGGCCTTACCTGGTAAAATAAAAAAATTGTTTATTCGCAACGGGTGTGAGGCCTTCATGCAGCAGTGCACTAATCATGGCAGCCACTGCTGCTGCTGATGATGATGATAACGATGCCATCCACAGTATAAACGATACAACTAAACTAGTTTTAATTTAGCAGGTAAGGCCCACTGAGCTTTCTAGCTCTTTTTCAAAAGCGACGTAGCCACAAATGACAGCCTAGTGAAGTGGCTTATCACGTGTAAATGTATATCAGCCAAATACTCTCAACGCATGTCTATAAATATGGAGGGAAAAACCGGAGGGCCTGGAAAAAAATCCACGCAACCACGGGCAAAGCATGCAAACTCTAAATATACAGGCGTCAGGGGTGGGGATCGAACCCACGACCATCCTGTATACCAGGCGAGGTAGTTAACTTCTCGCCACCGCGGCACTCATATAGAGAGCAACAGCTGTAATTAACCAGGGTGGCTATGGGCCTCGAACCGCGAACCTCCGTAAATAACAGCAACCACTCAAAAACACCATACGTCCGAGCAATATTCACCGTATGTCTCGGATGTGAAATTGAAAGGTAGTAGACAGTCGGATAGCAACAAAACCTGGGCACCTAGAGACCGAACCGGGCAGCAGAAACAACCACGACACTATTGGCATCGTAGCTGTGTTCCACGTGGGGCAATGTGCCCAGGCTGAGATTTGTAGCAGAGTAGAGAGCGCATTCAGGAATGTGCGTGTTTATTCGGAGCCATCCGAGATGTCGCGCGTTTCTCGTTCGTGAGAGATTTGTGTGCGTGCGCTTTTGACGTCTGACAAGTATGACACGCGCGCGCGTGTGTGTGTGTGGTAGGGGTCGTAACGGTGTCAAGGCGTGGCAGCGATCGATCACACAGACAAGCTGGAGTGGATAAAGACACTTTATTAGGTGCTAAATAAAAAATAACAAAAAATCGGGCGCAAGGCCATGTTTGGCAGAGGATTTATATCGTTGGCGGTGTTCACTGGAGATTCGAGTTTCTAGCCAACCTGTACTTGCTCCTGAGCTCATAACTCATACCGAGTGCGTCACTGAGATGTATGTTGAACTTCTTTTGCACCGTACGTAGCCGACCATGATAACCGAAGGTGCGGGGGAAGGACAACAAACTAAACACAAAAAGCAGTTCGAAAGAAATACGTTTTTAATCTCGATTTGAAAGTGCATAGCTCCAGTGGCTTCGTAATATCGAAAGGAAGAGCGTTCCAGACGGCCGCAGAAGCGCATCTGAGAACGCGTGGTGCGGTAACCGCATTTGCTCGACGGCCAGCAGCCACAGGCCGCTGCTGGGAATGTGAGAAGGGCGTCCAGAAACAGAGAGGGCGACCCGCTACGTGCGTTGTCGTCCATTCGTGTGGAGGTGGCCAAGAGCTTCACTTGTCAGAGCACTGGTTGAGGTTGTACTGGACATCCGTGAAAAAATTAACCCGTAAAAACAAAGTTTTTCACTATAAATCCTTTATATGCGTGGCGGCTAGAGTCCTCTCGTCCTCTGGCTTGAGATGGCTGCCACCTAAGGGTCAGATGATTGTCTGCCAGCATTAAGCAATTGGTAATTAAATATTTTAAAAAAAAATTCCCTAAACAGTGTAAAATTTTGGAAAAAAAATTTCAAGAAAATTAATTGTCACGCACAACGAGTCTGTGTGGAAAATGTCAGCTCGATTGGATCACGGGAAGTGGGTTAAAAAACGACCGAAAGATTTGCACGGTCGTAAGCAAGCACGCAAGCACGCAAGCGAACTTAATATAAAGGATTTAAAAAGAGATTAATAGCTCATCGGATTCTTCCCCGGTATGAATTAAGATTCTGAGATGATTGCGTCAGGAGTGTTGCATCGCTGCTGTTACAATGTATGTATGTTGGACTTCTTTCGCACCTTACATAACCAACCGTGCTAATTGCAGGTGCGGGGAACGATGCCTTTCCTTCGTTCTTGTGAATTGTCCGTTAAGTCGTAATATGTTCCACAGTCCGTTCTGGGCGACGACAGTCACCGCACACTGCCGGAGTGTTTTGTAATTGTCAATTTGTGTATTAAGCTGTTCGCATCTGCTGCTGCTGCTGCCATGCTTTGTGGGCATGCGGTGTAGGCTTGCGTGGCCCGGCAGCCTCGTGAAAGATCGAATACAGGGATCTTCTGCATCGGGTGTTTCACGATGAGGGGTGTGCTTGTGACTTCTTGTGAAGTCTTCTTTAGAACTGCTTTCCTGTTCAGTTTGTTGGCCTTCTCCGCGCCTACGATTAGCACGTTTGGCTACGTACGGTGCGAAAGAAGTTCAACATACATACACCTGAATTTGGCTTTCAAAGCGTCATCAGTGTTGAGTAATGAACCAGCTCAATCAACTGAGTTTCTGGGATAAAACAACGGCTGATTTAACAGGAATCTCAGTTGTAGTGAGTTGACAAGTCTCAACCTGGGCAGCAATGACTCCAAACACACACCAACAACAACAACAAAAACCCCGATCACATAAAATTTGGGTTTTCAATCCATTTGGCAAAATTCCAGCTGTGAAAGTGAAAAAAAAATCTCTCGGTTCGACTGCCATTGTGACGAATGCTGCTGGCGGAGCGCGGCACGTGGGGATTTGAAATCGTCCCCTCGTGGTCGATGTTGGTTATTGATGTCTATCAATGGCTATTGATGTCGATCGATGGCTATTGGTAGCTACCGATGTCTAATGCCGCGGGGCTGTGGGCTGTCGCTATCTGCCCGTGGGCTTCTCGCGGGCGATGCAACTCTGCTCGGAGAGAATCCTGATTGTATATATCACCCCGTGGCCGCAACACCGATGGCACAATATGAATCAAATGTGAAATTGGCAAAATAAAACGATTACACGATGAAGGTATCAAAGGCAAAGACCTCCTCCCCCCCCCCGTATAGCCACGACAGCCTTCATAGCTGCTCGCTGACGGCACTTGCCCCAACAGCTTCCGTCGACTACACGGGGAAACTTTGTCTTTGTGCGCATAGTTCATTGCCTGCGTGCACGAATCACTGGTCGCGTCACCGAGAATTCTCTCCAGGATCGAGATATCGAATGAGTTATTTGTTTTCTTCCTCTGTGGGTGGCAATGGTGGGGGGGGGGGGGGGGGGGGTGGGATGGAGGGGGGGGGTGCAACAGAACGGAAGAATAGTCACAATCCTTCACTGCACCTGAGGATGCATTGTAAAGCCCAGACCTTGGTGAGTCGTCACGGCTGGAATGGAGCCAGGAATAGATGCGTATCCAAGCATTCGCACAAACCCTCATCGATCAAACGAGCAGAGAAACGTTGAGATGGGAAATTAGAAGGTGGAAAGAGTTTAGAGCGGCATCCCTGTGAACAAATCACCAAGAAAGCTGCGGCTCCGATTAGATCGCCGAAGCTAAGCTGATTTGAGGCTGCCGAGTGCTGTAGATGGTTGACCGTCATGCACCGCAACAGGCATTGGTAGGAATTGTTCATTCTAGATTTGAAGTTCTTGTGACTGCAAGGATGCATACTCTTTGGTTCTTTCGGTAAAGTCACGTAGGTGAAAAAAAATAAAAATAACTAAATTAAATCACGACATTTCGGAAGCAACTCAAAAGTCACCTACGTGACTTTACCGAAAGAACCAAAGAGTAGGAATTGTTCAGTACTTTTGTTTATTTATTTATTCATTTTGCAGCCTATGACCAAATCATCTCAAGGACGCTGGACGCTAAACATGGATTGGGAGCTTGGTTAGAGCTTAAATCGGAAAAATGTAGACACGTGCATAAAACAGGTGTTGTGGTCTGTAGTTATAGGCTACGTTGCGGGCAGTAGTCGGCAGTTTCGGAAGAAAAATAAAAGTTGTCGTCTACTTCTACGCGTCCATATCTATTCTCGCCATCCTCACCAATCAACACTTAACATTGAGCAGCGTGGGTGGCGACGTGGCCAAGCATTGGCGCGTTCGCCGCTCGTTGTAGAGAGGTTCGAATCCAGGGTCGCCCTGATTAATACTGCGGATGTGTACTCTTAACTATAATAATAATTATTTGGTTATTTCGGTAAAGTCACGTAGAAATAAATTAAATAATAAAAGAATACGACGTTTCGATTGCAACACAAGCAACCATCATCAGGTACAAACGAATGAGAAAACAAACATAGTAAACTTGGAAATATAATGCAATACAACACAGAGAGTCGGTCAACACAACAGTCAACACCCTACCTGGTTGATTACGTTCTTCCAAAGATTGCTAAATTTTAAAGAGAGACAAAACATAGACACATAGACAGACACACAAGCAGAGATAGACTCACACAGAGACAAACAGAGAGAGAGAGACACACACATAGGCACACATTCATTTGTACCTGATGATGGTTGCTTGTGTTGCAAGAACCAAAGAGTAATTCCTGCAGTCACGAAAGCTTCGAATCTAGTTTATAATAATGATAACAATACGGGCTGACTCGTTCACAGAGGGCGTTAGAGGTCCCATGACTTCACTCGCATAAAGCGTTGGCATCATGGCCCGAAATTTGGAAAACAATACCCTCAAATGTACACAATTTGAATATTCACAGCAATAATTTCCTCCCCTCTTGGGAAAGCTTGGCAGGAAAAAATAGTCACGAAAAATAGTCACGAGACTCAGTGAGGCTTTCCTGGCTTTCCTGGTTAAACAACAATAACAACAACAATAAAAATCCCCGTGATCCGTATGGCGTGGTGGAAGCCGTCATCCAGCAGTAGATTTCATGAGCAATTACCCACACGACGGTGGGCAGCTTCTGGGGGGCTACTGTTGCTGGACCGGTAGCTACACAGAGCCACAGGTGAGGGCACAGGTGAGGGCATAGGTTAAATGCGTCGGTCTGGGCGCACGGGAACGTTACCGCTCTGGGCAACGGAGCAAACAAATTTCGTGACAACGTCATCAGTACGGTACAGGCAGCCTGACGACCAAGGAGGGAGGGGCTTTGCCAAGTGGCACGAAAGCAAATCTCTCACGCAGCGACACGAACAAAGGGACACACAGCTGCGAGACGCATCCGAAGATCGAGGCAATACAATGTGGACAGGGGCGGTCGTCTAAACTGGTGCAGCGAAGAAAGGGGACAGGGGGATGGGTTTGGAAACTCCCCGGCCCACGGCTGCATTTCGCACGGACCACGTTTGCCACCTCTTGAGTTTTCAAGAACCACACCAACAACAGAAAACGGGGGATAATTTCACGAGAGAATAAGGGGCCGTCCATAAATGACGTCATGCACCTGGGGGGGGGGGTGGGGGGAGAGTCAGACATTTGTGACGATGTGTGACGAGGCGGGCGGGGGGTTTGAGAAATGTGACGTCACATCAAAATGCGCAAAATATAGACAACACGTTCTACTTAATTACATAGATTTTTTTGGTAAATGTTTTCTCCTTTTGTTTTTCTTCCCCCGGGTCCTTCGGGCTTTCACTCCACATTAAAAAAATGCACTGAGATTATTTTATATTACTTTGCTGCTATAAATTTCCACGTGATAAGCCACTTTGTTGAGCTATTATTTGTGGCCAAGTCGCTTCTGAAAATAAGTTAATACCTGAGTGGGCTTTGCCTGGTAGGATTGGGATAGTTTAGTTTTATTTGCATGTTTTGGGTGATTTTTTTTACCTTTCTTGCCCTTTGCACTACTATCACGTTTTTGTGTTCATTGTTGAGTTGTAATGTTCTTACCTTACACCTGCTGGACACCTGTGAAAAAGAGCTTCATATAGCTAATGGAATTACTCCAGTAGGTATAAATGTTCTCATTCTGTGAGGCCCACCAAAGGTAAATGCAAGTCCTATCAGGCCATCTGTAAAGAAAAAGGTTCCCGCATCTCTGTTACGAGGAAACGCTGTCAGACAACTCAAACAACTGCACGATCACACAGCAAATATGTGGCACGCCGTGGAGATCAGATAAGGCAAGACACCGCAGCGTTCAATGCAGCTACCAACGTTTTGTGTGTGTGTGTTTTTTTCAAAGACGTGTGGAAGTTCATACATACATGGGGCAGCATGATGGGGTTTTTTTTGCAGGGAATTGTGTACGAGAGAGCAATGGCGTGGAACACGATAAACTGAAAAGTCGCACATTGTGTCCGATTTGCACCTACTTAGGGAAGAGGAGTTGCAAAACCTGTAGCAGGGCAATCGTTCACACGACTGCGGAATTCAGATACACCCTTGTAAAACCGGTAGTTTATAAAAGTGCGAATTTGAACGCTGCCAAGCACAGTGGCATGGCTCCTGAGTGAGTGTGCAGGCGGTGTAACTGCCCCAGGGTGTCGGAGGGTGACAATGAGGAGGGGGAAGGCAGACTGGGGGTGGAGGGGGGGATTTCATACCCTGCACCAGAGCCCACGTGAACCAAGCGACGCCACTGGCCGAGAAACACGTCGTGAGTAGAGGTCAATATACCACATGATGCCCACGAGGCGACGCGCAAACGACGATCGATCAATCGAACGGCACTAACTCCGCTCACAACTCATGCCTATCGAGGCAGCGGTGCACGCCGATGCTACCGTGCAATGCGTGTACATGTCACGTGACCCGGCTGATAAAGCTACTCTACATCATCGTATACATGTGTATGTATGTTGAACTTTGTTTGCACTGTACGTAGAAACCGTACTAATCGGAGGTGCGGTGGAAGGACAACAAACGATGACATTGGGAGGTGTAGGAGGTGGTGGGGGGGGCTGTCCAATTAAATCTGACGCCTGGGGCTCCTCCAGCCACGTGAACTCAGGCGCAGTTGCACCGCCTGCACACTCGTCTAGCTACGCCATTGGTTCAGCTACAGGCGTGCGATGATCATTGCGGGCGTGCCGCGGTGGTAAAGACGTTTACTCCCTTGCTCGGTATGCAGGAGGTCGTGGGTTCTGATCACGACCAAGATGCCTGCTGTATATTTGGAGTTTGCGTGTCTCTCTGCACGTGGTCCCGTTGATTTTTAATGCAGGTCCTCCTGTTTTTTCCCTCTACATAATAAAATAATCAACGTTCATTTAGAGTATTTGGCTGCTATAAATGTCCACGTGATGAGCCATTCCGTTGCGCTTGTGGGCAGGTCGCTTATGGAAAAGAGATCTATACAGCTCAGTAGGCCCTTTTTCGGTAAAGTCACTTAGGTAAAAAATTTAAAATTAATAAAAGTAAAATAAAAATAAAATAAAAATCACGACGTTTCGGAGGCAACACAAGCTTCCGTCTTCAGGTGGAACCGTCACAGCACGATAGCTGTGTCAACTGTTTTAGTTTAACTTGTCTTGCGTCCATCCGCGGCTCATGAGCCGTCTGGAGATATCGCACACTGATGTTCACTGCTGTTGTACTGCACCATGCTCCAACATCTATGGGACCCTATATCTTAGTGTACTTTACCTGGTAAAATAAAATGTTTACAAAGTTGATAGTTCAATGATGGTGCTTCGGCGAGAGTGTTAGCGCTTGCAGATGTGTGTTCACAATCCTTATCTTTGGGACTCTATATCTTAGTATCCCTTACCTGGTAAAATAAAATGTTTAAAAAGTTGATAGTGCAATGATGGTGCTTCGGCGAGAGTGTTAGCGCTTGCAGATGTGTGTTCACAATCCTTATCTTTGGGACTCTATATCTTAGTATCCCTTATCTGGTCAAATAAAATGTTTAAAAAGTTGATAGTTCAATGATGGCGCTGCAGCGAGTGTGTTAGCGCTTGCAGATGTGTGTTCACAATCCTTATCTTTGGGACTCTATATCTTAGTATCCCGTACCTGGTCAAATAAAATGTAAAACAAGTTGATAGTTCAATGATGGTGCTTCGGTGAGTGTGTTAGTGCTTCCAGGTGTGTGTTCACTTTCGGCGCTTGCTAATGCGCCCGTGTTTACACAACAGCAGCAGCAGCATCAGTGGGCGCGTCGCCCGACGCTCCGGGCACCGGGCCTTTCACCCCGGACGCCGTGCGCGTTCACGGCACGCAGGCAACATGTGACAGCAGCGCACGACAATCAACAACAAAAAAAACCTCCATCCTTTCGGACCCTGATTATAACTTCCACTCAAATCACCCACAATACTGCCGATCTCAGAAGCGCATGCGGGGAATGAGCCTGGATCGTGCGCTCGTGATGGGGGCTACCATCACCACCATCACCACCATCACAATGCGTAACGCGTAGCTTCGGTTGTGGGCATCAGAGGCCAGTGTCACGAAGTGCATTGCGATGTTGCACTGTACGTCTATGCTCCCACGTCTATACCCGCACTGACCAGCCTGGTGAAGTATGGTCAAATGACCCCCACGGCGTGGCGAGACTCTCAACCCAGCAGTGGATTGACAATGTCCTTAAATGTATTTCGATGATTGTGATGATAGTGATAATTGTTATTTAGCACAATGTACAGCATAGGGGACTGCCCGAGTTGTCGCACACACGGTTTGTGCTCACTTAGCTCACCGTGATTAAGTTTTGTTTGCAAAGCTTCGCCCGTAGGTGGCGGCAGTGCATTTGGAATAGGCGTTCAACGTCCCACTAACTTCTTCAAACTCACGGATGACCCGCCAGCTGGGATGATGGGGTGGGGATGAGAAGAGCTGTACTCTTGGTGGAGCGGTTGGCGCTACGAACTCCCGGCGATCCGAGTTCGAGTCCCGTTCGCGGTCAACATCGGCGACGAACATCTGAACCGGCCCTAGGTCTCTCCTAGGTTGGCTCAGCCTCAAATGAGTACCTGGTGCGGTGTTGAACCATTGCCACTTGGGAGGCTTAAGCGGCCGGGCGTGGTGCTGGCCACCCCCTCGCGTGCCGTGCCGGCCTTCATGGGTGCTCGCTAACATCGCTTGCCCCAACAGTCTGTTTAGGCTATACGGGGAAGTTTTGTATTTGTCGTTCGACATGATAGTTCGACGTTTCGCTCCACGTGCCGTACGTATTACTGCGTTAGATGAAGGGAATTCAGTTCAGGGGATTGAGTTCAGCTCTCTGAAGAAGCCCCCAGCACGTCGAGCGATACGTCGGACATCATGCAAAAAAAGAACCCAACAACAACAACAAATCCCGCACACCTCGGATTGCCACATTGATACGGCAGACCCGCGACAACCCCACACAGTAGTTAGCAGCAGTAATCCCGACGTTTGTTTACACCGTGCAAATTGCCCGCTCTAGAAATCAACAGGAGCGTCGCCACGTGCGTGGTGGGGACGGACATCAGCGCACGTTCACGAGACGACGCAGCTCCAAGCGGAGCCGAAGCGACGATGGCTTTGCCCCAGTCAAGGATGTGGGCAGAGGAAACCAAATATTTTGTCATTTGATAATCCCCCCCCCCCCCCCCCAGTTTTTTTTGTTAGTTTTTTTTTGCGACTCTTTCGCGCAATACTAAATATTTTGTTCTCTTCAGGGCACGGCGGCGATTTCAGCGGCGGGGGATTTAATCACTTCCGAGTAACGCACGTGCACAAAGACAAATATCTCCCGTATAGCCTGAACAGACTGTTGGGGCAAGTGCTAAGAGCGAGCACCTATGAAGGCCGGCACGGCACACGAGGGGGTGAGTGGCCAGCACACACCGCACCGGATACCGCGCGCTTTTAACAACACGTTAATGCGTTCTATTGGAAAGGATACATCATGTACATGTGCTCGTAATGACGGCTCCGCATTTGAATAAAGTATGTGGTTCTTGTGCGGAAATGCGGAAATCATATATTCATTCCAATCAGTAACTCAAAGCCCTACGTGATGCTGGGCCTTGCATGTATCCTTTCCAATAGAACGCATTAACGTGTTGTTAAAAGCGCGCGGTCATAGGAGTAGTCTTTCCACCGTTTGCGGTTGACTTTAGCAAAAATGCGGGAAAATTTGAACCCTCCTTCCGCATTTTCCATGCGGAAATCGCAACCCTGGTGGGCCGTGAGAACGAATCGAACTCGGGCCGCTGACCGCCACACTACCGCTCCCCGCGCGCGCACACAAATCACACACGCGCGCAAACTGGACTGGCAAGTTTGCAACACGTGGCGAACGTGAAGCCGCATTCATCTGCTTGAAGTGAGCATTCACTCGTTATATCTTCCATCTCTCTCCTCTCTCTCTCTTTCGGCCGGGTTGTGTGAACATCTGCCCTTGCGTGTTGCAGAATGGCTAGAATTGGACGTGTATGTTAAGAAAAGAAAGGAGTAAGCCCTCTAATGCAGTAATACGCGCGGATTGTGAAAGGCATTGAAGCATTTTACAACTTTTGTCACACTGGACCACATGTGGAGCAGTGCAGTTTGCAGCGTGCAGCGTGCGTGTTTGTGCTCTAGAGAAAGTGGGAAGCTGCAACATTCGAACAGATATCGTGTCGATGTGAGTAGCGGTTCGCGCGCTGCACTACGAACCAAGCGAACCGAGTTCGATTCCCAGCTCACGGCAAAACACCGGTGACGATTATTATGAACCAGTCCTGGGCCTCCCCTAGGTCGACTCGGCCTCAAATGAATACCCGGTGTGGTGTGTACACATCGCCGCTTGGGAGACAAAGGCGGCCGGGCGTGGTGCTCGCCACTTCACCCCCTTGTGTGCCGTGCCGACCTTCCAAGGTATTACTAATCGTGAACTGATGTCAGTTAGTTCACGAAATAATTATTCACAAGTGATACAGCCCTGTATATAGTGCAGCGGGATGCTGCCACTGTGTAATTGTTAGCCCACGGGATCGCCAGCGCGATCTTCAGGCGCGGCAGTTGAAACATCGGACCAGTTTCTTAAATCCCTCCACGTGTCTGTCCACCCAGCATTGTCAATGAGTACGGGCAGTCCGCGTGTGGTGGGGTAAAACGTGGGTACACCTATGGGCCGTCCATAAATGACGTCACGCACCTGGGGGGGGGGGTCAGACATTTGTGACGATGTGTGACGAGGGGGGGGGGGGGAGGTTTAGAAATGTGACGTCACATCATAATGCGCAACTTTAAATAAATATAGACAACACGTTCCACTTAATTAAATCGACTTTTTAATAAATGTTTTCTCCTCCAACATCAGAGTGCAGCGCCACATTAAATACGCACTACAATGACAATAGTTTAAAGCGATTTGAAGCATGTTTTTTTTGGGGGGAGGGGGGGCAGAGCTTTGTGACGTCATATTTGAGGGGGGGGGGTTGACTTTTTGTGTGATGAAGGGAGGGGGGGTCAAAAATCGTCCAAAATCGCGTGGATGAGTAGGCCAAACAACCCTGTAGACGGGGGGCTTTCTGGAGCACGCCAACAGTGTGCATATAAGTCCGTGTTGAACTTCGTTCGCACCGTACGTAGCTAATCGGAGGAGCAGTGGCGTGAGCAGGTCATTGCAGGGCTGCCCCTTTGCCTCGAACAACATTCAGATCCCCCTCAGCTCATTTTTTTTAAAAGCGAAATATGCCACCGACCTTCTCAGAGCTGGGAAGGAATGGGGAGAAGAGTTACGGCTAAGGTTATAGGAGGGGTCACGGAGTCGAGGCTAGAATTACTGTCGGAGGTCAGGGTTATATGTATTAACTTAGACGTGCGACTTTAAACGGCGAAAATATGAACCCTTTAATTGCGCCGTTTCTAAAGTCATTCCCTTGGAATTGCGCCCGCGTGCAAATTATCAGCAGAGTGAAACGATTATCTTGCTCGTTCGCTTAATCGATTTCCCCGGTCAGCTGTTGGCAAATATATCGGACTATTTAGACGGAAGATACACCCATCACAACTCTGGATGTTGCCTGATGAAGCTGGTTGTAATTACCGGTGTAGTTTCGTACTCGAATTGTAAATGTTGTGGGATTTACTCTCCAAAACACCGGTGTGCTGAACGAGTTACGAATTGGCGTGTTTTGTTTACGTGATAAACCTTACGAATTGGCTGTGTCGAGTGGTGGCGGGTTTAACGACATATTTATATTTACACGATATAACCCAAAAACCTCTATTCTAGACACCCACCACGTATGTCATTCCTACTGCTGTATGATGAATTATATATATAGGCTGACGTTTAAGGCGATGGCCCTCTTGCAGAGCACGGAGAGAACAGAGAGCTTGACTTGTAGTTGGGTAGTAACTGTTCAATATGACCACTTTTATGATATCATATGAAGCCTTTAGAAAGTCAAACATTCGCGTTGTACGAATTATCCATAATTATGAGTCATTAAAATACAATACGTGACAATACCTTAAAGTCACCATTTAATTGTATTACTACATTGCTTACGTTATAATCACTTCAATTTCCGATTTCCGAATTTAATAGACATTGCATTGCATATACAACTACCAATGGGATCATATCAGGTCACGAATATGACGTCCGCTAGTTTAATCTATCCACCGCTAAATCCAGGCATCCCCACGCCTCCGTCATTCCTCGTGGTCACGTGATGCCCCACAGAGTTTACGCGAGCGTTTTTATTATTTAAAAAAAATGTAATGACTGTGTGAATCATTTGCGACTCGTTTAACTCCACCGCTGGATGAGGGCCTCCTCCACCGACCGTGCCGGTCATGGGGGTTGCTTGACCATACTTCGTCACGGTGGTCAGTACGGGTGGAGGGCGAGCATACACGTGGCGTGGCAGTTTTAGCAGAGTACCGTATAGTATTAAGCTGCAGCTACAACGCGTACTACACCATTCTCAAATACATTTGACCACCCTGCAAAGAGGCACCACAATTAGCCAATCGGCAGGTCGCATGCGACGGGGCCAAGCGTGGGTATATATTCTGGGACGGTTACCAGTGTGGAGGTGTAGACCAAATACTCGTCTAGCCACGTGGAACTTCTTTCGCACCGTACCGTAGCCAACCGTGCTAGTCGGGGGGGCCTCTCTCGTGAACCAACAATGTGCGAACCGGGCGACACGAAACGTGGAGGAGTTGCCCGAGCGCGTCTCGCCCGCTCACACAGGACAAGCAGGTGTGTCGTGAGATGCGCAGGGCAGACAAGGGGCGGTGATGCCGACCTTAACACCCGTCTCACTTTTCAAGTCTCCCTCCCCGCTGCAGCTGTGAGTCCGGGCCGTGTGGAATAGCAATCATTCCAGCACATTGTCCACGGCACACGAACCAAGAGTTGCCGGGGAGAGAGCGGGAGGGGGCGGTTAGCGAGGAGGATGGGTGGTATGGGGGTGGCTGGAGGTCTTCTGGGGTTTGTTTAGCCCTTGCTTTTGTGAGCGAGACACCTTGCACCTGCGTGCTGTCCCGGGGTTCCATGCCACCAACACCGCCCCTCCCCCCATCCCTCCTCCTCCTCTTCACTCACTCAAGTCCACATCACCCAACCCAAGCACCCACCCACCCTCCCTCCTTCCATCCATCCCTATCCCTGCCTCCGTTCACCCTCCTTCTCTTCCGCTGCAGCGGATCCGGGCGGGAATGGCTGGAACGCGCGCGACCTCATGGACACCCCCCCCCCCCCGGCCTGTGGCGCACCACGCAGGTGAGAGCGCGCGGGGGGGGGGGGGGCTTGCTTTGCGAGTTATTTATTTATTTACTTATTTATTCGTGCACGGTGGGGGTTTGGGGGGGCACAAATATAACAAAATCCCGTGGGCTGGACACGTCCCACGACTTTGTTCCATTCGACGCGACGTTTTGTTAGTTCTACGTGACTTTACCGAAAGAACCAAGAAGATGAATCCCTGCAGTCACGAAAGCTTTGAATCGAAATTGTGTTAGTTGTTGATCAATGCGAGCGGGGTCGTAGCCACACTCAATCGGCGGTGCCAGAGTGGGGGAATGTGTGTTTGTTTGTTTGTTTATTTTGTTAAAACCTGAAAACAACACCGTGTTTTTGTTGTTGTTGTTATTGTTAAATGAGCTCCTGCAGTCACGCCTGCCACGAAACGAGGATAAATCACAGCAAAATATAAAATCCTTACACGCGCGGGCAGGCGTACGCGATCCGATGCATCAGCGAGTCGGGAACTTTAGAAAAGTCATCGTTGCAACCCCCCCCACCACCCTGCCTCATCCCCACTCCCCATACAGCGCTGCAACATTATTTGAATCTCCTCCCATTGTTTAGAGTCTGCAGGGCCCACTCATGTCGCGAGGTCACGGGGCCATGAGAGTCACAGCTTAAAGGTCACCCTTTGGTCCAAGCAAACAGCACTGACAAGCCCCGCTTGCCTGCATGCCCTGGTCGCACGCACGCACACACACACACACGTCACCTCCTTGTACTTTCACACGTGTTCCAATATATTAATAATGAATGCGCGAATAGTACATTATGGACAAGTACTTATCTCTCATTCAGACGCTGTCTTTCCGACAGACCTGTTCTTCACCTGAGGACGGCTGCTTGCGTTGTGGCCGAAAGGTCGTTTTATTTTTATTATTTTATTATTTCTCTTCTACGTGACTTTACCGAAAGAACCAAGAAGAAGTATACTTATCTATTCAGGAAACATTGCAATGAGTCGTGTGACTGTTTTTCTTTCTTTCAGGAGCGTCCTGCTGTATGAAGTTTATTTTTTTATTTTAAGATGTTTTCAACCGAATTAATTACGTGTTTTTTATTATTATTATACAAGTGTGGAAGAAACCGGATACACCCGGAGAACACCCACGCCTTACACGAGGGGGGCAGCACTCTATACCAGTACAGATGGAAACAGGTGGCGATTATATTCTTAGGTTTTTTCGGTAAAGTCACGTAGGTAAAAAAAATTACAATTAATAAAAGTAAAATAAAAATCACGACGTTTCGGAGGCAACACAAGCTTCCGTCTTCAGGTGGAACCGTCACAGCACGATAGCTGTATCAAGTATTGCCTCCGAAACGTTGTGATTTTTATTTAAATTTTACTTTTATTATTATTATTTTACCTACGTGACTTTACCGAAAAACCCTAAGAATATGAATCCTTGCAGTCACGAAAGCTTCAAATCTAGGTGGCGATTAGCCCACTTGCTGCACTGCCTTTACGTGGTCAGCTAGAGTACAGCGCCTCCTCGACGCCCACGGGAATGGGGTTCTACGGCATCTTTGCGTGATCCGCCAACCCTCGCCGTCTCCACCAGTGCTGGATTGCAGGCCACGTGCGTAGCCACGAGCCCACTCTTGGGGCTGGCACATCGTAATTCGCATGTACCGGCACGTGCATACAATACACACGTCGAGATTAGGACCAATTTACGTCAGGTGCCAGGACGTCAGGTGCCAGAAGCTAAGCAGGGTTGAGCCGAGGGTAGCGCTTTGATGTGTGACCACCATCCACGTGTGACCACCACCCACGTGTGACCACCACCCACGTGTGACGACCACCCACGTGTGACCACCACCCGCGTGTGACCACCACCCACGTGTGACCACCACCCACGTGTGACCACCATCCACGTGTGACCACTACCCGCGTGTAACCACCACCCACGTGTGACCACCACCCACGTGTGACCACCATCCACGTGTGACCACCACCCACGTGTGACCACCACCCACGTGTGACCACCATCCACGTGTGACCACCATCCACGTGTGACCACCACCCGCGTGTGACCACCACCCACGTGTGACCACCACCCACGTGTGACCACCATCCACGTGTGACCACTACCCGCGTGTAACCACCACCCACGTGTGACCACCACCCACGTGTGACCACCATCCACGTGTGACCACCACCCACGTGTGACCACCATCCACGTGTGACCACCACCCACGTGTGACCACCATCCACGTGTGACCACTACCCGCGTGTAACCACCACCCACGTGTGACCACCATCCACGTGTGACCACCACCCACGTGTGACCACCACCCACGTGTGACCACCACCCACGTGTGACCACCATCCACGTGTGACCACCACCCACGTGTGACCACCATCCACGTGTGACCACCACCCACGTGTGACCACCATCCACGTGTGACCACTACCCGCGTGTAACCACCACCCACGTGTGACCACCACCCACGTGTGACCACCATCCACGTGTGACCACCACCCACGTGTGACCACCATCCACGTGTGACCACCACCCGCGTGTAACCACCACCCACGTGTGACCACCACCCACGTGTGACCACGACCCGCGTGTAACCACCACCCACGTGTGACCACCATCCACGTGTGACCACCACCCGCGTGTAACCACCACCCACGTGTGACCACCATCCACGTGTGACCACTACCCGCGTGTGACCACCACCCACGTGTGACCACGACCCGCGTGTGACCACCACCCACGTGTGACCACCACCCACGTGTAACCACCACCCACGTGTGACCACCATCCACGTGTGACCACCACCCGCGTGTGACCACCACCCACGTGTGACCACCATCCGCGTGTGACCACCACCCACGTGTGACTACCATCCACGTGTGACCACCACCCACGTGTGACCACCATCCACGTGTGACCACCACCCACGTGTGACCACCACCCACGTGTGACCACCACCCACGTGTGACCACCATCCACGTGTGACCACCACCCACGTGTGACCACCATCCACGTGTGACCACCACCCACGTGTGACCACCATCCACGTGTGACCACCACCCACGTGTGACCACCACCCACGTGTGACCACCATCCCACGTGTGACCACCATCCACGTGTGACCACCACCCGCGTGTGACCACCACCCACGTGTGACCACCATCCACGTGTGACCACCACCCGCGTGTGACCACCACCCACGTGTGACCACCACCCACGTGTGACCACCACCCACGTGTGACCACCATCCACGTGTGACCACTACCCGCGTGTAACCACCACCCACGTGTGACCACCACCCACGTGTGACCACCATCCACGTGTGACCACCACCCACGTGTGACCACCATCCACGTGTGACCACCACCCACGTGTGACCACCATCCACGTGTGACCACCACCCACGTGTGACCACCATCCACGTGTGACCACTACCCGCGTGTAACCACCACCCACGTGTGACCACCACCCACGTGTGACCACCATCCACGTGTGACCACTACCCGCGTGTAACCACCACCCACGTGTGACCACCACCCGCGTGTGACCACCACCCACGTGTGACCACCACCCACGTGTGACCACGACCCGCGTGTGACCACCACCCACGTGTGACCACCATCCACGTGTGACCACGACCCGCGTGTGACCACCACCCACGTGTGACCACCACCCACGTGTGACCACCATCCACGTGTGACCACCACCCACGTGTGACCACCACCCACGTGTGACCACGACCCATGTGCACCAGGTTGTTATAGGCCGCTGCGGGGCCACGTGGTGGGCAGCAGAGGGCAGTGCCGGATTAAGCTAGTGCGGGGCCTGTAGCAAAAATATATTAAAACACAGTTTGTTTTACTTGCATGGTAAAGTAATTGTATTTTTTCATTTGCTATACAGCTAGATAATACGACAAATCGCTAACCTTAAACAACCAGTCGTTCATAAAAGTTGAAGGCGGTATAGTACTATAGTAATCGAGCAAGTGCAGAATCACTGGACCGGAATTGATAGCTTGAAAGCATTTAGCGCAGGGCCCTTGAAAGTGATGGGCCTGTAACATATGTAGCTACTTTTTCTACTAGGATTATCCAGCACTGGCAGCAATTCCGTATTGCACAGTGTACTTATGTTGCGCCACGGTGGTGAGATGTTAACTATCTCGCCCGCGATACAGGAAGTCCGTGGGTTCGATCCCGACCCTGGCGCCTGTATATTTGGAGTTTTCATGTCTATCTTCCCGTGGTCGCGTGGATTTTTCTCCGGATCCTCAGTTTTTTCCGTCCACATTTAAAATAAGCATCACGCGTTTAGAATATTTAGCTGTGATAAATGTCCACGTGATAAGCTACTTCATTGAACTATCACTGGTGCCAGGTCCCTTCTGAAAAAAGAGCCATATAACTCAGTGGGCCTTAGCTTATGTGCTCCTCACCTTCACCAACCCGCACTGACCAACGTGGTGAGAGATGGTCAAACTCCCAAAAACTCGCAACGGCGTTGAGACCCGGAGTGGACCATCCGGCGGTGGACTCAAAAACAGGATGCTGCTATATTTGCATTCGAGAGTACTTTTATTTCACACATTAGTGATGCACAATCGCGTGTAGAAAGGCGAGGGAGGACACCAGGAAGGCGCGCGCACGTGCACACAAGCTCATTCGAGATCCAGGCGTCGCACCTCCTGGCTTTGACATTGCACCTCCTCGAAGACACTTGGTGGAACCATCAACCGCATCAGAACGTCACCGGGACCGATGCGTGAATGTAAAGTCAACGGCAAAAGGCACGATACGACTGTGGCCATGCAACCCAAACTACGGACCGAATAGTAGTTCACGAACCCACAAAAACCCCTCTATTATGGATAATATCGGTCGCGAAATCCCACGTGTTCATCTCAACCACTATAGGTTGCACTACTTCAATGGAAGAAGAGCAAAACTCCACGAACGAACTCTCACGCTGCTGAAGCCCTCTCGTGGTGACCAGAAGACTTCGACATTGGCCTTTAGCTCCTCAGCCAGATTGCCGCAATGATAGGCAAGTAGAGATGAGACGAGCTGTGGTGGTGGACGTCACCTGGGTATACTTTCTTGCTTAACTGCTGCGCACGAATGTCGCCTGCAAATGCGGGTGAGTTGTTCGCAAAGGTGTTCCGTCTGAATGTCGCCTTACACTTTAACAGCCCTCCCCCGTTTCGATTTAAAGCTTTCGTGACTGCAGGGATTCATATTCTTGGTTCTTTCGGTAAAGTCATGTAGAAGGGCAATAAGAAAATAAGAAAAATATTTGATTATTTCCCTTCTACGTGACTTTACCGAAAGAACCAAGAATATGAAGCCCTCCCTCGTGTCAATCCACTGCTGGATGAGGGCCCGGTCCACACACCGTGCGGATCGTGGTTGGTGGGTGGGTGGGTGGTGGTAGGTGGGTGGGTGGTGGTGGGTGGGTGGGTGGGAGTGGGATGTGTGACCGTCCGTGCCACGCATTGACTTGCAGCGGCCGCTTGTTTCGCAGTGATCGTCACACATGGTTCAGCACAAGGGTGGAATTCGGCCCCGATAACGCAGCGCTGCTGAGCCCTTGTTGTAATTTAGGAATTCGTTCCCCCCCCCCAAACTTTGGCCATGGACGTGGGGCGAGACGGCCGCCGTGACTTCTCGAACGCAATGTCACCGTGTCCCTCGCTTTGCGTCCACGTGCCCTGCTTCTTGCGTGGCGTGCCCATTGTCACGTTCACGCAATGTAGTGTACGCCGTCGCCGCCGTGTGTTTAAAACCAAACCATTCAACAATTATGATTCGTATTTTAGTAGGCAAGGTCCACTGAGCTGTGTTGCTCGTTTTCAGAAGCGACATCGCCACACAATGATAGCGCAACGAAGTGGCTCTTCACGTGGGAATTTATAGCAGCCAAATACAGTACTGTATTTTGAACGCATGAGGATTCTAAATGTGGAGCGGGAAAAAACGGAGGACCCGGGGAAATATCCATGCGACCACGGGAAGACAGAAACATGCAAACTCCAAATATGCAGCAGGCGTCAGGGTCGGGATCGAACCCACGACTTCCTGCATACCAGGCGAGGTAGTTAACATCTCACCACGGAGAGAGAGAGATACGCAAACTCCAAATAAACAGCAGGCGTCAGGGCCGGGATCTAACCCACGACTTCCGGCATACCAGGCGAGGTGGTCAACATCTCGCCACGGAGAGAGAGAGAGAGACACGCAAACTCCAAATAAACAGCAGAGGCGTCAGGGTCGGGATCGAACCCACGACTACCTGCATACCAGGCGAGGTTGTTAACATCTCGCCACGGAGAGAGATACACGCAAACTCCAAATAAACAGCAGAGGCGTCAGGGTCGGGATTGAACCCACGACTTACTGCATACCAGGCGAGGTGGTCAACATCTCGCCACGGAGAGAGAGTCACGCAAACTCCAAATAAACAGCAGGCGTCAGGGTCGGGATCGAACCCACGACTTCTTGCATACCAGGCGAGGTTGTCAACATCTCGCCACGGAGAGAGAGACACGCAAACTCCAAATAAACAGCAGGCGTCAGGGTCGGGATCGAACCCACGACTACCTGCATACCAGGCGAGGTAGTCAACATCTACCCACCGCGGCGCCCTGTGCGTTAGCCGCGCGGTGGTGGTGCGTGGCTTTGCTGCGCATTCTAGATTTGAAGCTTTCGTGACTGCAAGGATTCATACTCTAAGTTTTTTCGGTAAAGTCACGTAGGTAAAAGATGAAATTAAAATTAATACAAATAAAATAATAAAAATCACGACGTTTCGGAGGCAACACAAGTCTCCGTCATCAGGTGGGACCGTCACAGCCAGATTTCCTGTATTTGCTGCGCATGGCTGCCTGTAATCCAGCGCTGTGGAGGCAGCGGCGAGTGCTTTGGTGGATCATCACACAGATGTTGTGAAACTCCCTTCCTATCAGAGGGTGGGTGGGCGTCGAGGAGGAGCTTGCAAGGAGAAGGCGGTACGGCAAACAGATGGACTCCATCCGTGCATTGTGTGTCTGTGTGTTGAACTTCGCAGGTGCGGGGGGAGGAAAACAAACTAAGCATAAAAAGCTGTTCTCAAGAAATTACCTTTAAATCTAGATTATTTAAAAGTGCCATAGCCCCAGTGGCTTCTTAACATCGCAAGGAAGAGCGTTCCAGACGGCCGCAGAAGCGCATCGTGATGGTCAACGGCGAAAAGCCGCCGCTTCTGCGAGGACGAGATGAGGTAGAGAGAGTGCCCCCCCCCCCTCGCATGCGTGCGGGGCTTTCTCCGGGTACTCCGATGCCCTGCAATGTGCAAAACACTCAATAATTATTGGCCGACAGCATCTCGACATGCACATAGAGGACCGCAGAGCTTGGCCTATTGCTGGCGCCGACTCCACGCCGCGTGGCTGATGCTGCCTGCCGCCTTCCCGCTCTGAGCCGTCCTCTCTCTTAAAACTGGGGGTGCTTCTACTGCAACAGCAGCTTCGTATATGGGGTGCCTTACCTGGCTAACAAGCGCCATGACCTCACCGACTTCGTCTTGCGCCCAAGCGAAGATGGCGGTGTACAAGACGAGCTATAACAGATGCTGCAAGGCGACACTGACGGCGGCTCTGTGGTGCTGCAAGTGTGCAGGGGCATGCTCAAGGCGCGGCTGCGGCTGCAGCACGCCTATACCACACACAAGCCGGTGATGTGCGCGTCTTCTTTGAATGCTGGGGTGCCGAAAAAGCCCTCTGCACAGGCGTGAACGGCACCCTCCTTTTCACCTTCTAACGTGCTCGGGCCTCGGGTGTTGCGACGACCACCACGTGAAGTGTTTGTTGTGTTGTGCGTGGCGCGTCTCGTGCCACGTGCAGTAGCGCGTGGGTTTTTATATTATTGTGTTTGGTTATTTTTTTTGCTGATGACTTTGTGTTTCGTATCAAAATCTCCTCCAGTGCTGTTGCTGCTGGCGGCAATAAAAGTGCTTTAAAAGTCAGTGTGTATCTCTCTCTCTATCTCCGATGACGAGCGAATTCTGCAATAGACGATACAATTAGTATTATCATTGTCCGAGAGGGCATCCACGAAAGAGATGGAGTGATACAATCCAAGTCGTTATTTTCAATGGCAGTGCCCATTGTCTATAAATGACAGCCACTCATAACTTCCCTCCAAAGTGGTACTGTAGTTATTTGATAGAACAAAGAGTGGCACCCTACCCAAGCTCACATTGTTTCAAATTGTTCATGAATGCAGGCGGACTTGGGCCGGGACACGCAGCTATAGAGGAGAGATAATGGCCGATACTGTCCTTCCCCGCGCCTCCGATGATGATGGTGATAGCTTGAGGAGGTCTTCATCTAACAGTGGATAGACCATGGGTGATGATGACTAAATAAGTGGTTGATTTAAATTATAACGCTGTTCTAGATAGGCTAAAGAAGTGAAACTCGGCACAAAGCACGGTGGTGTCTATGATTACAACTAGAATCCAAAAGCCACGTTTATGCCAAATTTTTACCGCCGCAAAACACACTGATAGGGTTGACTCATAGGGCAGGGTTAGCATCCAGGTACACGTGGTTTAAGTGCTCATGATAAACAAAACGTCCAATGTGCAATCCCCTTCATGAGATTACCGAGCAATTCGCTTGCGGTGGAGTGAGACGCTGAAGCCGATAAATAGCAGGCAAGACCCCGTAACTGCTTATTGCCACTACTGTACCATGTATCATTTGAATTCTTTCATCCCCTGCTTCTGCAGTCAAACATTTCGGCGTGATATAATTTTGTGCAGAGGGCGTTTATTTATTTATTTGCACATTGGAATGTCGGACTTATTTCCACCTCCAGGTCTCCCTTCAACAACAGACTCATTGGTGTCAACCCCTGCGAGCTCTGACCTGGTAAATAAAATAAAACTCGGCTCCACCGTCGCTTCGGCGGGCTCTTCCCCCCGCTCTTGCCGGGTTGCAACCGCGTCTTTTTAAATCCTTTATAATAAGTTCACTTGCTTGCTTGCTTGCGCGCTTACGACCGTGCAAATCTTTCGGTCGTTTTTTAACCCACTTCCCGTGATCCAATCGAGCTGACATTTTGCACACAGACTCGTTGTGCGTGACAATTTATTTTCGTGAAAATTTTTTTAAAAATTTTTACACTTTTTAGGAATTTTTTTTATATTTTATTACCAATTGCTTAATGGTGCCATGCAATCATCTGACCCATAGGTGGCAGCCATCTCAAGCCAGAGGACGAGAGGACTCTAGCCGCCCGTTTCAAAGACCAATGTGGGCTGGGTTGTGGCCCATTGAACACGCATATAAAGGATTTATAGTGAAAAACTTTGTTTTTACGGGTTAATTTTTGTTGTTGTTGTTGTTTCGGCACGATCGTCCGACGTTCCACTTGCGCGTGCCTTTGCTCCCCCTTCTAGATGCGCCGAAAAGGCGAGCGAAGAAGCTCCGCGGGACGTGGAGCACGGAACGTCGGACAACATGCCGAACCTTCAAGTGGCACAAACTGGAAGACGCATCGGAGAGCCAATATCCATCTTTGTCTCCACGCACATCTCTTACACGGGAGCATGTAGGGGTTAAACAAACGAGGCAATCTACCGGTGGTGCGCTCGTTGCAAAGTCAACGAAGTAAATATTTTATTCCGTGAAGTCGTGGTCTTATTGAAATTGACTTTGTTTTTTAAAAATATACAGTCTATCTAAGTGTACTCAATGTATAACACGTGCTCGTGTTGCTGCTGTTCCCGAGGGCTGCCCGTGTAACAAATCCCACGTGTGCCCGCGTGTCTGTGAGCTCGCTAACAACACTTGCCTCAACAGTCTGTCAGGGCTATACGGGAGATCTTTGTCTTTGTGATATGAATGTGGGGGAGCGGTGGTGTAGCTGCTGACGCGCTGCGCTACGAACCCGGCGACCCGAGTTCGACTCTCGCTCACGGCCAACACCAGTGAGGATTATTCTGAGCCGCTTCTGGGCCTCGCCTAGGTCGACTCAGCCTAAAATGAGTACCTTGTACGATGTGGAAACATCAGAATTTGGGAGACAAAGGCGGCCGGGCATGGTGCTGGCCACCCACCTCATCATGTGCCGTGCCAGGCTTAATAGGTGCTCGCTAAACAGCACTTGCCCCGACACTCTATTAAGGCTATAAGGCAATGTTTGTCTTTATTTTATACATATGTATATGGGTAGGCGTACGTGGGTGTGCCATTTGTTCCCTTGGGGTGCGTTGGCGTAGTGGTGCGTGCACTGCACAACGAAATCCCGAGTTCGATTCCCGGCCACGGATAACATCAGTGGCGAGTGGCATTTCAACGCGTCGCAGAACCTCCGTCAAGGTCGACTCAACCTTAAACGAGTCTCGATTTAAAGCTTTCGTGACTGCAGGGATTCATCTTCTTGGTTCTTTCGGTAAAGTCACGTAGAAGGGAAGTAATACAATAATAAAAATAAAACATAATAAAATAATTCTCACGACGTTTCGGCCACAACGCAAGCAGCCGTCCTTCAGCGTTGTGGCCGAAACGTCGTGAGAATTATTTTATCATGTTTTATTTTTTTTATTTTATTACTTCCCTTCGACGTGACTTTACCGAAAGAACCAAGAAGACTTAAACGAGTCCTTGGTGCGGTGTGCGTGAAAATCAGCACTGGGGAAACAAAGGTGGCCAGGCGTGGTTATATTCACGCCCACCCCTTCCCCCCTGAATAGGTGCTCGCTAACTACTCCGTCTCAAACAGTCCGTGTGTGTGAGCTCCGTTATTTTGTTGTATCTATCGGTGCAACGGAACCCCGCGAATGAATTAATTACGCGTGTCGTGCTATATACACTGGACATGTTATCCTTTCATGCTAAAACTCACAACACGCTGTGCACAATCGTGCCGTGATGCTGCGTTGACGGCGATGCGTGAGCACAAATAACAGAAGCTCAACACATTTAGTCAATAACACTGCTCTAAAGATTAAAAAAAAATTGTATTCCGTATATGCACGTACGTTGAACTTCTTTTGCACCGTACGTAGTCAACCGTGCTAATGGGCGACATGTGGGCATCGCGCCTTCTTCTTCATAGCACATTCAGTGATGTGTCCTGAATACGGGTCATTGCCCAAAACGTTGCCAGGCTATGGAAAGCTCATCCACGAGATATCAGAATATCTGAGCCTCCGGGCATTTTCTAAAAAAAAATGAGTCTTAAAACATTTATATACGTTTCCGCTTATTAAATGTTTAGTTCATTTAGTATATTTATTTTTATTATGGTTTTATAATTGAATCATGTTCGTGCTGAGTGTCTGCTGCTGCTGTACGATGCTGCGAGATTCTTAATGAAAAGCGAAATCTAAATGGAATTATTATTACGTGAATTTTTTCATCATTTTAGTGCATGCAGTTATATTAGGTACCGAGATGAGTGTTTTTTTTTTGAACAAGCCTTACCAGCAATGCAGGAGGAAATATACTCTCGTACAATCAGACAAAATTATAAAGTACAAAACAAATGTTTGATGGGGAGTGGAGGGATGGTGGTGAGTTGGTTGGTGAAGGATGGGGGGGGGGGGGGTGTGGTGGTGGGGGGTGGGGGTGGTGGGGGGTGGGGGTGGTGGGGGGTGGGATTGGAGGCAGTGGGGGGGAGGGTAGCGGCGATGTTTTGGAAACAAAGATTGAACTGCGCGCTGTCCTGGCGGGAGCCTTCAAAGCGGCCCCTCTGAAGGCGAAGTCCCGATTGCAGACAGAGGTCGCCCCGACCCCTTCGCCGTCTTTGTACCCGGGACGCGGCGAACTTCTTGCCACGGGGTGATAAAAAAAATATATCTGTGTTGTACCGTGTTGTCTTTAGTTTGGCTTTCTCCAGCACCCACCCACCACCACGCACCGCCACCAACCACCATCACCCACCACCACCCATCACCATCACCCACCACCACCCACCACCACCAACCACCACCCACCACCACCAACCATCACCAACCACCATCACCCACCACCACCCATCACCACAACCAACCACCATCACCCACCACCACCCATCACCATCACCCACCACCACCCACCACCACCAACCACCACCCACCACCACCAACCATCACCAACCACCATCACCCACCACCACCAACCACCACAACCAACCACCAACCACCACCGCCACCATCACCCACCACCACCCACCATCACCACCCACCACCACCAACCACCATCACCCACCACCACCCACCACCTACCAACCACCCACCCACCACCACCACCGCCACCACCTACTATCCACAACCACCAACCACCACCACCCACCACCTACCACCACCCACCGCCACCCACCACCACCCACCACCACCACCTACTATCCACCACCACCAACCACCACCACCCACCACCAACCACCATCACCCACCACCACCCACTACCCACCACCGCCACCACCACCACCACCAACCACCCACCACCACCACCAACCACCCACCACCACCCACTACCCATCACTGCCACCACCCACCACCACCCACCACCACCCACCACCACCCATCACCCACCACCACCACCCACCACCACCACCCACCACCAACCACCCACCCACCACCACCACCCAGCGGTCATCTTCATCATCTCCCCTTTCTTGCGAGAGGTGGAGGTTGACCCCAGAGAATGAAGTCGGGGCGGGGGGCAGGTGCGGCTCTGGCTGTGGAAGGCGCCGCGTGTTTTCCTTTGCTGTCGCTGTTTCTTTACTTTAAATCTGTTTGACTTAATTCTGCGGGACTTTTTCATTTCCCTTCACTTACGTTTCTCCAAAGAGGCTTTTTTTTTTACACGCGCGCGCACACACACACGCGCGCCCGTCAAAAAAGTAATTTGGTTAACCGTGTCACCATACCCACGTGAATAGTTTGCGGTGGCTATGGTCTCATCATGATCGTCGCTGCTTATCATGTATCATCATATCTCGATTCGCACCTCCTGGCTTTGACATTCATCCTCCTCGTCGTCAAAGACCCTGGTGGAACCATCAACCGCATAGAGACCATCAGCAGGTCGATGATGATGATGATTATGCACACATTACCTTTGTTGAATGGATAATTGAAGACAGGCCACACTTGTGCAATTGTGGCCAGGCAACACAAACCATGAGCCATATAGTAAACCAATAGAGACCCATAGAGATACATTCAAGACAAACCACAGCGGGATTGTGGCCATGCAAGTCAAACTATGGGCCATATTGTAAACCCATACAGACCCACAGAGATACATTAAAGGCAAGTCGCAATGGGATTGTGGCCATGTCAACCAAACTAAGGACCATAAAATAAACCAAGTTATTGTGCTCCTTTAACGGAGGAGAAACATTGGCATTTAGCTCCTAAGCAAATTGCTTCTGCCATCAGCAAAAATCGAAATGATCACGATGATCGTTGATCATCTGTCACGATTATCAATAGCATCATCTACCATCACGATTCATCAGCCTTCAAAATGATCATCCATAATTCAACATAATATGTTAAGAATTCAACTTCATCATCACAGTCACTATGACTATTATAATCATTACCGTCCATCAACATCATGCTCATGCGTTATCACCATCATCAGTGTCATCATCATAATCATCACTAGTAATCATAATTAGTCATCATCATTATTCTCATCGTTTCCATCGTGATCATAATTCGCAATGAGGATCATTAATTGATGTAAGGCCCTGTATGTATAGATAATTTTGTCAATTTCCATCCATGAGTGATTGTCTTCATGGGGGAGGAAACCAGTCCCCGGTTGTCCATCACCGCACCACTGCTGCTGCTGCTGCTGTTGTCATTCAGTGAGTCTCACACATTTATTTTGATGGTGACCGGAGACAAGAAGCACCGTTGCTCGGGGACGGAAAATCTGGGCGACCACCCCGGGCCCCGTGCTTTAGGGGGCCCCGCGCTTTAGGGGGCCTCACGCACCCCCAAATGGACGGTCCTGATTACTACAATACACTCCTCCACGAACTGCTGATGGGTTTTTTTGTATTGTTTTGCAAAATGCACAACGGGACAGAGTACCTTTATTAAACAATTGTTTTATATCGTGTGTTGTTTGAATCTGCAAGAGATTTGGTGGAAAAAGCTATCGACTGCATGTACACGGCGAAAGACAGACGGACACTAGCGTTTTTTTGGACACATATAGCCAATACAGGCGTATCCTATCAAAGCAATTGCATTACATCTTATTACACACCCGGCTGTCTGGCTCTTAGCCAGCGGTGAACGGGGCCTGTTGTGAGTAACGGAGTCGATGAGACCCCTCGGTTCGTGCCTTTTGACATTGACAGAGGAAGTCAGCGGGACGCCGGACATCCAAACAACGTGTTCCGCACGAGCCGTAGAGGAGCCTTCTTTGCCCAGGGCTATGTGTAAAACGTTTTACATCTCTCCGAACATCGTACGTTCACTTCCTCGCTCGCGAATGGGTCGCCGTGCATGAGGCCATACAGTTGTATGACAACAACAAAAAGCAAAGCTGCCCCGTATAGCCTGCACACGCTGTTGGGGCAAGTGCTGTTAGCGAGCACCTATAAAGGTCGGAACGGCACACGAGGGGGTGGGTGGCCAGCACCACGCCCGACCGCCTTTGTCTCCCCAATAGGTCTGTGTGATCGCTAGTTCTGTGTGATGGATATGTCTGTGTGATCATTCGTTTTGTGTGATGGTGAGGTCTGTGTGATGGTGATGTCTGTGTGATGGTTAGTTGTGTGATCGCAGCGCACTGTGAGGAATGCTTCCTGCACTGCAAGCAGGATTCGGGTGACGCCAACGCATTGTTTTTTTTTTACATTTAATTTTTACCAGGTAAGGCCCACTGAGCTATGTAGCTCTTTAACAGAAGCGACCTGGTCACACTTGATAGCACAACGAAGTGGCTTATCGAGTTGTACATTTACAGCAGGCAAACACTCTAAACGTTTATTTTTATAAATGTGGAGGGAAAAACCGGAGGACCGGCAGAGAAATCCACGCAACCACGGGGAGAACACGCGCATCAGGGTTGGGATTGCGATCGAAGCCACGACCTCCTGCATACCAGGCGAGGTAGTTAACATCTCGCCACCGCGACGTCCGTTTTAAAACACACACACATACACAAGGCTAAATCAAATATACGAATGATGTTTCACAAATCTTAATGTTGTATAACGTCGACGTCATGCCGAAACAATTACGTACACAATTAGTGGATCGTGTTCCAGTCGCCCGCCCTTGGATCCGAATCAAGAACTCGAGAGAGGATAGCGAGAGATCGAGAGAGAGAAGGTGGTGGTGGTGGTGCCTGGGGGCGCGTGGCAACTCATTAGCAGCCAATGGGCACGGGCCCCGCTGAACTCTGCTGGGATGGTCGCGCTTGTTAAAACGTGAGATTGAAATTGAATTGCGTAAACACCGTGCAATGTAAAAACCAGTTGCCAGCCAGCGTGGGTGAAGTATGTTTAACACGTGGCAGGCTGTCGCGACCCAATGTTATTCATAATAAAGGTTGTTGGCGCTTAGATCGCGTGAGTATAAATGTGCCGAAGCCCTCCGCCACCCCGACACGGCCAATTAGTAAGGGATTTGTCACGGAAACAAAACCCCAATTAGTTACTACTTCAGCCTGACGTCGTTAACTCAAATTGTAAATGTTGTGGATTTACTCTCCAACCCACCGGCGGGTTGAAGTAGTAACTAATTGGCGTTTCGTTTCCGTGACACATCTCTTACTAATTGGCTGTGTCGGGTGGTGGAGGGTTTCGACACATTCATTCTTACGCGATCTCACCCAAAAACCTTTATTGTGGTGAAGTATGGTCAAACAACGCCCACTTAACCCGCGCGGTGTCGTTGGCTGTTCAAACATACGTAGAAAAAGTATGTTCTCGTAATGCAGCCGTCTGTAGCATTTTCTAAGCTAACATTGTATTCTGCCGTATTCTCGTGTGTATTTTGGATATGGGAGTGAGTACTCTATTTAAAACAACATTGCGGGGAGCGGTAGTGTAGCTGCTATATGAATCCGGCCACCCGAGTTCGATTCCAGCTCACGGCCAACACCGGTGACGATTATCTGAATATGGTCTTGGGCCTCCCCTAGGTCGACTCGGCCTCAAATGTTTACCTGGTGTAGCGGTGTGTAAACATCGCCACTTGGGAGGCAAAGGTGATCGGGCGTGTCGGTGGCCACCCACCCCCTCGTGTGCAGTGCCGACCCTCATAGGTGCTCGCTAACAGCACTTGCCCCTACAGTCTGTGACAGGCTATACGGGAGATCGCTGTCTTGTGGTTTGTGTAGGACCATATTTGTATATAAATGAACTGACACCCCAACATAGCCTTGGGGTTCATATTCTATGGTTCTTTCGGTAAAGTCACGTAGATAGAAAAAATAATAGCAATAAAAAAATAAAAATAAATTGAATAAAAATTAATAAAAATATCACGATGTTTCGATCGCAACACAAGCGGTCGTCATCAGTCAAGATATAGCCTTAGGGTTAAGTCTCACGGAGAATACGGTAATGTGTACAATATATAGTTAGTTCAAGAGTTTATCGGTAGTTATGTAAGCACATGTGCTAACGTGCAGTGTGCGTAGTGAACTCCTCCTTATAAAAAGAGTATTGAGACTCGGTAAGGCTTTCGTGGTTAAATAAATTACATTATTGTCATGACATTAATATAATTTAATATTACAGGTAATGTACATCACTGTATATTGATATCCAGCCGTATACATGTGAAGCTAATTATATTAAGATTTAAATATAATGCCAGTTCATGTATATTACATATATACATATAACAGTATATGATCAACTGGGGCACGAGATGTTAATTCCCTCATCTGGTATGCAGGAGGTCGTGGGTTCGATCCTGACCCTGACGCCTGCTGCTGTATTTTTGGAGTTTGCGTGTCTCTCTCTCCACGTGGTGTTGTGGATTTTTCTCCGCGTCCTCTGGTTTTTTCCTCCACATCTAGAATCAACGATACGCGTTCAGAGTATTTTTTGGCTGCTATAAACATGTCCACATGGTGAAAAGACACTTCAATTGAGCTATCATTTGTGGCCAGGTCACTTCTGAAAAAGAGCAATACAGTGGGCCTTACCTGCAAAAAAAAAAATTGGTTTATTATTTAACGTTAAATGCTAAATATAATTACAGGGGCTGAACCTAGTGTTATTATACATTGCGTAATCATGAAGCAAGCGATGCATTGGTTATTTATAACGCTGAACATTCTTGTATTCGATTGTCACACAGTATTATATACTGCCTGGCGCTCTAAAGCGCAAGTCTATTGACTGTATTACATAAATTATATTCACAACAGACCAATAGCAACTAACTTGTATGCCAAATAACGTGAGCCATCGTGTGCTTACATAAAACTACGAAATGTTAAGCGACATAACAACGATAATATGCATCCTTTTAATCGATACACTGCTGGATTAATGACATGTACGCATACACACCTTAGCAGTCGGTGTCTCGTCAATTGTAACAAGCGTCGAGCCATAGAGTACACGCGCTGCAATGCCCCTACCGAAATAGCCAAAACGCGCGCGCGTCTAACTTCTTTCGCGCCGTACGTAGCCAACCGCGGCACTCGTCTCTCTACACACGCGGATGTCGGCGGATTTCGCCGTTTTCTTCGAAAGCCTTCTGAACGCCACGCCGCGTCGTTCCGCGTCGATTGCTGGGCCGTATACTTTCCCCACGCCGGTCAGCGGAGGGGTTAGCAAAGCGACGACTTCCTAGAATCGTGGACTGGGAATCCAATTCGTGTTGTCGGTTCCAGGGGCGGGCGGGCTGGCGGGAGTGGGGGGGGGGGGCTTCACAGCACGGTGTGCTAACCGCTGCGCCACCGCTCCCTCCTGCTGTCGAACAAAAAAATAAATCGTCTATCTTGTGGGGGGGGTGTAATGATGCGTGAACTCGTGGTGAGTCTAAAACTCGAAGCAAACTGCTAGGCAGCTGGTGTCGTGTGTACAGCCGGCGCAGGTAAAAGTCCCCCGTATAGCCTCAACGCCGCGGCGTGTGGAGCAAGTGCTGTTAGCGAGCACGTTTGTAACCACCACAACGCCCGGCCGCCTTTGTCTCCCCAATTGCTGATTAAAAAAACATATTTTTACACAAACACCGAACCAGGTACTGTACTCATTTACGGCTGAGTCTACTTAGCGGAGGCACGGTGACCGCTTGCAGACAATTCGTCGCTGACGTTGGCCGTGGCCGGGAATCGAACTCTGACGCTGACCACTGCCCACGACCGCTCGTGACATCACCTCCGACGGTCTAAAAAATACAAAGATCCCCCCCCCACCACCACCGCCACTGCCCCGTCATATAACCTGCAACGCGCGTGCGGCAGAGGAAAGTGAGTAGGCCGGGCAATTTGAGATGTTTATTGAAACATCCCGACGCTTTGGTTGTGCAGTTGTTTGTTTATCCGTTCCTCGAGATACAGCCCGCGCTGCGATGCGACACCCAGATTAGCGCGTGGCTCGGCCTGATGAGACGACGCCGCGTGTATGCGCGTCAAACTTCTTGCGCGCCGTACGTAGCCAAGCGCGCTGATGGGAGGTGCGGAGGAGGGGGGGGAGGAGGCAACAGGACAAACACAAAACGCAGTTCCAAAGAAATTTGTTTTCAATCTCGGCGATGTAAAAGCGCATGGCCTCCAGTGGCTCCCTAATGTCGGAAGGAAGAACGTTCCAGACGGCCGCAGTAGCGCATTGTGAAAGCGCGCGATGCGGTGACCGCCTTTGTCCAATGGTTAGTCGCTGCGAGGACGAGCGGAATTCGCGTGATGGGTTATGCTCCTTGACGAAATCAGCGAGGTATTGTGGTTCATTTGTGACGAGCACTTTGCGTGTAACGAGTGCGACGTTTTATAATGTATCCACGTGCATATACACATACGTACACAACTACACTCGGCATTGTACAGCGTGAGACATCGCTAGCGTAAGAGGACACACCCGACACTACACACGTACAGACACACTGTGCACACACCACACATCGTATAAATACACACGCAAATACTCCCATACATGTAAAGACAAATACACCCACCCCTCTCCCCATGTAGCCGACAAAGGCTGTTGGGGCAAGTGCTGTTAGCGCGCACCTATGAAGGCCGGCACGGCACACGAGGGAGTCGGTGAACAGCACCACGCCCGGCCGCTTTTAGCTCCCGAGTGGTCCGGTGTTAACACACCGCTCATTTTGTGCTGAGTCGACCTAGGGGCGGCCCAGGATCGGTTAAGATAATCGTCACTGGTGTAGGTGGCCGCGAACGGGAATCGAACTTTGGTCGCCGGTTTACGCAGCGCGTTAATCCTTGCAACTACCGCTCCCCACACGATTCATTTCACACACACACAAAGACACACGGATTGTATGTATACCTGATTGCTGTACATTATGCACGCGATTGAAATCGGAAATATTTTACGAACAGCGGGTCCGATGAACACCTGTGTTCGTTCGTTCTCGTGCGCTTTCAGATGTGTTCCCAATTGTGCACACTGCGTGAAACACGCCAGACTTTGTCGATGAGTGCGTGACAGGAGCGGGGAGCCGGCCTTTGTTGCGTTAGGCAAAAATACAACCGTTGAACAGCACACTGAGATCGAATTGTGGTCGGATAAATCGTCCCCTGTGTATGCGTGTATGATGAACTTCTTTCGCACTCTACGCTAATCGGAGGTGCGTACAGTGATAATTAGAGGTAATCATTTACATGACTCAACGTGAGTCAAGATGCATGACAGCGTTCTCTTTGCCCTATATATGCAGTATCATGTGTGTGTATGTGTATATATATAAAACACATGCTGTACGTGTTAGGCTCACTTTGAGTGTTTTGTTAACCGCATTTGCCTTCGACCGCTTTCTGTCGGTATCAGCGTCACACTCCACGAGAGTGGGGGAGGATATCGGTACACAAACTTGACTTGAAGCTTTCGTGACTGCAGGAATTGCTCTTTGGTTCTTTCGGTAAAGTCTCTGTGAGTCTGAGTCGTCTCTCTCTCTCTCTGCTTGTGTGTCTGTCCGTGTGTCTCCGTGTCTGTGTTTTGTCTCTCTCTCAAATTTTGTTCTAACTGATAACGGTTGCTTGTGTTGCAATCGAAACGTCGTACTCTATAGGTACACACAGTTCACCGTTCAACAAATTATGTTAGAGGCGATGCTGCTACAGTCAACAACATCAAATACAAACTCAACGCACTCGTCGAGAACACATGCACAATTCTAAAGGACAAAGGCAGTGTTATTGAAGAATGCTGATGTCTTGACTTACTTATCCCACCCGTGATGGGTATTACCCATGTTGCAGTATTCATCACGACATATATATACTCAAAACAATTTGGACTAACACTTACATATGAGTGAACCAATACATTTCCCGCCTTATTTTTGGGTGGGATTCTAAATCCATTTTTGTTCTACTATTTATAAATAGACTATAGGCTATTTTTTTCCCCAAATGTCAGTTCTCGCCAATTGTACGCAACACCATTCGAATGCTCATCAATTCACTCAGTCGCGTTCGACCGGAATCGTTACGATATGTGAGAGAGAGAATAAGTAAAGTTAATACAAACTTTTTTTAAACACGCTTTAATGAAATGTACCGTACTAGTAATGAAAGAACTCCACGACTCCAGAAAGTGGCCTCGAAGCTTGCCATAACGTAAGGGGCCGTGGTTATTTTCAGCCAACGTTAGTTGAGCGTGGACAATTAGACCCAAGCCGAAACATAACATGTAAAAATTATTGTTTAAAAATATTTCTTTAGATTTTTTGTGATAGAATATAGTATTGTCATCAGTATGACATACGTATACCAAGTTTGCAGTCGATACCACATCGGAAAGTGGGTTAAAATTGAGTTACAATATTTGAGGATACAACGACAACAACAGACAGTGAGTTAATAGAAAGCGTTTAAAATAAATATCACGACGGGCATAAATAATTAATTCTAAATCATCACTTGGCAGAACCCTCCCGCAAATGAGTGTTGAGACTCAGCAAGGTGTATGCCCGGGACTAAACAATCGGACAATAATGAGAGTAGGAATTATTCTCCTTTGTTCATTCCTAATGATGTCCACCTGCACATTTATCAGCCATGAATGGGCCACTCGCCACCAAACCCTTTAGATTGTCCCCTGAATTGCAATGCGGGGGGGGGGGGGGGTTCTTCTCTCCGCTGACAAATATGGAAAAGCGACGGCGTTAGAGGTGAACGCGATGTTTGTTCCAGAAATGTTTCCTGGATTTCAGGATGTCTATAAAGCCTCAACAGGCTGTTGGGGCAAGTGGCTGTTAGAGAGCGCCTATGAAAGTCGGCACGGCACACGAGGGCTTGGGTGGCCAGCACCACGCCCGGCGATGTTTACGCACCGCACAAGCTACTCATTTGAGACTGCACCAACCTAGGGGAGGCCCAGGACCGGTTCAGACATCCGCTACTGGCGTTGACCCTGAATGCTAATTATCGAACCCGGGTTTGGCGGGTTCGTAGCGCAGCGCGCTAACCGGTGTGCCCACGTGTACGTGCTGCGTGCTGGGTGGGAGCGGTGGCGCGGTGGTTAACGCCACGAACGCGGTCACCCGAAATCAATTTCTCGGCCGTGCCGAGCTATCGGCGGCGAGTGACATCGGGAGGCGATCTTCTCATCCCACGTCACCAAACACGCGCGCCGAGCCTGCGTGGCGCGGCAGTTGTGGTCTCTGTTATTTGTCGTGTGACACGGGTTGCACGGCTACCCTGCAAGGGAGATCCATGGTTGATGCGTGCCGGCAGCGGCGGTCGAAGCGGCGACAAAATCAAACAGACACAAATGTTGAGAGTGCAGAGAAACGAGTACAGCATGGGGGGAGAGGGGGGGGCACAGCCCTTAAGGAACATTGCACCGCTAAAGAACGCACGCGAGTCAAACAAAAAAAACTCAGTGTCAAATATGAAATGAGAGCAAGAGTTGCCAGCAAAACATTAGGCGCAGGTGCCAGTAAGCGCTATATTGGTAGTCTAATGGCGACACCGAACGCACGCGAAATCGATGAAGACGATGCAAACGTTCGGGGGTGGGGGTGCAAGAGGCGCGAGAATGATTTAAAAAAAGTTTAGTAAGTACGGTCAGACAACCCGCCAGGGCCGACGTAGCCTGTGGCGACGAGACCTTTCACCCAGCAGTGGATTGACCATTATTTCGAACATAAGATTTTAACAAAAATGTACATTATTATTCCGCACGGACTCGAGTCGGCTTGAGATGAGGGTGGGTGGATGGATGAGGATGAGGAGAGCGCACACAGCACAAAGCTGTTTTGAAAGAGGACACGTGTTTAGGTTGTAAGTCGCTTGGAGCTCGGAGCTCACAACACCGCTCGCTTTAATTAGTCCAAAATGGGTCGCCTTTCATCGCCGGCAAACAAACCCCCTCCTCCCCCCCAGCGTGAATACGCGAAGCGTAATCGGAGGTGCCACACAATCAGCGGCACCAAGCGACGACGACGCGGACGTCAATTAGCGGCGACGATAGCCCCGAACATATGTTGGTGCTCACGCAGAGGTCGCACATGGGTTTTGATTCCTTACCCGTACCCGTACCCGGCCGCACCAGGGTCGCAAATGGGTACCCGTTCCCTACCCGTACCCTACCCGAAATGAGTGACAAACGGTTACTCAGCAGTGACTCACGGCCTACCCGTACCCGGCCGCACCAGGGTTGCAAACGGGTATACGTACCCGTACCCGGCCGGGTACGGGTAGCCGGGTATCGGGTAGGGTACGGGTATCGGGTACCCGGTTGCGACCTCTGTGCTCACGCCGTCCTCGTCGTCGTCGTCGTCCGAGGAGTTGCGTTCGCGTGTGGCCCACTTGTGGTGTGACTGGTTGAATTGACACTTGCGTTATGGTGTGTACACGTGTGTGTGTCTGTGTGTACACGTGTGTGTGTGTATATTTGTGTGTGTAGCGGTTAGCGCGCTGCGCTACGAACCCGGCGATCCGAGTTCGATTCCCACTCACGGTCAACACCGGTGACGATTATCTGAACCGGTCCTTGGCCCTGCTATCGCCACTGGGGAGACAAAGGCGGCCGGGCGTGGTGCTGGCCACCCAACCCTTCGTGTGCCGTGCCGGCCTTCATAGGTGTTAGCTAACAGCACTTGCCCCGACAATCTGTTACAGGCTACACGGGGGCATCTTTTATATATAAGTGTATTTTTTTCTTCCGGATTATAGGACGCACCGCAAAGCAAGACGCTACGCGCACTTGTGCAAGCATTAAGGGGCCGTCCATAAATGACGTCACGCACCTAGGGGAGGGGGGGGTCAGACATTTGTGACGATGTGTGACGAGGGGGGGGTTGAGAAATGTGACGTCACATCAAAATGCGCAACTTTAAATAAATATAGACAACACTTTCTACTTAATTAAATAAACTTTTTCATAAATGTTTTCTCCTACAACATCAGAGTGCAGCGCCACATTAAATACGCACTACAATGACAATAGTTTAAAGCAATAAAAAAAAAATCGTCCACAATCGCGTGACGTCATTTATGGACGGCCCCTAAGCAGACTGTTGGGGCAAGTGCTGTTAGCGAGCACCTATGAAGGCCGGCACGGCACACGAGGGGGTGGGTGTGGTAAGGACCACGTCCAGCCGCCTTCGTCTCCCCAGCACTGATGTTTACAGACCGTAGCAGGTACGCATCTTACGGCTGAGTCGACCTAAATGAAGCCCAGGACCGGTTCAGATATCCGTCATCAGTGAAAGCGTCGGGGGGGTGGAGCATGATTTGCCCACGGCCCCCCACCCCTCCATGTACGGCCCTTCATGGTTCCCCACACTTAAACAGCAAAGACAAAGATCCCCCGTATAGCCTTAACACACTGCTGGGGCAAGTGCTGTTAGCGAGCACCTATGAAGGCGAGCACGGTCCACAACGGGGTGGGCGGCCAGGACCACGCCCGGCCGCCTTTGTCTCCCCAGTGGCGATGTTTCCACATCGCACCAGATACTCATTTGAGGCTGAGTCGACCTAGGGGAGGCTCAGGACAAGCTCAGATATTCGTCACCGGTGTTGGTCGCGAGCGGGAATCTAACTCGAGCCCGTTAACGCAGCTGGATACACACGCTTAGCAGATTATAAGACGCATCTACAACTTTTACTTAAATTTTTTTAAAGGGGCATTTTATTATATATATAGAATACAGTATATGTGTTGTGTATGGGGAGCGGTGGTGCAGTGGTTAGCGCATTGCGTTATGAACAAGGGAGAATGATATCTAATCAGGTTCTGGTCGCCTCCTTCCACCAACCTGCAACTTGACCAGTCGTGGTGAAGTATGGTTAAGCAACTTTCATGATTTACACGAGGGGGGGGGGGCGGGGGGCACTCGGAGAAATGTGGTCGTCAGTCTGTCCTTCCATCCAGACAGCCAGCTAAACTTTTTTTTAAAAACAATAATATCTTACATTTAGTAATAATAATTCACACTTCCTAGTCCAGCTATTTCACGTGAAAGTTTTTTTCTCTGTTTCTGCATTTGTCTGGTAGCTTTGATAGGGGGGCGGGGGGGGGGCAGAGCAGAGCGCATGAGAAGGTATAGATATTATCTCAGGTCATATTTATTTGGAAATGTAAGTCATGAAAAGTTTATTAAAACAGTGGCCCATTTGGTGAACACACACAGAGACACAGACCCACGCGCTGCGCAGTCTGGCACTTTCTAACTTTATAATTTTATTTTGTTCCACATCTTCTGGCTCAAAAGTCCCATGAATGCGGTCATTTATAACCCTGTGGACACGCAGGGCTTGTGTTACCGAGAGGGCCCGAGAGGAGAGCTTGTTTTCATCCAGTATTATTGTAATCCCTGGGACAATATTGTGACCGTTAAGGAAAGTATGTTTAACAATATTGCCGCATGCCGAGGCTGTATTCAAAACACGTCACGGTGGACAAAAGAGAGAGAGAGAGAGGAAAGCCACTGTGATCTCAAGCTGAGATGAACATTGAATGTATTGGTGGTCATCTCCCGTTTATACAGTGGTGGAAGTTCCACATTCCTATGACGGGGGCAGGGGTGGGGTCGGGGGTGAGTTTCTCCATAGGGCGATTACTGTTGAGTTACCCACAAGGACGGTACGAGTTTCGTCGACCGTAGAGAAGGATGATGGATTGAGACACCCCCCTTCCCCCCCGCAGACCAGGATTTGAACTCACACACTTGCAATTGCGAGCCGCTAATTCTAACCTTGTGACGGTTGAATTGGGAGGGGAGGGGGGCGAACCTATGGTGCTAGTGAGTACATTTATATTTTTAAATAATGACAGCAAGTCCTCGTTTAACGCGGTGTGTGATCCTGAAAAGTGCCTTGTTAAATGACTAACACACCAAAACATTCCCCCCGTAAATAGTGTAACGATGAAGGTTGGCGGGATACGATGGACTACGCACACACGCAGTGAGACGGGCGGGACACATGCCTGAGAGTGATGCGGCCGCGCACTCTTATCACTCCACTCAGCTCAAGAAAGTAGTCCGTCGTTATAACGGGCGCGTTCAGCGTTATAACGGGGGGCGGAGTGGTGCCGAGACCGTTTCAAATATTACTCGCCACTGGTGTTATAGCCTTTGACCGGGAATCCGACTCAGGTGGCCGTGTGTCAATTGAATGACCGGTTTCGTGGCGCGGTCAGTGTGGTGAACCCACTGCCCGCACCGCTCCACTTCTGTAAATCTTGTCGAGTGTGTGTCACAGAAACAACCGTGCGTATAACTTATATATTTACACGATGCAGCTCGTGATAAACTTAGCTGGCCACATTATATAGCTATTTACGATCTATCGTCTAATTGTTATATTTTGTTTTACAAATGAAGCATGCTTCGGTAAATATGGCAACGTGGTCATTAACGAATATATATTTTTTAATGGAACAAAAATTTAAAGTGTGCAAAAAAGCGAGGAGAGATGCCCGCTTGGAGGAGTGTTTTTAATTCTAACAATTGTTCTGCTTTAAGACGTCTGCAACATTGCGAGTGAGTGGTGTAATGAAAAGTAACATACCGTACTGCGACATTCCAAAGCCTCGTTCATGTAGAAATGCATCAAATAATATGTACTTCACCACCCACATGGAACAAGCATACGCGGCCTCTGATTGTAATGAATAATGTTCACGTGTTCTTGGTTCTTTCGGTAAAGTCACGTAGAAGGGAAATAATAAAATAATAAAAATGAAACGTAATAAAATAATTCTCATGACGTTTCAGCCACAACGCAAGCAGCCGTCCTCAGGTGAAGAACAGGTCTGTCGGGAAAACGCTATTTTTATTATGTTTTATTTTTATTATTTCATGATTTCCCTTCTACGTTACTTTACCGAAAGAACCAAGAAGATGAATCTCTGCAGTCACGAAAGTTTTAAATCAAAATGTTCACTTGTTTACGGTGCAAGTTTACGTGTAAATATGCGTAGTTTAAATAGGATGTATACTGTCATATGGTCGGTTCATGTCACGTTGTATTTGTCAACTGACGTACATGTATGCATGTACATTAGTCTGTTTGTAAACTAAATATTTAATACGCCTGTAATGTGAACCCACCCTATAAACTTCCTATTGATATCACCTGTTCACATTGTTGTGCGTACGTAGTTAGTGTATTGGCTAATCAATATAATTGCTATACATGATCGTATTATTTAACTGAAAATACGTATTATCGTATACACGTGCTTAAACACGACCGGGTGATGTACCTTCCAAGGATGTTCTAGATCGCCTAGAGAGCTGAAAGTTCCCATGAGTAAAACTCGGAAATGTAATTTAATAGAAACACATTTTTTAATTGCAACATTTTACATTGCGTTAGGGTTTCACGTACAACATGATTCTTTCATAAAAATAAAAGTAGAGTATTCGCATCCAGTAGAGTGTGTCGGTAAAGCCGACAGAACGCTGGCAAAGTCACCTAACGTTAGCTGGGTCACACCCATGTGTGTGCCTTTGCATGCACAGCTCACAACAACGAGCTGAACGCCGGGCGGATAAAACACAGCACAGGTGGCAGGTGGTGCATCTGCAGTCAGTTCGGTAAACCACGGCACGTGGGTCTGTCCTTTGACCTCCTACCAGCGAGCCTTCCACACTTCACGTGGCCTCAAAGTGGCACACAGCCTGACAGAAGCCGCGTGGTGAAGTCACAGCCACTTAGTGGAGATCTGTTTAACTCACATCTACATTGAGCCTATCTTCGCAGTCTTCATATCCAAGGTCTTCTAACATTTTCCCGTGGGGTTCATTCTCATTTGACGGTATACAAATAATTAAAATATATAATAGGGTTTCCCCTTTTTTCTGGCAACAATGTTAAAACACCAAACTGAAACCTTTTACAATAAATAATGTCAGCATTAACCACAATACTTGTGGTCAGAATGCAAACAAAAACATACTCTGATAATATATGCATTGTTTTTTAAGCTGATTGGTCCGCACCAGAGACAGCTTTCTTTTGAGCCTTTTGGCGTCCTTTGGTCTAACACCGTTTTGAGACTAGCCTCAAAAGAGACGAGACTCAAAAGAAACCTGTTTTGTTGCCAGAAAAAAGGGTAAAACCTATTCTCATATTTTGGTACTGGCAAAACAGGTCCCATGAAATAATTAATGTGTCAATTAAAGCACGTACATACTTACCCAGGAATGTCACAACGGAGCCTGAAGACGCTCGTTTTAGGAGGCTCGTGCATTGAGATGTTTGACCGCTCCACACCGAGTTAGATTGCATGTTGCTTGTAGCTTTCGGATGAAACCGTAGAACTCGCAACAAACCCGTGCAGAACAGTGTGGCGGAGAACATCAAACTCCACACAGACAGGAATCGAACCCAGGAATAATTTGCTGCGAGACGCGAGTGGTTCAGCACTGCGCTTGTCACACCACCACGACCCCGGGTTGATTGTCATCAGCAGAAAAAAATCTATGACGGTTAAAATTACATTTTGTTCCGTCTCATTCCGAATGTACAGCGACAATGAACAACAATTTAATAGCACCGACTATGCACTTGCATACCCAACCCGACAATCACCGCCACCACTACGGCCAACACGTGGCGTGAACCACCGGTCTGAGACCCACAAGACTTCTCTTTGGGGCGATCTGGCGTGGATTTTTTTTATATACGCGTTTAAAATATTTGGCTGCTGCTCTATATTCCCACGTGTTGTTGTTATGACAATGATATAAGCCACATTCGATGGTGAGCTATCATGTCTTTACAGTGGCCTCTATAAAATAGCTAATAGCTCAGTGGGCTTTGTCTGGTAAAGAAAATACAAGCGCAATAAACTAAAAATATGTTAGGCAATACATCTACCGATCGCATGCGTGCTGGTCACAACACACACTTGAATGGCAATAACATTCGTGGTATATGTATTTAACTGAGTGTGTTTGTGTGTGTCTACGCGTGTGGATGCCTGGGAGCGGTGGCGCAACGGTTAGCGCACTGCACTACGAACCCGGAACGCGAGTTCAACTCCCGGCCAAGCGGGGAACGTCAGTGGCGAGTGATGCGTTACGAACCCGCATACCTGAGTTCGAGTCTCCGGCCATGTCGAACAACATCAGTGGCGAGTGAAGCCGAAACCGGTCCTGGGCCTCCCCTAGGTCGACTCATCTCCAAATAAGTGAAATACCTGGTGAAGTATGTAAACACCCGCGTTGGGAAGACAAAGGCGGCCGGGACGCGTGGTGACTGGTCACACCAGCTTACTCCCCTTGTTGCTGTGGCGGCCTCTATCGGTGCTCGCTAAGATTCGTTTGGGCTAAGCGGGGAGGAGGGGGGGGGGAGCTTTGTCCGTGTTGTCTGCTGGGGTCTGTCCCGTGGACTGGCGGACACTCCGTGATTTCGTGGACAGACGCATGCAGTCCTCGTCACAGCCACTAGCAGCTCAGGACGAGAACAAGAGATCTCTATATGACATTGCCAGCATAACCATGGTGAACTTGGACCTCCATGGTAAACTGGACTTCTTCTATGGTAAACTGGTAAACTGGACTTCTATGGTAAACTGGACTTCCGTGGTAAACAACTTCCATGGTAAACTGAACTCCCATGATAAATTGGACTTCCATGGTAAACTGAAATTTCATGGTAAACTGAATTCCCATGGTAAACTGAACTCCCATGGTAAACTGGACTTCCATGGTAGACTGAACTCCCATTGTAAACTGGACTTCCATTGTAAACTGAACTTTCATGGTAAACTGAATTTCCATGGTAAACTGAACTCCCATGGTAAACTGAACTCCCATGGTAAACTGGACTTCCATGGTAAACAACTTCCATGGTAAACTGGACTGCCATGGTAAACTGGACTTTGGTGGTAAAATGAACTTTCATGGTAAACTGGACTCCCATGGTAAACTGGACTTCCATGGTAAACTGGACTTCCGTGGTAAACTGGACTTCCATGGTCAACTGAATTTTCATTGTAAACTGAACTCCCATGGTAAACTCCCATGGTAAACTAGACCCCCATGGTAAACTGGACTTCCGTGGTAAACAACTTCCATAGTAAACTGAACTCCCATGGTATGAACTTCCATGATGAACTGGACTCCCATAGTCAGGGGTCGGCAACCAAAATAACAAGACGAGCCATTTATTTTGCATTCGATCCCCACCCCCAAACCCTCCCCCCACCCCTCAATATTTCAAGAGCCGCAATGCAGTCCTTGGAGAAGCCGCATGCGGCTCCGGTGCCGCAGGCTGCCGACCCGCTGTGCACGATGATGAACAAGACGCCGCTGTGCCACACCGTGTAATGTAACAGCGCCGCCTGGTGGACAGCGGCAGCAACTGTGGTGGACAGACAGCGCACACGCCGGTGAGGGCGTGTGAGCGCGGCGTGTTGGCAGGGTGGAGGAACTGGGGCAAGGGTCACGGAAGACCCCATCTGGAGGCCCCTGGAACCTGCTAGCGGGTTCGAGAAGGGAGGCGCGGTCAGGGCGGAGCCAGGCCGCGCTGGGAGCATAAAAGGAGCTGAGAGTGGGAGGCTCGGGGCTGCCGGTGCTGGGAGTGGACTCGTCTCGTCGTCGCTGTCGTCTCGTCGCTGTCGTCGCTAAACGTCTCCGCTAGATGTTGCGCTACGAATGAGAGTAGTTGGCTATCTCGGTCAGCACCGTCAGTGTTAGACGGGCTAGTGTTGTGTACAGGCTAGGCTGAGCTACAGTGGAAAGTGTGTGGACGAGACCGTGAAAGTTGTTAATAAAGAAGGTGCCTCCTGGAAACTCTGTCTCTGAATCGTTGACACTGCACATGCATACAGCGACCCGTGCGTACGAATCGGCGTGATCAACACGCGGGAATGTGTTATCCGTCAACGTACAACTTACGCCGGAGTGATAGCCCCATAACCACATTGTTGCACAGTACCGTTGCTCTCCCCGCCTAGCGACCATCTCGCAACGACCATCGTGGTGAAGTATGGTCAAATAACCCCGACGCCACGCGCGGGGATGGCCTAATCCAGGATGTTGATCGACAAGAGTTCTGCGCATGCACCGTGGTGGCTACATGTCGTTGAATCGACACGAACATACCATGGTACGTACATGTTATTGAATCGTAGCTACTGTTGCATGGGTAGTGGTAACCATTCTTGATTTGAAGCTTTCGTGACTGCAGGAAACCATTCTCTCTGGTTCTTTCGGTAAAGTCACGTAGATAAAAAATAAATAATAAAAAGAACACGACGTTTCGGTCGCAACACAAGCGTCCGTTATCAGGAGGAACTCCGCTTCATCGTCACACTGCACTGATCGTCTTGAACACACCGCACTCGGCGTGTTTTAACCAAGACACGTGCCACAATGGTCAAGATCAATGAGGGAGTCGCAGCCAAGGGACGGGAAGGCGTCCGAGAGAGGAGGGGGAGGGGGGGCGTTCACGGAGGAGATGGAGCGATATAATCGCCACGTGTGGCAGGTGACGGGTGGCGCAGTGGTTAGCGCACTGCGCGACGAACCGGCCGTTTTCCCGGTTCGATTCCCGCTCACGACCGATAACAGCGAACGGCGAATATCTGAACCAAGTTCCAGGGCCTCCCCTGGGGTCAACTCAGCATTCAACGAGTTCCTGTTGCGGTGTGTAATCATCAACATTGGGGGAGACAAAGGCAGCCGGGCGTGGTGTTGGCTACCCCCCCCCCCCCCCACCAGTGCCGAAACGGCCTTCATAGGTGCTCGCGAACAGCACTTGCTCCAAAAAAGTCTGTTGAGGCTATACGGGGGATCTTTGCCTGTGTTGCATGGCAGCATCGTGAGAGGTGGCGGGTAGGTTGCTTGGGCAGGAGGCGTTTCATCTTCATCTAGCAGTGGATTGACCATGACTGATGACGTGGCGTGCAATGCACCCCTTGGTACGAGTGAGTAAATATGCGGTTCCCTTAAAGAGGTGCTTGCGAATGCTTAAATATATTTTTTTATTCTTGATTTGAAGCTTTCGTGACTGCAGGAATCCATATTCTTTGGTTCTTTCGGTAAAGTCACGTAGGTATAAAAAATAAAATAAATCACGACGTTTCGGGCGCAACACAAGCGTCCGTTATCAGGTGGGAAAGCATTGCCTGCTGCTGATGCAGACTTTTTTTATTTTCTTGGTTCTTTCGGTAAAGTCACGTAGAAGGGAAATAATAAAATAAAACAATTCTCACGACGTTTCGGCCACAACGCAAGCAGCCGTCCTCGTGACTTTACCGAAAGAACCAAGAAGATGAATCCCTGCAGTCACGAAAGCTTTAAATCGAAATGTTATTTTATTCTAGATTTGAAGTTTTCGTGACTGCAATGATTCATATTCTTAGGTTTTTTTCGGAAGAATCACGTAGGGGAAAAATTTAAATTAATAAAAGTAAAATAAAAATAAAATCAAAATCACGACGTTTTGGAGGCAACACAAGTTTCCGTCTTCAGGTGGAACCGTCACAACAGTGCGTACACAGCAGCACTTATATACGGCGTTTGTACAAGTGGATGAGCTCATTGAACCAGTCAAAGTTATTCAAACACAAACAAGCTAAAGATATAAGTACACACCGCTGTTATAGCGCGGAGCGGTGGCGCAGTGGTTAACGCGTTGCGCGTGCCTGTGTTCGAATCCAGACATCAGCTCACAACATCAGTGGTCCTGATCACCTCCCTCCAATAAACCCGCTCTGACCAGCGTGGTGAAGTATGGTTAAACAACCCCGCGATGATCGGAAGACGTGCGGGATATCTGCATCTATAGCAGTGCATTAACAAAGGACTTCAACATAAAATGAATACTACTAATAGTATAATTTGTGTATCAGACTACGGATCTACATTGCAACGACGGTACTCACAACTAAATACTCTCGTATCACTTTGGTAATATTATTCAGCAGTACCCCGGTTAACGTCGGGGATGCGTTCCTGAAAGGTGCGATGACGAATATCGAAACGACGTAACATTGAAGCGATTTTCTACACGGCAGTAGTTACTAGTGGGTGGTGGTGGTGGTGGTGGAGACGAAGGCTGAGAGGCTACGGATAACGAGAAAAATTAACCCGTAAAAACAAAGTTTTTCACTATAAATCCTTTATATGCGTGTTCAATGGGCCACAACCCAGCCCACATTGGTATTTGAAACGGGCGGCTAGAGTCCTCTCGTCCTCTGGCTTGAGATGGCTGCCACCTATGGGTCAGATGATTGCCTGCCACCATTAAGCAATTGGTAATTAAATATAAAAAAAAATTACCTAAATAAGTGTAAAATTTTGGGGAAAAAATTTTCACGAAAAGAAATTGTCACGCACAACGAGTCTGTGTGCAAAATGTCAGTTGATTGGACCACGGGAAGTGGGTTAAAACACGACCGAAAAATTTGCACGGTCGTAAGCGCGCAAGCAAGCAAGTAAGTAACGACGTATTTGCGAAACGACGTAAGAGGAGGGGAGAAGGGGGGGGGGCGAGCGGTGGAAGACGTAAATCTGGGTATGACTGTATTCATCGATCAGCCGTGTGTGTGTTTCATTGCAAAGAGTTAGTGTCGGTGGCGAGTCGAACTCGGGCTGCTACGTGAGTAGCAGGGTCGATGGCTCGTGGTCGAGACTAATGAGACGGGCTGACATCCACAGGGAGAGTGTGGACGCGTCCGACAGAGGACGTCATTCGCGTGGAGATGGAGCGACTAAATCAGCTCGCGTATAAACTTAACGTCTTAAAAAAAATGTATTTTACCAGGTAAGGCCCACTGAGCTATGTAGTAGATCTTTTTGTCAAAAGCGACCTAGCCACAAACGACAGCTTAGCCACGTGGCTTATCACGTGGACTCTAATCACGTGATGTTTGATTCTTAATGTGGAGGTAAAATCCGGAGGACCCGGAAAAAAATCCACGCGACCACGGGGAGAGAGACACGCAAACTCCACCTATACAGCAGGCGTCAGGGTCTGGATCGAACCCACGACCTCCTGCATACCAGGCGAGGTAGTTAACATCTCATAGCCACCGCAGCGTTCAGTAGAGCACGTAGCTCACTCGCCGTGAGATATGGCGACGACTTCTCAGGCGCGTGTAGACCTTCATCCAGCAGTAGATAGACCGTGGCCGACGAGTATAATGCGAACAATAATATGAAGCGATACTCTTGCTCAACCGTATATGCACATGGATGTCGTATGCCTGCACTTTTAACCAAACGCAAAACGGCTCGGCTGATGCCTGACATTTATTATTCATACCACGTCTATTTGGTTTCAATAGATGACTAACTACAGGGCAATTACGATGTCTACTTTGTTGCAAACATCGCACTCGACAGAACGTTGTATTCTCAATCGTACAGTGTGGATAAATACTCCTGCTCAAGCTTTAACATCAATGCGCATCAGCTAACGTAGAGCGGTAACATTTAAAGCGGGTATCACGTTCCATACCCGGCGACCCGGGTTCGATTCCCGCTGACGGCCATCAACACTAGTGACGATTATTTGAGCGGATGCTGGGCATGCCCTAGGTCGACTCAGCCTCAAATGAGTACCTGGTGCGATGTGTAAATATCGCCACTAGGGAGACAAAGGCGGCCGGGCGTGGTGTTGGCCACCCACCCCCTCGTGTGCCGTGCCGGCCTTCATAGATGCTCGCTAACCGCACTTGCCCCAACAGTCTGTTTAGGCTACACGGAGGATCTTTGTCTTCTTTCATGCACAGTAGGCATAGGCTGCTGTGTATGCTGTCGTGTTTTGACATTGCAAACAGGAAGATGAATTTGACTAAACAACGTATTCTGTAACATCGTCATACTATAAGGTGAATTCAGTGTAAGACGTAAATGCACAATCATTCGGCATGTGCGGGTTCCAAGTTGATATGAAGAGAGCACAATGTGCCGAATTTAAACACATTAAAATGCCAGGAGATGCCAATAGATTGGAGATCATTCAATCCATCTGTGCAGAGCTTTCAGTGTTATCCCCCTCATATGCATGAAGAGCTTTATCCGTGTATCCTTTGGTTGCCTCCCATGAATGCAATTCGCCAAACATCCCAAATTCCGGAGCCTCCTGCAAAGAGAGCCTTGAGCCTCAGTGAGTCTTACATTCCATTGGAACTTCATTTGCCAGTAAAAAATATGATAATTGGTTTTTACCCTTTTATCTGGCAACAAAACTGACACTTTTTTTTACAAGGAGTCATGTTTGCATTGACCACAATACCTGCAGTCATAATGCAAACAAAAACATAACTTTGATAAAGTATGCACTGTCCTTGAAATTGATTGGTCCACACCCGAGACAGCTTTCCTTAGAGCCTAGTCTCACATGGTGTTGGACCAGATGACGCAAAAAGGCGCATTATGACTGCAGGTATTGTGGTCTATGCAAACATGACTCCTTGTAAAAAAGGTGTCAGTTTTGTTGCCAGATAAAAGGGTAAAAACCCAATTATCGAGTCTTACATTCTTAGGAAGACAGGAAATGATTATACACAGTGTGGTCCAAAAGTCAGGGCACATAATGTTATTTATTTTATTTGAACACTGCATTAAAACACGTGAATGTGCGTGTAATTTCAGTTAATATTTCAGCTAGCGTCACTATTACTATCTATATCTATGTGTCCTGATTTTTGGGCCACCCTGTATATACTTTCAAAAGAAAAAAAAATGACTGGTCCAAATACTCCATGATAGGACCCTCCTGGCATTTAATCTTGAGACTCAGTGAGGCTTTACTGAGAAAAAATCACAATCTACATCACGTAGATGCCAAAGACGACGATTCCCCGTATAACCTTAACACACTGTTCGGGGAAAGCGTTGTCAGCGAGTAGCAGCAGCAGCAGCTGTGAAGGCCGGCACGGCACACGATGGGGTGGGTGGTTAGCAGTCGTCTTCGTCTCCCCAGTGGCGATGTTTACTAAACATCGCACCGGGGACTCATTTGAGGCCGAGTCGACTTAGCGGAGGCCCAGGACCGGTTCGGATAAACCGTCACCGGTGTTCGCCGTGAGCGGGAATCGAACTCGGGTGGGCCGCGCTTCGTAACGCAGCGCGCTAACCGCCGCGCCACCGCTCCGCGCAGACAATAACGCGTTTTCTGCTTGCACTTTTGACATCGAATTCCATCCCTGTAAACTTGTTTAATCGTAACCGAAGAGGCTTCCCCCCCCCCCCTCTTTCTCTCTCCTTCTCTTAGAACTCGACCATTCGGCACGCTATAACTCACGCCGTGTGACACCGACCTTTGTGGTGCTGTAGACTGTGCAATGCGACTGACGTCTGGAAAAAAAATCGCAATTCCTTTCCTCCCTTCCTCTCTCGTACCCCCACCCACCCCCCCCCTGGCACCACCACGGTTGTCGCTCGTGCATTACGATCTGCGACCACTCGCGTGACGGACATACTGTCTCTTACACGCTGCCACGAAGAGGGACCGTTGCCTGAAACGTCGGCCGTGACACGTGTTTCCCACGGGAGCGGTGTCATTTGGCCGAAGTTGCTCAACTTCTTGGTTCTTTCGGTAAAGTCACGTAGAAGGGGAAGTAATAAAATAATAAAAATAAAATATAATAAAATACAATTCTCACGACGTTTCGGCCACAACGACCACAACGCAAGCAGCCGTCCTCACCTGAGGACGGCTGCTTGCGTTGTGGCCGAAACGTCGTGAGAATTATTTTATTTTATTATGTTTAATTTTTATTATTTTATTACTTCCCCTTCTACGTGACTTTACCGAAAGAACCAAGAATATGAATCCCTGCAGTCACGAAAGCTTTAAATCTAAATTGAAGTTGCTCAAATTGAACACTTGTGTACGTAGGCGACCACGTGGCACACACCTTACTAATTGTCTGCGTCGGGTGGAGGTGGGGAGTACGACACATTTGGTCGCGTCTGGGCACTCATTGCCAACGGCACCGTCGCAAACCAAATTTGTTGAACAAAATAAACACTCGCTTCTTGAAAGACGATTGCAAATTTGCGGTTACCATCAACGCTTAAGAGCAACGTTAGTTATATATACATAAGACAAAGAGAATCCCTCCCCGGTATAGCTGAGATATACGGCTCGGGCGAGTGCCGCTACTGAAGCGCAGATAAAGACCGAAACGGTGCACGAGGGAGTGGGTTGACCAACACCACACGCGGCCGTCTTTGTCCCCCCCCCCCCCGTGTTGACGTTCAGACACGGCATAAGGGGGAGGCCCCACTCACTCGTTTAGAGGGGGGTGAGTCGGCACCAGGAGGACCGGTTCTGGTATCACGCGCCACTGATGTTAGCCGTGACCGAGAATTCGTACGCAAGTCGGTGTGGTGAACACGGCAGCCTGCTAACCACTGCGCCACCACTCCACCACGTGTTACACTGCAGGGATTTCATGTTTAATAAACTGGCACAAGCCTTTACAATATGTATTGGAAAATGTAAAGTAACATGATAGCGAAAGCATAGCAAAGTGTGTATGAATAACACGTGTCAAACGTTTGAGCACTTTGGACGGTGATACCGTATTCTCCAGACGATGCAATGCACTCAGCCCGAACCCCCCTTGAAATTCGAAAGCAAAAGTCGGGAGCGCGTCTTATAATCCGGTAGCGGTGCGCGTGTGTGGGGAGCGGTGGCGTAGCGGTTAGCGCTACGCTGCGCTACGAGCCCAGACCACCCGAGTTCGATTCGCGCTCACGGCCAACGCCGGTGACGATTATTCTGAACCGGTCCTGGGCCTCCTCCCCTAGGTCGACTCAGCCTCAAATGAGTACCTGGTGAGGTGTGTAAAGATCGCCATTGGGGAGACAAAGGCGGCCGGGCGTGGTGCTGGCCACCCACCAACTTCGTGTGCCGTTCTGGCCTTCATAAGTGCTGCTCGCTAACAGCACTTGTCCCAAACATTCTGTTAAGGCAACACGAGGGATCATTGTCATTTGTGTGCGCGACCAGATTTTCATAACTTTTATTGACAAGCGAACAGAAAGCTGCCTATCCGGTGCGTCTTATAATCCGTTGAATATGGCACAGTCGGAGTAAGTTCGTCTTGAAAGTGGACCTATTGTCTCAGTGGATTCAACTTTGCAAAGATAATGCATATGCTGTATATATGACGTGTACGACACATCGCACAGACACACACATGTAACTCACAAACACGTGATTTACTTAAACAAAAAAAGTATCTATCCACTGCTGGATGAGGGCCCTCCTCACGCCGCGCCGGGGAAGGGGGTTTGTTTGACCATACTTCACCACGCCTGCGCAAGTGGCCTCATTGCGAATATTGCCTACGAAAGAGGCATTTGATGTTTTACCGAATTACTCTTTGGTTCTTTTGGTAAAGTCGCGTAGAAAGAAAAGAAAATAAATAACAGAATGCACGACGTTTCGATTGCAACACAAGCAACCGTCATTGGGGGATCCAAAAAAATTATCATCTTGCTATTTTGGTCTGGCTGTGACGGTCCCACCTGATGACGGAGACTTGTGTTGCCTCCGAAACGTCGTAATTTTTATAATTTTATTTTTATTAATTTTAATTTCATTTTTTACCTACGTGACTTTACCGAAAAAAAAAAAGTATGACCCCACTCTAATGATTACGTCATTCACCGGAGTGCATTGCGGCTCTTGGAAACATTGATGAGGTTTTAAATTAAAAAACATTTTTTTTTACCGAATTGGGGGATCAATTTTTTTTTTATCTTCTTGCTATTTTGGTTTGCCGATGACCCCCCCCCCCCCCCGATGCAGGCAGACGTTGCTATTCGTTGGCAAATCGCTGACCGCAATTGTTTGACTCTCTCCTCTTGTGGGATAACTTTGTCCCGCCCGAGTCGTCGCTGTGATTTCCTCGCGAGTTCAGAGAGTTCGAGGGTCATTAGAAGTCAATGAGGTATCTATAAATGGATCGTCCCGTGCACCTACGTTGTATGGTAATCATGAGCACGTTGAACTAAAGTAAACTATTTGTTTTATTATTAGGTAAGACACACTGAGCTCTATAGCTCTTTGTCAGAACTCAGAAGCGACCTGGCCACAAATGATGAGCGGAACGACGTGTCTTATCGTGCTGTGTCATAGAGCTCAATATTCATTCCGCTATGGTGCAAGTTTGAAAATAAAACTCTACGCATTCGTCAATAGCACTGCCCTCAAGAGGAGCACAAAAAACAATGAATAATAGAGTGACGATTTGAGAAATGAGCCCTCTTCGCTGCCCTTCTGCGTGGCGGAGAAGAAAGTCCATCAGTCGAAACGTCATCTATTATTATTATTATTTATTCATCCTTTGACTATTGAGTTGAGTTTGTTTGTCAACGCAGCAGCAGCAGCATCGCCCACGTTGCAATACATTCTGACCAGCCCCTACTGGACATCTGTTTTAAAAAATAAGAACTTCATAGCTCATCGGATTCCTCCCGTATAAATATTCTGATTCTAATGTCATCGCTCAACCATTGATGGAACGCGTCCGAGAGGCCGTGCACCGAGCAGACGGGGGGTGTGTGCTCATCCTACGATGACTGCGATGTTGACGGCGGGTTGCGGAAGGCCTTCATCTAGCAGTGGATAGACCTTGGCTTACGACGACGTTCATCGGCGAGGGTCACAGATTCCTGCCGCTATTCGGAGCGCTGACCGTGTGGAAATATTTTTTGTATTTTTTTTTTACCACCATCGTACGTGAGATACTTTCTTGACGCGAGTGCTAATTTAAATCTGCTGTTACTACGACGACACCGGGGATTTACAATCCTGGTGGCTTGTAAAATGTTTTTGGTTTATATGCTGGGGGCTTCAAAAAAATGTCAACACTTAAATGGGACTATCGTTTTTAATGGAAAAAGAAAATACTACATTGTAACATGGTAACAAATGTGATGTTAGTGGCTTCAAAAAGTCAAAGAGTTTCCAATTGTTCGCCATAATTGTCAACGCGTGCCTGGAATCTTTTCCAGGTGGTGGTCTCCAGAGCCCGGAGGAAGCGCATTTCTCGTGGTATTGTTGCAAATCATCGGAAGTGTTAACATCTTTTTGAAGCACCTTGCACATGCAGAGCCGAAGTTTCAGCGAGGGTTTTGTGTGAATCGCCGCACTGATGTCGTGAAACTCCCTTCCCGTGGCAGTCGAGGAGGCTGCAGTTCCTTAGCGCGTCAGGTGCAGGTGGTACAGCATGTGGACTCATCGCCATCTGTTTCCATCCGTACGGGGACAGTGTTGACCTCTCGCGCAAGGCGTGGGGTTTTCTCCGCGTGTCTCCGGTTGCCTCCCCGCGTGTATAATGAACACTCACTATTAATTGTCTGTCCTCATTTTTTTAATAATTTTAACCACGAAGTTGTTGATTTTCGCGAGGAACGGGCTCCCACATTTTACACGGAATGCTCTTGGTCATAACATTTGACAATTCCAGCAGTATACGTTTATTTAACGGATCCTGCTGTTGCTGATGAGATTCAGAAGGGCAAAAGCCATGCAGGTTTTGCTCGCTTAAAGCAAATGCTGCTGGGTAATATCGATCCGGTAAGCCGATAGGTTGATTGACTAAACACATGGTTGTTAGTAATAGGTTTTTACCCTTTCAACTGGTAGAAAAACTGACACCTTTATACAAGGGATCATGTTTGCAATAACCACAACACAAGCAATCAAAATGCAAACAAAAAGAAACAACTCTGGTAATGATAATGATATGTACTGTCCTTGAAGTTGATTGGTCCACACCCGAGACAGCTTTTCTTAGAGCCTAGTTTCCATTGGTGTTGAACCAGATGACGCCAAAAAGTTATTGCAAACATGATCCCTTGTATAAAGGTGTCAGTTGTTGTACCAGTTGAAAGGGTAAAAACCTATTACTATATTTTGCCACTGGTAAAGGAGGTCTCATAGTGTAAACACGGTTGTTATTTACATATGGAGGGACAGAACGGAGTGATGCTTTGTATAATGTGCTTGTTATACTCGTCAAGTTAATCCGACTTTATATAAAATCAAAGCTAGACGTGTGAATACAGTCTATGGGTCAAGGAATGGAACTGTCCTTTAAAGGGCAAATGCACTGTACCGCGCGCGCGTGTTTTCACAAGTTATTTAAACACGTGAACTTCTGCAAGTCGGCTTGCACATGTCCACACTTAGTCTATAAGTGTGTGTGTATATAATCGGCGATGTTTCAGACAATGCGGCCCTTCTTCATAGCAGATGGGCGATTATTTATGTTTGCTCTGAAGATGGTTCATTGCCTGAAGCACCGCTTGTTATGTGTGTGTACATCCTTTTTGGGCAATGCGTTGATTTTTGTTGATATATCTGGTTATGCATGCACCACTGACTGTCAACGCAATATTGTGACCACAGATCATGGCAGTTCCACTGCTGGATTATTGTTTCCACCCTAGGACGACCGCTTGTGTTGCGATCGAAACGTCGTGATATATTATTTTTTATTTTATTTTATTTTTCTACCTACGTGACTTTACCGAAAGAACCAAAGAGCCTATAATGTATGTACGTTGAACTTATTTCGCACCGTACGTAGCCAACCGTGCTAATCGGAGGTTGCGGGGGAAGTACAACAAACTAGACACACAAAGCAGTTCTGAAGAAATTAGTTTTCAATCAAGATTTAAAAGTGTACGGCTCCCAGTGGTTTCATAATATCGGAAGGAAGAGCGTTCCGGACGGCCTCAGGAGCGCATCTGAGAGCGCGCGATGCGGTGACCGCATTTGTTCGATGGCCAACAGCCACAAGCCGCTGCTGCCACGATGACCGGAGTGTCACGTGATTGTGGTTTTCGCTCCTTGACGAGAACAGCAACGTTGTTAGAATTATTGGCGGTGGATTTGTGGCAAGCGCTTCTGTGTGCAGTGAGTGCGACCTCCTCCTGGTGATCACAGAGGGCCTTCGTTGCTCTCCGCTCAATGAAACTCGAACGCCGATGTTCGACGCCGACGAGATGATTATCTGGCAAGCGCACTGGGCAAGGAATGGTCCCCGGTTATTAACATTTACGGCGGTCACGCACACCGAGCAAATGGGCCGTCTTGTAATGTTAGCCGCCGCGCTCGGCAATTTTCGAAACGTGATGTCAAGACTGCGGGGGGGGGGGGGGGGGGGGCGGGGTGGGGGCTCGGTGGGAGGGGGGGGGGGCTGTATTATGAACATTGATGAGACGTTGAAGAGGCCGATACTATCGCGTAAGCGTCAGACAGACTGCAGTTCGACGCGTTTTACTTTGGTATAGCTTGCTTCCGCACGTGCCCGTGTAGGCGCGTGTACGTCCGTGTGTGCGTGTCGGTGAGCGCGCTGCGCTACGAAACTGGCCACCCGAGTTCCATTCCCGCTCACGGACGGCAGTGGCGATCATCTGAACCGGTCCTGGGCCTCCCCTAGGTCGACTCCGCCTCAGAGAGACACAGGCGGCCGGGCGTGGTGCTGGCCACCCACTCCCTCGTGTGCCGTTCTGGCCTTCATAGGTGCTCGCTAACAGCACTTGCCCCTACAGTCTGTTAAAGCTATACGGGGGATCTTTGTCTTTGCGTGTATTTCTGAGTGTGTGTGTGTATGTATGAAAGGGTAGTCGTGAGCGCACTGCGCTACGAACCCGGCGAACCCGAGTTCGATTCCCGCTCACGATCAATAAATAACAGTGGCAAATATTTGAATGGGTATTGGGCCTCCTTTGGGTCGATTCAGTGCTGGCGACATAACCCACCTCGTGTGCCGTGTCGGCCTTCATAGGTGTTCGCTAACAGCACTTGCCCCAACAATCTGCGTAGGCTACATGGGGGATCTTTATCTTTGTTTTACGTACGATTATCCGGTTAGTTCGTCGTACAACACATACATTCTATTTATGTCAGCGATATAAATACGTGAGATGATATGCTTGAATAAAATGCCATTTGTTTACCGCATAGGCAAATCAGCAACAATACAAACGGTACATTGAGTAAGTACATGCACTTAATACGTGCAGCGTTTCACGCAATCGCCGCGTAACATTGTGTGTGTGTGCGTGCACACACGACAGTCGACATTTAACACGACAAACACAACAGCACAGACAAAAGGACACACACTCGAAATGCGGACGCATACTTTCACGTGATTGCCCCTGGCCCTATGCAAACACCAGCGGTTTAATCACTTGCATTCACGGACGATGGGAGTGGAATATTACTGATTGTGGCTGATTGTTTATCACGAGGATTGTTTATCACGAGAGAGCAACGTGGAACGATCTCATCGTTTTGAGTGAAAGCAATCAAACTTGACTTCATTTCTGCGGTCCCATATTTTAATTCGTTTTTTAATCACGTGATGTTATATACTACGCGTGTACTCCTCTTTAATTGTGCTTAGTTTGATGTTGTCTGGCCCTTCTATAGAACACAATTGAATTCCCATCAGTCATTCATTCCAGATGTCCTTAATGTATTAAATATAAGCAAGGACAAAGATCCCCACGTATAGCCTTAACCCACTATTAAGGCAAGTGCTGCTAGCGAGTAGCACCAATGAAGGCCGGAACTGCCACACGAGGTGGTGGAGTGTCCAGCACCACGCCGGACGCCTTTGTCTCCCCAGTGGCGATGTTTACACATCGCACCAGACACTGATTTGAGGCTGAGGCAACCTAAGGGAGGCCCAAGATCGATGCCGATAATCGTCACTGGTATTGGCCGTGAGCGGGAATCGAACTCGGGTCGCCGGGTTCGTAGCGGAGCGACACCACCGCTCCCCACAATGTAGTATTATAAATAGTTCACCATCACACATCTAAAATACATAAATAAATATTACACACTGTTGGAACAAACGTGGGTAACGATCGCTAATTATACGAAGAGGTGGTGTGGAATGAATCTCGCTCGGCCGCCTTTGTCTTCCCGGTGCCAACGCGTATGAACAACCCCTATTTGAGGTCCATTTGATCTTCAAAGGGATCCCACCACAAGTGCTGGCATCACCCGCCGCCACTGATGTTAGCCGTGACCGGGGATACAACTCGGGTGGCCAGCGTGCGGTGACTCGCAGCGCAGCACGCGAACGACTGCTCCACCGCTAAACCAAACTCCGTTGCGTATCATCATGAGATACGCGAAGAAACACGCACGCCTGGGGTACGCGGCTCTGTGAGCCAAACGCAGCGCCGCTGCTCCGTGCTCTTTGGTTCTTTCGGTAAAGTCGCGTCGATAGAACATTGACAGATCACGACGTTTCGATCGCAACACAAGCAAACCGTCATCGGGTGAGACAAACACAGCAGGAGAACTGCTGCTTCGTTTGACACAGAGACAAAGGTCCCCCGAGAGACTCGATAGATTGTTGGGGGCAAGAGTCGTTTGCGAATTCGTGTGAAGGCCGTGGCCGCGTACGAGGGAGCGGTGTGGTTAAAACTATAAATCAGCCGCCTTTGTCTCCCGAGTGCCCGTTTTGTTTATTTGTATCACACCGCACCAGTGACTCGTGTAAGGGAAGGTTGTGAGCGGAAATCGAACTCGGCTAGCCGGGAGGTTCGTACAGGGCAGTGCGCTAACCACTACACTACCACTCCCCGACACAATTTGAATAAATTAATATATACACACACAAACGTAGACACGCTCATACGAATGAAAACTACTATACAGATATACATTCTGCGCTGAAACGTACGTGCGCACAAATACTGCCCTTATAAACTGCACGTATGTTTAGTCCATGGGCCTATCGGGTTTCTAGATCAATATTTACCAAGCTGCCAGTTGTTTGCGCGCAAGCAAAAATCTGTAACCGGGTTTGAGTGTTGCGGGTCTCATCAGCAGAGACGGCCACTGTGTTCAATTAAGAGATGCTGCTATAAATTAGCAGACGTTACTGGCAGGGGGCACTGCGTGTAAACTACATTAAACACGGCAATTACATCAATCAGTTTGCGTCGACCAAAGTAATTTCAGGATCGCGAGAAGTGGCGGCGGAGACGTTCATCCAGCAGTGGATTGACCATGGCTGCTGCCGCTGCTGCTGCTGATGATGATGATGTAGTTGATTAAAACAAGGCATAGCCCACGACGTGAACCACACAAACGCGCACGCTGCAGCTGCAGCGCTTGCGTTTGTGTGGGTGCCGATGTGCCGTGCAGGCCTTGAAAGGTGATCGCTAACCCCCGCACTTGCCCCAATAGTCTGGCAAGGCTACGCGGGGGATCTTTATCTTTTGTCAATTCGGGCCTAATGCGATGTCGTTCGGCGGTTAACGCGTCGCACCTACTAACCCGGCGACCCGCTCATGGGCAACACCAATGACGAGTATCTGTACCGGTCCAGGGCCTCCCCTAGGTCGACTCGGCCTCAAATGAGTCCCCGGTGCGATGTGTAATAAACATCGCCACTGGGGAGACGAAGACGGCCGCTAGCCACCCGCCCCATCGTGTGCCGTGCCGGCCTTCACAGCTGCTGCTACTCGCTGACAGCACTTGCCCCAACAGTCTGTTGAGGCTATACGGGGGACCTTTGTATGCACGGTAGCTTCGCGCACGAATGCTCAATGTAAACTCGAACTAAAGGCGGAACCCTTGAAGCTGGAGATGCGCGTTAGCTGAGCTGGGCTGGGCATCAACATCGCACGTCATTTAAACGTGCGATTTCGTTACATTTGCAACGCGTAATTTGCGTGTATTTGGGATCTGAATCACGCATCACAAATGTAATTGGTAATTGCTTCAGATGGCAGAATGATACACGAGTGACGGTTCATTGGCGCTTCGCATCTGCATTACATAGCCACCGGTATTTTGTAATTCGTATGTGTTTTGGCAATGCATTTTTGCGCGCAAATTGTATTAAAATAAGTTCAGTCCGCGTCTGGGTGTCTCAAGCCCGTGTGTGTGTGAATATATACAATGTACATGCATGGAGTGGTGGTGTAGCGGTTAGCGCGCTACGCTACGAACCCAGCGATCCCGAGTTCGATTCTCGCTCACAGCCAACACCGGGGACGATTATCTGTACCTGTCCTGGGCCTCACCTAGGTCGACTCAGCCTCAAATGAGTATCTGGTGCGGCGTGTAAATATCGCCACTGGGGAGACAAAGGCGGTCGGGCGTGGTGCTGGCCACCCCCACCCTCTCGTGTACCGTTCCGGCCTTCATAGGTGCTCGCTAACAGCACTTGCCCCAACAGAATGTCAAGGCTATACGGGGGACCTTTGTGTTTGTACAGGCGGTGCCTATAAAAGTAAAATCCTTGATTAAATCAAAAAAATTAGACAGTCGTTTGAACTGTGCGGTTGAAATCCCCGCAACGCATTCGTTGTACTGTACAGTATATATATGTATACACTTAAGGTTTGAATTTTTTTTATTTTAAACCAAAAATTTCAATATCCACTGCTGGATGAAGGCTGCACACGACGTCATGTCGTATCGCTTGACCATACCTCACCGCCGATTTGCGCGTGTGTATTATAGCAAGAATGAAATAAGAGATAACGTTTAAATTACGCAGCAATGCCTCACTGGGCCACACGACACGCGAGAAAAAGAACGCCACCAAATACACTCACAATTGCTGTCCATGAAAGTGGCGTTCACCGTTGAAGCATTACGAACAGCATTGCCTAACGGCGTAACTGATATGTTGGTAACATGGTCCCCATATATGGCAAAAGTAAATAAGCAGACGGGTATTCATGTATCTGTCTGTCTACATCAAGGGGTCGAAAACCTGCGTCTCTGGGAGCCGCGTGTGGCTCTTTAATTACTGCTTCGTGACGCTATTTATCAAGAGCCACCGTCTCGCATTCGCCACGCAGTGCGCTGCGCGGCTCTGGAAGTATTGAAGTTTTTTTTAATTTACGGAATTCGAAACAAAAATATTATCTTCTTGTTATTTTGTTTGCCGATCTGCTGGTCTACATGAAGAAGAAGAAAGTGAAGTGTTTCTTACACAATCCATCGGCTCCACTGCCGCTTGAAAGTTCGTCATTCTCAGCAGCAGTGATTCAGGACAAGCAATCTCTGGACCGGATTCGACATGCAAATTGTCTTCTTGAGCAGCGGACGGGCTTTGCTTGAATCAACGCTGGTAAACTGCCGATGGCGTTGCAGGCAAAAGACAGCCACTGTAGATTGATTGATTGATTTAAAATAAGTATCGAAAGTGTCGAGTGATCAGAAGCGTGCAAAACAACCACAGACTTCGAAATGTTAGCGAAACGCGATTATTTGAACCGGTGTTGGGTCTCCCCAAGGTCGACTCAGCCTTAAATGAGTACAGTACCCGGTGTGGTGTGTATACATCGGCACTGGGGAGACAAAGGCGGCCGGCCGGGCGTGGTGTTGGCCATCCCTAACCCCTCGTGTGCCGTGCCGGCCTTCATAGGTGCGACAGCACTTGGCTCAGCAGTCTGTTGACGGCTATACGGGTGACCTTTGTCTTTGTAGTTACATCAGCCTGGTCTCACAACGCTGTCCAATTCTAACTATTGAATCCTGATGGCCAGAATCAGGCACCATGACGAAGATGTAGGAGAGTAACTAAATGTATCTTTTGAAGAATTGTTTTGAAATCTAAACTGGAATGGACCGAGTTTAAATGCTGAAACAAGGTGATGCAAGTTTGCGAAAATACTACAACCCTGTATCGATGTACAGGGCGGTCCATTGGGAGGGGGGGGGGGGGGGGGCAGGGCCCGGGGCAAACCCCACCGCGTGGGACCCCCGACGTTTTCAAACTAAATCGGAAGTTTTATATCTGTAAAGTATTACATCTGTAAAGTTGTATACCTGTAACGTATTATATCTGTAAAGTTTTATATCTGTAAAGTATTATATCTGTAAAGATTTATATCTGTAAAGTATTACATCTGTAAAGTTGTATATCTGTAAAGTATTGCATCTGTAAAGTATTGCATCTGACACCGTCGAAGCGTGGGGGCCCCCCAAAGTGTGGGGCCCGGGGAGTTTGCCCCGACTCGCAAAAGGGGAGAGTGGTGGTGGAGCAAGGGGAGAGTGGAGGAGGAAGGGGAGAGAGATGGGAACATATAATAATTCTGGAGGAGTTTGTACATCGCTCGAGCGCAGGAAGATAATGATCGGTGATGATGTTGCCGTTGATGAATAATTGATGATACCTCTATGGGCACCGTATCCTCATCAACCGAGTGGCTATAGGCGAACCCAAATATTCGCGCATCGCATGCGAAGAGGAGTATTGCTGGGAGTTGTATGTTTATTGTAACAAAAATACACATTGTTTGCCCGCGTCTGAAGTCTGTCGCGCTCGGAGACACGGGCGCGGTGCGGTTTTTTGCTGCTGCTGTTGTAGTTGTCGTATGCAATCAATGAATAAAATATTTGACGCGGTTGGTTTTTTTTGGTGCGTATCATTTCCCGGCTAATGGACGCGCGTGTACCTGCTGCTGTGCGAGCGATGTGACCGGGAGATATCTGCACACGTGGGAGGCCAACTGCCCAAGTGCATTAAGAGGGACGCTGCAATAATTATGAAGTTAGGAGGCGGTAGTCGGTGACGGCGGTGATGGATGATAATTGTTGAGCGCTTGGTTTCAACAGGCACGCGATCGGGTATTATTAAACGCGACGCAACTCCGCAGCTAGATATGTTTAAATAATATCTTTAAAAAAAGAATTTCGGGCAATAGTATAACGTGAGTCCTGACACTTAAACTTACTATTAGTATGCTCGTCGTGTATTATAATTATAATATTGCCGTTACTGTGGCTGATAGTACACATGTAGCGTAGGCTACGATACAGTGTGCGCACAACTTCAACTTACGTAATAGTTTCCCATGTGCCGCCTGAACAGACGGTTGTGGCCACGTTGATGTTTGCGAGCACCTATTAACGCTAGCACGGACTCATGTGTGGTGGCCATCAACACGCACGCCCGCCTATGTCTCCCTACTACTGATGTTCATCTCCCGTGAAAAAGATACCCATTCAGTGCTGAACCTTTGAACTCCACATATATATATGTACGCATACACACAACTTGTACAACGACAAAAAAACTAATCGACGGACATATGTGTTTAATTACTTGTTGCGGTCGCTCAAGCAGCAACGCAACGCACGTTGTACTACATTACATGCAATGTATTATGGACGTTCAACTTCTTTCGTAGAGTACGTAGCTGTGTTAATCGGAGGTGCGGACACGTTCCCTACGCACCTGCACGCAAAATATGCCAACCGAAATTGAGACACGCATGATTCCGGACGCTTATGTTTATAACAATAATACTTTCGATGTGTAAAGACGCCCACACACACAAACCGGGGATCTCAGAGCCTCGTGCGTATAGAGAAGGAGTGAATCGGTGAGTCGTAAGCAGGGAGACAGAGAGACAGAGAGAGAACCAGAGCAGCGGTCGGCTAAAAAACTAAATTTCGAAATGGGTTCACAACTCAATATTTCAAAGGGCCGCGACGCGTGCGAATACATTACACGCAATCTTGATTTGAAGCTTTCGTGACTGCAGGCATCCATACTCTGTGGTTATTTCGGTAAAGTCACGTAGATAGAGAATATAATAAAAGAACACGACTTTTCGGTCGCAACACAAGCAAGCGTTCGTCGTTGTGTTGCGACCGAACCGTCGTGTTCTTTTATTATTGTGACTTTACCGAAAGAACCAGAGAGAAATACATTACACAACAGACATTGCGTCACGAATCAGTCCGCAAAAATCCGCGTGCGGTTCCGAAGGCGCATGGTTGTGCCTGCTCCTGCACTCGAGTGACAGAGAGGGAGGAGGAGGCGCACAGGCGGCGGTGCTGGGGACGTCGGTGTCCATGGACTGCAGGTTGGCGAGGTGCACCGCGAAAGACGTTCAACGTACACACACACACACACGTGCACACACATGTACACACACACGTACACACACACACACACGTATACACACACACGTACTTACACGTACACACACACACGTGCACACACAAGTACACACGCACGTGCACACACACGCACGTACACACACAAGCACACACACACACGTACACACACACACGTGCACAAACACATACACACATATACACACACGTACACACACACACACACGTACACACACACACGTACACACACACGTATACACACACGTACACACACGCACACACGTACACACACGTACACACGCACGTACACACACGCACGTACACACACAAGCACACACACACGCACGTACACACACACGCACGTACACACACCCACGCACTTACACACACACACACGTACACACACACACACATGCACACACACACACGTACACACACACGTACACACACACGTACACATGTACATGCACACACGTACACACACACACACACGTGCACACATACACACACGTACACACACACGCACGTACACACACCCACGCACTTACACACACACACATGCACGTACACACACACGCGCGTACACACGCGCACGTACACACACACACGTACACACACACACGCACACACACGTATACACACACACGTACACACACACGTACACACACACGTGCACACGCACACGTACACACACACGTACGTACACACACACACACGTACACACACACGTACACACGCACGCACGTACACACAAACACAAGTACACACACGCACGTACACACACGTACACACACACGCACGTACACACACACACACGTATACACACCCACGCACTTACACACGTCAACACGCACTTTCACACACACACGCACGTACACACACACGCACGTACACACACACACGTACACACACGCGCGTACACACACACAGGCACGTATACACACGTACACACACACACACGTACACACACGCACGTACACACACACGTACACACACACGCACGTACACACACGCACGTACACACACACACGCACACGACTGCGGGTCGGTGACCTCCAAGCGCAGGGAGCTCGAGGGTCATTGGGCCCCGTGCAGTTCAAAAGCCTCGCGGGGACAACCCCAGGGTCGGAGCCAGCACGAGTGTGTGGTTGCATCGACTTAGTGGAGTGTGGTTGCATCAACTTAGTGGAGTGTGGTTGCATCGACTTAGTGGAGTGTGGTTGCATCAACTTAGTGGAGTGTGGTTGAAGCAACTTAGTGGACTGTGGCTGAAGCAACTTAATGGAATGCATGACTGCATAGTCGAGTACTGGATAGTGGAGTACGTCGCAAAATAAATTCCTGATATAAGGTGGATCAACCCCATTTAAAGCCTTAAACACAAGTTTCACATATATATATACTTACAGTACATATATGTACTTACAGTTTCATACGGAATACGCTGCACAAAATTAAAATGGGTAAAAATGCAGATTACGCCCTATCTACATTACGGGGTAAAGCTTTCGTGACTGCAGGGATTCATCTTCTTGGTTCTTTCGGAAAAGTCACGTAGAAGGGAAGTAATAAAATGAAAAAAATAAAACATAATAAAATAATTCTCACGACGTTTCGGCCACAACACAAGCAGCCGTCCTCAGGTGAAGAATGAAACACCGCCAAGCTTGGAGCGTATATTTAAGGCGCTCTTCTCCCCCCCTCCAACCCAGCTTAAATATACGCTCCAAGCTTGGTGGTGTTTCATTCTTCACCTGAGGACGGCTGCTTGCGTTGTGGCCGAAACTGTCGTGAGAATTATTTTATTATGTTTTATTATTTTATTACTTCCCTTCTACGTGACTTTACCGAAAGAACCAAGAAGATGAGGCCCTATCTACATGACGGGGTAAAGCAGTGCAACGGAGTGCGCAGGCGGTACAACTGCGCCAAGGCGCGCGGGTAATGAATCATTGGACGGAGGGGGGCCCCATTGCAATGCTTGCATCATCCTTCAAGAACCAGCGCGACTTAGCCAGCACCAGCAAGGCCCTGTGATCAGCACCACGGGGGAAGTGCCGTGAGCGGCTGACACGTCAACAAGAGGAGACAAAGGTCCCCCGTATAGCCTTAAACAGACTTCTGGGGCAAGTGCCGTTAGCGGGCACCTATGGCAGGGCCCGAAACGGTATACGAGAGGAATGGGTGGCCACCACCAACCAACCAACCACCACGCACACCGCGCCAGGTACACATTTGAGGCTGAGTCGACCTAGGGGAGGTCCAGGACCCGTTCAAATAATCGTCGGAATTCGAACTCGAGTCGCCGGGTTCGCAGCGCAGCCCAGCACGCTACCCGCTACACTACCGCTCAGACACACACCGCACACACCACACTCCACACGTACACATATTAGACGGCGAGTGTGGAACGCTGCATGGTCTAAAACACATGCAAAGACCGGCGATGAAATGTCTTTGTTTAAATAAGCGGCTGGCGAGGAGGTGTGTGGTGGTGGTGGTGGAAGAGGACGGTGGGGGGGGGGGGCGGTTGGACAGCGAGCTTTGTCCCTTCTACAAATTTAAGTTACCGCAACAAGTTTTGTCAAAACAGTCGCCACTAAATGTAGCGTGTCCACTGAGCCAACAGCGGGGGGGTGGGGGTGAGCGGCCGAGCGGGGCCCCCGTACACGTGGCTCCGGCTGTCACCCCCCTCCCCCCCCCCACGCATCTCCATCAATTGTCCGTCGTTGTTTGCGCTTCAACACCCGCGCTGTGCTGTGCACATACAGCCAGCATTCACCGTGTGCGTGTGTGCGTGTGTGTATTACTTCCCCCCCTACCACCACCACCACCACCACCACCACCTGCCCCCACAGCAAAGACAAAGATCCCCACTTATAGCCTTCACCCACTGTTGGGGCAAGTGCTGTGAGCGAGCAGCACCTATGAAGGCCGGAATGGCACACGAGGGTGTGGGTGTCCAGTACCACGCCCGGCCGCCTTTGTCTCACTAGCGGCGATGTTTATTACGCGCCGCGCCAGGTGCTCATTTGAGGCTGAGTCGACCTAGGGGATGCCCAGGACCGGTTCGAATAATCGTCACTGGTGCTGGCCGTGAGCGGGAATGGAACTCGGGATTTCGGGTTCGCAGCGCAGCGCGCTAACCACTACACTACCACCACCCCCGTCTGAAACACACACACACACACGTGTACACACATACAGACACGTGTACACACGTTATATGTACATACAAATATCATCCGTTAAGTCTACAGAGACTGGCATGTAAGGGCCGCGTATGCAAACACGCACATACAGCCAGGGTTCCGTTTGTGTGTGTGCGTGTGGGAGTATTGCTTCCTGATAGTCTATAGCACACGTACATATATATAAACACACACTACTGTAAACACAAATAACACACGTCAAGTCTACAGAGGCTGCTGGGGCAAGTGATGTTAGCTCGCACGTAATAATTACCACGTATGCAAACACAAACATTATAGCAATCATTACAGGTGTGTGTGTACTGTGAATAAAGCTTCCTAATCGTCCAAAACATATATGCACACACACGTAAATATAAATATCACCCGTATAAGCATCTAATAAGGCCCGTACAGACACATACACGCACGCACATGCACACAAACACGATCACACATTCAGCACGTGCACTGCAATATCCACATGCATGCACACAAAGACAAAGATCCCCGTATAGCCTTAATCGACGTTTGGGGTAAGTGCTGTATAGCGAGCACCTCTCAAGGTTGGAGAGGCGCAGGGGGCTGTGTGGCCAGCACCACTCCCGACCGCCTTTGTCTCCCTTGAAGTGGTCCAGCGAGTCGCCACTGATTTAACAGCGAACGGGAATCGAACTCAGGGATCCGGGTGCGTAGCACAGTGCGCTAGCCACTACACTACCGTTACCCACACACGCACTCACTCAAATACACAACCAAGCACACATCCACACATACACAAAAAGACACGTTCACACACAAAATACAAAGATCCCCCGTACAGCCTGAACAGACTGTTGGGGCAAGTGCTGTTAGCGAGCCTCTATGAAGGGTCGGAACGGTACAAAGACAAAGACCCCCCGTATAGCCTCAATAGACTTTTGGGGCAAGTAGTGTTAGCGAGCACCTATAAAGGCAAACACGGCACGGGTACGTACGTACATGTATACAAACACACGCTAATATAATAAAATAAAGGCAATGCAACCTATACCGGACTAAACGAGAATTACATTATTGCAATTCACAGATTGTAACATGTCTCCAACAATACACTATCGGTATCTTGCAATAATATAAGTTGTGCTATTTGCTGTCACTGCCATTGCGGTCCCATCGCTAACGTCACATTCTACATTTGTAACGTCGCATTCTGTGGCCCACATTTTTTATTAACCAAAGTCATTAAGAACTACTTCATGCAAATTCCATTTAAATAGATTAATATATTCGAGTGCAGCCTTGCCCATGCTTGCACTTTTCAATTTGCGTAAGGGTGCAATTTGTCCTAGCATGCGTTATCCACTGCCGAAACGTGCTTTTTTATTCTTTATATTCCAAACAGCTATGAATCGTGGAACATACATTTTTATTTCTGTCTCTCTGATTACAATGTATAATTATCTATGTTTATGTTTAATGAGTGTGATGATGACGCTTTGGGTGACAGATTGTGTGCCGTAAATGCGCCACGTGTTTAAGCAAAAATAAAATCATCTTTTACGAATTAATATTTACTTATATGTTTGGTGACATGCTTAACATCTTAACTCTCGTGTCATTGGTTGCATTTTTGTAGTTAATGTAACTTGATGATCCGAACCCTATTGGATATCGATGGGAAAAGAGCTTTGAAGCACATCAGATTGCTCCAAGTTAAACACGACTACTTCTGCGCGCACGGTTAAGAACTTGTCGCTCGGAAAATATTGCAACATAATACAAGAAAATGTCAACTATTATAATCTATCGTTCGCACCTCTGCCGGTATAAATATCATGCCTTTAGCTAAACGATTATCCCACGTGCTCTGAACTAGTTTGTCAACACGTGCTGTTGTATAAACCTGCCCACACACGAACATGATGATGATGTACACAAAGTATAACAAAAACACGCAACACAGTATAATCAATAGTACTGCACTTCAAATTAATTCGGTGACGTTTCGGGCAATGACCCTTCTGCATAGACAAAGACAAAGATCCCCCGTATAGCCTTAACAGACTGTGGGTGCAAGACAGATCACGACTTGTGTTTGCCATATCACGGGATGTATAATGTATGGCGCTGTGCTCGGCGTTTCCTCCATTGCGTGATGGCTAAGTTAAACCATACATCACACGTAAATGAACGTCTTTCCTATGTTCCACTGTCAAAATATGCGAACGTTAGGGTTACGTTCGGATGGGCGATTGGCTATGTACGACACGCGTATGACAATTATTCCAATAATTTTTTATATCGTCTCCTTTCCACGACCGAGTTGTCATGTAATAACCTTGGCCAATTCCAGAAAATGTGATTAGCTATTACCGTATGCATCTTTTACAATGTTAACGCTACCGTTGCAACTTTAACGGTGCTGTTTGTTGTCTTCGCAACCGTGATTAAAATATGTATTTACTCCATAATAGAGTTTTTTTTGGGTTAGATCGCGTAAATATATAAATGTGTCGTTAAACCCGCCACCATCCGACACGGCCAATTAGTAAGGTTTGTACAGTACACCGGTGTGATGAAGCGTAAACCCACAACATTTACAATTACATTATGTATATAAAAACATTGTACATACAATGTATATATATATAATCGTGAGTATATTAATACAATTCTCCAAACGCATCATCTCAGCCGCACGGTTCACACACACACACATATATATAAGTATATATACAAACAGATAACTTGACGGGCGATATCACCCGGCATTCTTCGAAATGAACATTGTGAGACTAATCCCGAGTAAAATCGTGACTTTTCATCCAAGGAGACCTCGCGTCTAATGCCAATGCAGTTAACCAAAAATAAACAATATATATACAGTAATGTAATAGACTGAGACTTGCTAATTACTAAGAATATCGCGCGCGCCTGCCAGCCTCTCTTTGTACTGACAAAGATTTTACATTGAGACGTATTGACTGTAGGGGGACAGCTATTGTTAGCGAGCACCTATTAAGGCTTTTGGGGGGGTAATTGCAATTAGGGCTATACTGAGTACCCTTAACTGAATTTACGATTACCACAGTGATTGCAAATGAATTACGAGTTACACAATTACAATTGTACTTGAGCATATGTCTGTTATATGTATGTATATAAGATAAATTAGGTGTGTGTAAATATATACGATACGTGCATATGTCAACTTGGAAAAAGATTATATACATTTAGCGTTGAACACACATACAGCATTCGGAAGCAAAGTATTTGCAAGCATTGATTTACGCCAAAGTTAATTATTTAAACTGCAGCAGCCACAAATAATATTAATCTCTGCCACACACACACACATTTATCTCTCGTCCCATCTGTGAAATAAGTCGACAATCTTATATACTTCAACTAACACAGACATCGCAAACTTTCAAACCATACAATTCGAAAACGACCACTCGACCAGACGATCGTGACACGTTCCGACTTAAAGCGGCTTGGTTTACGTGACGATACAGGGGCAGCTGCCACAAGGAAGGTGGAGGGGGTGTCCCCTAGGCTAAAAGCCGATGCTATGGACGCAATATAAACGCAGGCTGTTATGATTTTTGTCGTATTCACAGCAGAGGTCGCAAACGGGTTTTGATTCCCTACCCGTACCCTACCCGAAATGAGTGACAAACGGTTACTCACCAGTGACTCACGGCCTACCCGTACCCGTACCCGGCCGCATCAGGGTCGAAAACGGCTACCCGTACCCGTACCCGTCCGGGTACGGGTAGCCGGGTATTGGGTAGGGTACGGGTATCAGGTACCCGGTTGTGACCTCTGATTCACAGCAGGAGAACAATCTACACTCGAGTGTAACGGAGGCTGCGATCAAATAACCGCCTCCATTCCGTGGAGAGGGACTTTGTCCAACAGTGGATTGAACATGTGCCGTGATAATCATTGTTGTTCTGCTGATGGTGATGTTCGGGATGACTATTATTTATTGTCGGTGAATGTTTCGATGTGACGATGAGTTTGAGCGCCCTCTTGCGTCAAGCAAAAATATTAAGGACACAAATTCATAAAACGCGATAATATCTGGGTAGAGAAAACATGTTTTTTTATTATTAGAATTTGTACAAAAGTGGAATTTGAGGCTTTTTTTTAATAAGATATATAACAAAAGTGCTGTGATAACAATGCGACTGCAGTAGAAGAGCCCCTACACATTTACGAAGAAGACAACACAAACACGATTATTATCATCATCATCTTTACGATCGTGGGCGAATTGAAACTGCGTTTTTCTTTTTAATAATACACGTTAAGTGAATTCTGTTATCATACATCAACATCTTTAAATATATTTATATTCGCATAGATACATATTCGTAAAAAGTACCGCCTTCTCGTGGACCTAAAACGATTAACCACAGCGAATCGGATTTTGACAAATTGGATCTCTAACTCTTTATAAAGCCGCCTATCGATAGGCTTTACTAAATAATAATATTCTGAGCCAGGTTTTAAGGGTTGTTGTGTGTGTGTGTTTTTTTTTTAAACAGCATATATGTTGTTATCCAGATTTAAAACAATAACAAAAAAAGGAAAATCTTGTGCCAATATTAAGTGGTAAATAATTTGTTGATAAAAAAACTGAACTGCATTTCTCATCACATCCATAAGGCTCCCGTTCGGGGCACAATGCGCGTGTAAGGAGTGCAAGCACGTTCATTGAGTGTGGTTATCATGAGTGGTTAGTATACAATACTATATATGATACGGCGACCATATTCTACCGAAATAATGATTCACATTTTGAACAGGAAGTATAGAATAACACGTTTTGAAACGATGGCGTGTCACCAACAAAACACATAGTGGAATTTCTAATTGTTATATATATAAAATAAAAAATGCATCCTTTCAATAAAGGATATAATGATACGGTAAATATATTTTACGTGGACAAAGGGAGTGAAAAGGTAAAAGCGAAAATGAAACTTACAGTTGGTTATGGAATGACGGCATCGCTGCTTTGTTTGGGACGGGAGGGCGAAAGAAAGAATTAAAGCAACTTTAAGAGCCCGACGAACATTTCTCTCACTTTCCGAGGTAAGGTTAAACTGGAATGTCATTGTCCGAGCACAACGCCTAACTTCTTTAAAAAACAAAAAACACATCGACCACTTCGAAGTCAGGGATATCACAAAATAATAATAATAATAACGTAACAATCGCTCTTTTTAGGAATATGGTCAGCCCCTATCATCTGTGCGCCCGTCACAAAGAGAATCCATCGGTCCAAACGCTTCCCACAACACCCCACCACTGTCTTCGAATGTTCTTGACGTTGTCGTTGGTTCATTGTCGTCAAGGCTCAATTTGTCACTCGATAGCCTGTTTGTTTATTTGTTTGTTTTTCCGGAACGCTGCTCGACAGGCAGGCTGGCTGGCTATCTGGTTTGTAGATGTATCGGAGTAAGGCACTACGACTACCACTAGAGTACAAGGTTACAGCGCCTTCGCATAAAAACCCTGCATCACTGTATTTGCGTTATTGTCATTATACCCTATATTCATATAAGCATATGAAAACGGGATATTCAATACTGCAGGAGCACGAGGAAACAATAAAGGTGAGATGATGGATGTAGCGAGGTTCCAAGATAATTCACGGAGCAGCGTTCGGGACAGCGTTTCGGCTGAAATGAAGCACTGATTCCTCGTCCTGCGTAATTAGGTCCACACAACTGACTCCACTGGATGTAACCCAAGATGTGACCGAGCCCGTTTATGCTATGTTTGCCAATATATGTGTGTGTATATATACATACTGAACTATGTATGCGAATCTGTTTGCAGTTGCCGGTAACAAAAAAAAAAACGAAAGTTGAGCATTGCGTTTTTGGCGGCACGGAAAGCGTGATTTATGTGTTGCTGTTTTGGCACGAGTTGAATGTTGAATCACACAAACAGCTACGAGACTGTCCCATGGAGCAAAACCACCTCGGCAGCCACGCACACGCGACTCATCCTCAACCAGGTTCCGCGAACTAACATCCTCCCCCCTCCTATCATCCTCTCCCTATCCATCCTTCCCCTACCGTCAACCCTGTCAGGCACCTACAGATGAGGACATGACTTATTACTCATCAACAACATCAATTATAATAATAATTATAAGGAAACCCCCTTCCCCCCCCTTCGTACTGTGATCTCGAGATAGTCATATATCGAGACGGCTGTGAAGTCCACCGTGTTGTTTGTCCGGGTCCCAGTAGCTGGAGCAGTGCATCATGCTGGACAGGTGGTCGGTCTGCCGCGAGCAGGCGAACTGCAGCCCGTTGGTCGTTCCGCCGGTGCCACCCCCGCCGGGACTCAGCTGCTGGTGCGAGTGCGGATGAGCGCCGTGGCCGTACGAGTTGAGCACCCCGCCCGACAGAGACACGGCCGGCACACGAGGGTAGGGGCTGTAGCTCGCGGCCGCTGCGGCAGCTGCAGCGGCGGCGGCGGCAGCGGCGGCCGCGTGCCCGGAGAGGTGATGCCCGCCGGCTCCTGGTACCGACGATCCGCCGCCACCACCTACTACGGGACCACCCGAGGTCACCACACCACCGCCGCCAGCACCGCCACCTCCGATACTGCCTCCTCCTCCGAGCCCCGTGCCAATGCCACCACCGCCACCACTACCACCACCTCCTCCTCCACCACCACCACCTATGCCACTGATCGCTCCGGTTCCCGCCGACGAGTGGTGATGATGGTGGTGTTGCTGCTGCTGCTGCTGTTGCTGCTGCTGCTGTTGCTGCTGCTGCTGCTGTTGCTGCTGCTGCTGCTGGTGATGATGGTGCGCCGTCAGCTGATGGTGCGCGTGATGGTGCGGGTGGTGGTGCGGGTGGTGGTGCGGGTGGTGGTGCGCGTGGTGGTGCGGGTGGTGGTGGGCGCTCAGCTGATGGTGATTGACGCCCCCGTTCTGGCAGGGAGATGGGTAGCTGGCAGCGGCCGCGGCGGCCGCGGCAGCAGCGGCCATGTGAGCCGGGGTCTGAGACGGCAGTGACCACGCCGAGTTGAAGGTGGGCTGCAGGTACTTGCCCGGCCCGGCCGACAGGTAACCCGCGTAGGGGCCATCGTTGTTGAAGAATTGCCCCGCCGAGTATGGGCTCGGCGGAGGTCGGAAGGGCCTCTTCATGCGCCTCCGTCGACGATAGTTGCCCTTTTCGAACATGTCCTCGCACGCGGGGTCAAGCGTCCAGTAGTTGCCCTTCCTCTCGCCGCCGCCCTCGCGAGGCACCTTCACGAAGCACTCGTTGAGGCTGAGGTTGTGGCGGATGGAGTTCTGCCAGCCCTTCTTGTTCTTCTCGTAGAAGGGGAACTTCGAGATGATGTACTGGTAGATGCCGCTGAGAGTCAGCCGCTTGTCCGAGCTCTCGCGGATCGCCATGGCTATGAGCGCAACGTACGAGTAGGGCGGCTTCTGCGAGGGGTCCGTCTTGCCGCCGTCTGCATCGACACCGCCGCCTCCTCCTCCGCCGCCGCCGCCTGTAACGCAGTTGATCCCCAGGGGCGGCTTGGTGTCAGGGCTCTCCCTGTCGCGCTCCGGACTCGATGGATCCGAGCCCATGTCCACCAAGCCGTCGACATCTCTGCTCGCGAAGGTAGCCATCGACAGTCGCCGTCAAGTCGCACGCCTGCGCAAGGCGACCGTGTCGGCTGTCGCTGCTGGGCACGTCTCTGTCCGCGTGAATCCTCGCCGCTACAAGTGAGCCTTTTTCTTTTCTGTACACGCGAACGTGTAAGGCGTTGCGTCTGCTGCGTACGCGTGCGCTTGCGCGGTTGCCGTGATGGGGATGATGATGGAGGCTTGTATGGAATTCGCGCTATATGTGTGTGTGTGAGCATGTACTGCCTGGCTAGAGTGTGCCTCCTCTGTCTGTGTGTGAGTGTTCACTGCCTGGCCTAGAGTGTGCTGTGGCCCCTCTCTCTGTGTGTGAGTGTTCACTGCCTGGTTAGAGTGTGCTGTGGCCTCTCTCTCTGTGTGCGTGTTCACTGCCTTGGTTAGAGTGTGCTGTGGCCTCTCTCTCTGTGTGCGTGTTCACTGCAGCAGCGACACGGGGCGTTGCTGGACACCAACCCGCGCGGGAGGAGGGAGGATCGGCGTTTGCGGCCGAGCTCGTTCGGGGCGCGCGAAGTTATCGCAACACCCTCGTAGCCCGCCAGCCAATGGGGCAGTGCTCGTCACGAGTTACGCCGAGGAGTTTGAGTCTGCGGTGGTTGCTGGTGGGTGGAAGGGGGGGAGTGGTGGTGGTTTTGATGGGTGGTGGGTGGGTGGATGGTGGGGGTAGTCGTGAAACAAAAAATAGCCAACCACCCAATGGCGAGGCAGGCTGCGGATAAGTCGATTTCTGCGCGTGTCCGTGCGGAGAAAACCTTGGGATCGACGCCGAGAGATGCAGAGACGCAGAGAGCTCGCGTGCAGGCCAACACTCTGCGTATTGTGCCGTGCGCGTGCCTCTCTCTCTCTCTGTGTGTGAGTGTGTTGTGTGTGTGTGTCAGTGTGTTGTCTGTGTGTGTGTCGGTGTGTTGTCTGTCTGTGTGTCGGTGTGTTGTGTATGGCAGGGGCGCGCGCTGCGTTACGAAACTGGCGCCATCCGAGTTCGATTCTCTGCTCGCGACCAATAACAGTAGGCGACCATTTGAACCGGGCCCCGGGGCCTCCCTCCCCTAGGTAGACTCAGCCTTAAATGCGTGACCCGGTGCGATGTGTAGACATCGCACATTAGAGGGGATGAAGGCGGCCGGGCGTGGTGCTGGCCGGACCCACCCCGTTGTGTGCCGTGGCGACCTTCATAGGTGCTCGCAAGACAGCACTTGCCCCAAGAGCCTTGTCAGCCGTGGTGGTGGTGGTGGCGAATTGAACACGGGACGGGCTTCGTAGAGCAGCGCAATCAGCACAACGCTACCGCACTCAAAGCAAAGACAAAGGTCACCCGCGTAGCCTCAACAGACTGTTGGAGCAAGTGTTGTTCGCGAGCAACTGTCGGGGCGGGCGGAGCGGGGGCAGCCCCACGCCCTGGCCGCCTTTGTCTCCCCAGTGGCGGTGTTTACACGCCACACGAGGTACTCATTTTAGACTGAGTCGACCTAGGGGAGGCCTAGGACCCGGTGGTGGCCGTGAGCGGGAATCGAACTCGGGTGGCCGGGGTTCGTAGAGCAGCGCGCTAAACGCTACACCGCCGCTCCCCAAACAACACACGTCGCTCTAAGATCGCTGTGCATCGTACGCATGTTCCTTGAACTTCTTCCGCACCGTACGTGCTAATCGGAGGATCTGCACCGACGAGACGGAGAGAGCTTGGGCACAAAACTCAACGGACGTAGAATGTACCGTGGTAATAATAAAACCGCGTTATAAAAGGCACACGCGTACATTGTGACACGGGATAATGCTGCTGTTTTGCGTATCAGCCAATGATTAGGACGAGCTCCCCCTTGACATAACGGAGGATTTTTCAACCGACGTAAATTTGTATATCCACATGTTTTTTTTTTAAAGTGATTTAGAATAAGCTTGACCTGTCATAACTTTAGCATTTTTGACAATGTGATCTAGTAAGTACATTCGTATTGTGTACATTGTTGTTGTTTGGCACGGAACAAATGGCTCCTTTGAGGATGGGAGTCAATGAACTCAGCTTATACCTCCACGACAAAGACAAAGGTCCTGCCGGTATAGCCTTGACAGACTTAGGGGGCAAGTGCTGTTCGCGAGCACACGCACGCTCACTCACTCACGACTCGTGAATACATTTTGTAGAAGTTGACATTTTCAGCAGCAAAGAGGAAAGGAAGAAGGCTTTTTTTGCCGACGGATGTTAAATTTGTTTATAAATCACAACATCGTTGTGTGCGGTAAGAGTATAGAAATGCATTCCTTTAGAAGAGTAAACAAGTTATTAGGTCTTCTTGGTTCTTTCGGTAAAGTCACGTAGGAAAGAATTTAATAAAATAAAAAAACGAGAATTATTTTATTATGTTTTATTTTTATTATTTTATTAAATTCTTTCTACGCGATGACTTTACCGAAAGAACCAAGAAGATGAATCCCTGCAGTCACGAAAGCTTTAAATCGAAAGTTATTAGGTGATACTGCTGCTACTACGTTGGTAGTGGGACACAAGTACAAACAACAACGGGCACTATAGACACACTCGATAAAAACGCTGCCTTGAACAATAATCGGCGACGATTCGAGCAATGGCCCATCTTCAGGGCACTTTTTTTTATAGTGCAGCGGTACAGAAACGAATCGCGTCTGTAACATAACCACCACGCATTTGCTCTCTGGAGTTAAAGCGGGCCGAACGTTGAATGTGTGTGTGTGTATATGTATGTGGATGTTTGTTTTACAGGATTGAATATCACGCGCGTAGTTCGCATTGCAAGAAGGCGAATAGCCGGATGAGTTTGTAGAGACAGACAGAGAGAGAGAGAGAAAGACGGGGTCTAATTTTACTGAGCTCTGTAAGCAGAAGATGATTGACAACAGTTGGAATATATCCTAGTTTGTTTAACTTTCGGTGCTGCACCAGCGAATTACATTCCGGATCTTTTTTTTTTTTTACCAAAACGGCTTTATATATATATGTACAATGTACACGTGTGTGTGTGTATATATATGTGTGTACAATGTATCGTGGGGAGCGGTAGTGTAGCGGTTAGCGCGCTGAGCTATGAACCCGGCCAACCGAGTTCGATTCCCGCTCACGGCTAACACCAGTGACGATTATCTGAACCGGTCCTGGGCCTCCCCTAGGTCGACTAAGCCTCAAATAGGTACCTGGTGCGATGTGTAAATATCACTGGGGAGACAAAGGCGGTCGGGCGTGGTGACAGCCACCAACACCCCCTTAAGTGTACCGTTCCGGCCTTTATAGGAGCTCGCTAACAGTACTTGCCCCTACAGTCTGTTCAGGCTATACGGGGGATCTTTGTCTTTTTTCGTGTACAATGTATATACGCGTACAATGTGTTCACGTAACACACCTCGTACGAAGGCAGAACAGAAACGGTAAAGTGTATCCGCGAGTATAGCTAGAGAAGCACTCTCGTTATGAGACTAAGAGAGAGAGAGAAAGAGGAAGACTATGGAATATACTCCGGATAAAGTGCACACATGACACGTACATACCAAAACCAAAGATAATTATAAGACGCCACCGTAAGCTTTGTGTTCGCTTGTCAATAAAAGTTATGTACATCTGGCCGCGCGCACACACACACACACAAATAACAACGATGCCTCGTGTTGCCTTAACAGAATGTTGGGGACAAGTGCTGTTAGCGAGTAGCACCTATGAAGGCCGGAACGGCACACGAGGGGGTGGGTGGCCAGCACCGCGCCCGGCCACATTTGCTTCCACACACATCGCACTAGGTATCAATTGAGGCTGAGTCGACCTAAGGGAGGCCCATGACCGGTTCAGTAAATCGGCAGTGGTGTTGGCCGTGAGCGGCAATCATCGGGCTTGCACCGCAGCGCGCTAACCACTATGCTAATACTCCCGCACACGTAAAGCCCACACTGTACACACACACACACAAACAAAATGGAACAAAAACTGGAAAGTGTGTAAATAAGCAACGGAGAGAAAAAGACGCGCGCGTGTGTGCTCGGAAATACATCGAGGTACAGAAAGGGGAACACGTGAACTCGCGAAACATGCGCAAGTTAAAGATGTCATTTTGACTGTTCGAAAAAGTGAGTGGGCTAAAATATTGTTTTTATTATATTTATAAACGATAAAAGTGAGTGGGGCTCAAATATATATATATAAACAATAAAAGTGAGCGCGCCAATTTTTTAAAATAATAATATTTATAAACGATAAAAGTGAGTTGGTCTCAAATATATCTATATATAAACAATCAAAGTGAGTGGGCTTGTGCAGGACACGTGGTCGAGACTAACAACGGAGCTCCATCCAAGGCAAGGCGTTCGCTCAACTTGATGGAGGAGCGAGCGATTCAATAATTTTCGTGCAACAGGTTGAAGGTGCCCGGTCTACGGTTATATTTGCAGGGCCGTGCGAGCTCCATCGAGCAGTGGCTGGATCACGGCTGCTGATGCTGCTGATGACGGGTACAATCACGCAATAATAGAGTGATGATCGCATGGGAATGGCGACTTTCACGCAAGCGGCGTCTACGCAGCAATTGCTTGGGTAGTTGTGGATCGCCGTGTTTTGTCGAATTTTAAGTTAAACCCATCCAAAACGCGTGCCTGGTGTCAACAAAGTTATACA